>NC_072431.2:40501250-40808333 GCF_028878055.3 Symphalangus syndactylus
CACCTCTCTTGGAGATGAGAGCAAAAGCCTCATAAGCAATCCTTTTGCTTCTACTCTTAGAGTCAGTTCTCCACTCAACACAATGATCTTTCATAAACTGAAGTCAGATTGTTTCATTACCTTACTTTAAAACCTTCCAGTGGTCTTCCATTGCAATGAAGAAAAAAAAGTCCACACTCGACAAGAATCTTCATGACACGAAAGCAGGACAGGCCCACTGTGTGAGCTCATCTCTCACCGCTTCTTCACAGGCTCCAGTTGCTGAGGACACTTCAAACAAGTCGGCTAGTTCCACCTCTGACCCTCATGCCTTGTGTTTCCACTTGCCCGGCCTGACCCCTGGGCCTCTCTAGCACTGTTCAGGTTTCAGCTCAGTGGCACCTCCGTAAGTAACATTTTTACTCTATGCCTTTATGCTGTCTTATTTTCTTTATAAACTTTTTGTAATCTTTAGTTATCTCATTTGCTTATTATTATAATTTTTTGGTCTCTTTTATATGCTGGAATGTAAGCTCTGTGAAGGTGGAAGATGTGATTCTTTTCATACTGCTGTATTTTCAAGCAGTGCCTGTTACACTGTAGCCAACCAATATGTATTTGTAGAATAAATTCAAATTAAACTTCTCTTCAACATCACTGGATATTATTTAATAAAGCAGCAGCAGGCCGGGTGGTGGCTCACGCCTGTAATCCCAGCACTTTGAGAGGCCAAGGTGGACGGATCACTTGAGGGCAGGAGTTTGAGACCAGGCTGATCAACATGACAAAACCCTGTCTCTACCAAAAAAAGAAAAAAAAAAATTAGTTGGGCATGGTGGCACACCTGTAATCCCAGCTACTCGGGAGGCTGAGGCAGAAGAATCACTTGAACTGTGGAGGCGGAGGTTGCATTGAGCCAAGATTGCAGCACTATACCTCAAAAAAAAAAAAAAAAAAAAAAAAAAAAAAAAAAAAAAAAAGAGGGAATGACTTCAAAAATCTAAGAGAACATGATCTTCAACTTGGGATGTCATATTCAGCCAAATTATTAATCAAGTGTGACAGCAGAAAAGGATAATTTCTGACATGTTGGACTCAGAAAATTTGCTTTCTATATCCCTATCTTGAGAAGCTGGGGAGGTTCCAATGAAAATAATTACCAAACCAAGGGAGGGGGAGACACGGGATCCAGAAGGCAGCGGATCAACCTCTTGAGCACAGGAAGGAGATGTCTCAGGGTGACGGTGGAACAGCTGTCCTAGGGAACAACTGGTCCAGAGAAGAGTTGGGACAGAGGGAGCCACCAGGAAAAGAACTATCTGATAAGAGAGGTCCCTTGGGAAAACAAGAGCAAACAAAGCAAAAACAAGATATGCAGGTAGAAGATATTATGGCACTTTTGGAAAAAATTAAGGAAGAATATTTACTTAGTCATAACTATGTAACTGAAAACAGCTGAATAATTCTATTGGGAAAATGGCTTCAAAGAACTAAATCCTGGTTTATCGTAAGAGAAAGTTAATGTCTAAAATCAACAAATTGAGTAGTAGCAGTGTACATATATTATTTGGGAAGTAAAACGTAGCTATTTGATGAAATAGCTAAGAGGCTAAACGGTAGTTGCCTCTGGTGAGTCGAACTGAGAAGTTGGGAAGTGTGGGGACTGAACAAGGGGATTGTTGCTTTCCTTTTCATATTTTCAGTACTATCCGTTAGATGACTGATGAAAAGAAAGACATGTAAACAGTTAAAAAGCATAATTTATTCTGGTAACAGTGATGATAACAGCAACAACAAATAAACAATCCAGGCTTTTGCTGGCTTCATTCTCTGATTTGGGAAAAGACGTATTACTGTCTTGGAGATGTATTACATTTGTGGATGACATCCATTGACTCCTTTGGGACACTGTGGTTTATTTTAGATAGCCTTAAACATTTAAAAGCCAAATTGTACAATTAACTTTTCAATGCTGCATGGTTTAGAAATTATGTAGCTATGTCAGGATAGTGTGTGTGTGTGTGTGTGTGTGTGTGTGTGTGTGTGTGTGTGTGTGTGTGATTTCGAGAAATGTCAGTAGATTTGGTTCAGAACAAGAGCAACTTGCATTCTTCTGATAGAATTCCCAATTGGCCTGCAGTGGTAATGCTTATGGGAAGATCAAGATTGTGCATGTGGTAATGTCTAAGACTTTGGAAAAAACCTTTCGAATATTAGCCAGACTCTTTGAAGTGAATTCAGAAATACTAAAAAACAATTCACAAAGAATGTTCTTTTGGAAGTGGTGAGTTGGACAGGAGCAGGAGTGACTTTCAGTTTTATAACTTTAAAAATAAAATTTGAAAAATTTTATTTTAGATTCAGGGGTACATTACATGGGTATATTGTGTGATGCTGAGGTTTGGAACGTGAAAGATCCTATCACTTAGGTAGTGAGCATAGGACCCAACAGTTTTTCAACCCTTGTTCCCTCCCTTCTTCCCCAACTAGTAGTCCCCAGTGTCCATTGTTGCCATCTTTCTGATATGACTGTTTTTGGAGGTAAACAAGCATATAAACAAAATACAAAAAAGATTACAGTTGGAGTTTTTGTGCTTCTAATGGTAATGGGGAACACAATAAGTAATAATAATAAACAGCAACTTTCAGCTTGACTTTTGCCCAAACCAAATAGAATTTGAAATGTAGATGTTTTGACATTTGCAAAATGAAGAATCACTGTACTTTTGCATGATCCTAAAAAGTTCCCCATTCCTAACACAGCGTGTGTTAGGAATACAATACTACTAGATTGCATCATTTTTACTGTTATTTGTCAGTGCAGCCTGGGTACATTCAATCACTATTTGTTGACTAGCTCTTTACCCACAGGAATAGAATGAACTGACCTTGTTCTCTGTGGGTGAGGGAGCCTGTTCCTAAGACAAAAAAGCGTGCAGCTTCTGCCAAGACCCACTTCCTTCCTGAGTCATTTTGGATGCAAACATCCTTGGCTTCATCTGATGGACAGAGGATGAGAAATCTATTTGTCAGATAAATGGGGTAAAGAGATAAAGAAAAAAATCACAACCACTATTTTGTAGTAAGCTGGGAAGGATGAGCGTTACCTTAGTTTTCTGTTTCATGGGAGAGAAAAAGAGACCGGGAAAAGACTGTTCTAGATAGGCAAGAAGGTGAGGTGATCTATGGGTGGTGTTACCTGCTCGACTGGGCAGTTCTGGGAAAGGAACACATGCCTGGGGTATGCCACAGCCAGTAAAAACAACAAAATAAACAAGCAAAAACAGTGTCTGGATCTTGCAGGGTTTGGGATCCAGGCTGGTGCTAGGCAATATCTTGAAGTAAAAAATGTGTTGTGTACAGCTGTTTACTTTAGCTTGCTCTCCTCTTACTTCCCCAGGCTGGACTCAGATATACACTGTGGAGTTTCCAGTATGACTCTCCTAATCCCAGTGAGCTTGCCCACTTATTAGATGACTGCAAGCCTGGTACCCAAGATGGGGTCTTTTTTTGACCCGGGGCTGTGGAGAGAGCCCCCTTCCTTCTCTGGCTGTCGAACTTTATGAATGTATGCTAGAGCTAACTGGAGCCATTGCTCTGGCCTCTTGGGGATGGCCAGTTTGAGAGAATAAGGCCCAACAAGAACATTCCAAAAATCCAGAGAGGAAGGTGTGAGAGGGAGACCATGAAAGGAAGAGCACTCAGGAAAGTTGGAGGAGAGCGTAACCAACAGGAAGTGACCGTACCCCTGAAGCCATTTCCAAGCCTGCTCTGTCTCTGGTTTGGTCAGTAAAAACCTTTTTATTATTATTATTATTATTATTATTATTATTATTATACTTTAAGTTTTAGGGTACATGTGCACAATGTGCAGGTTTGTTACATATGTATACATGTGCCATGTTGGCATGCTGCACCCATTAACTCGTCATTTAGCATTAGGTATATCTCCTAATGCTGTCCCTCCCCCCTCCCCCCACCCCCCACCCCACAACAGTCCCCAGAGTGTGATGTTCCCCTTCCTGTGTCCATGTGTTCTCATTGTTCAATTCCCACCTATGAGTGAGAACATGCGGTGTTTGGTTTTTTGTCCTTGCGATAGTTTGCTGAGAATGATGGTTTCCAGCTTCATCCATGTCCCTACAAAGGACATGAACTCATCCTTTTTTATGGCTGCATAGTATTCCATGGTGTATATGTGCCACATTTTCTTAATCCAGTCTATCGTTGTTGGACTTTTGGGTTGGTTCCAAGTCTTTGCTATTGTGAATAGTGCCGCAATAAACATACGTGTACATGTGTCTTTATAGCAGCATGATTTATAGTCCTTTGGGTATATACCCAGTAATGGGATGGCTAGGTCAAATGGTATTTCTAGTTCTAGATCCCTGAGGAATCACCACACTGACTTCCACAATGGTTGAACTAGTTTACAGTCCCACCAACTGTGTAAAAGTGTTCCTATTTCTCCACATCCTCTCCAGCACCTGTTGTTTCCTGACTTTTTAATGATGGTCATTCTAACTGGTGTGAGATGGTATCTCATTGTGGTTTTGATTTGCATTTCTCTGATGGCCGGTGACGATGAGCATTTTTTCATGTGTTTTTTGGCTGCATAAATGTCTTCTTTTGAGAAGTGTCTGTTCATGTCCTTTGCCCACTTTTTGATGGGGTTGTTTTTTTCTTGTAAATTTGTTTGAGTTCATTGTAGATTCTGGATATTAGCCCTTTGTCAGATGAGTAGGTTGCGAAAATTTTCTCCCATTGTGTAGGTTGCCTGTTCACTCTGATGGTAGTTTCTTTTGCTGTGCAGAAGCTCTTTAGTTTAATTAGATCCCATTTGTTAATTTTGGCTTTTGTTGCCATTGCTTTTGGTGTTTTAGACATGAAGTCCTTGCCCATGCCTATGTCCTGAATGGTAATGCCTAGGTTTTCTTCTAGGGTTTAATAAAAACCTTTTAAAATTTAAAATAGTTAAAGTTAGGTTTCAATTTGAGATGGAAAGATGCAGCCAAGAGTCTTGCCTTAAGAGTCAGTAATGATCCCAAAGGGAGTGAAAAAGTCAATGGTGGGTTTTTAGATGTTATAACACTTGGACAGAGGACATTTAGAGCAGCTTTCCTTTGTGACATACTGTCATAGTTGCCAAAGGGAAAGGGAACACTGGGTAGTTTTTTAAGAAAATATAGATCCATTGAGGGAAAATTGATGCAAAACAAATGCATATATTGACATGTACAATTTGATGAGTTTTGATATATTAATGAACCAATGAAATCATCACCAAAATCAGGAGAATGAACACATCCATCACTTGCAAAAGTTTCCTTGTGACCTTTTGTAATCTCTTCCTCCACATAGGTAACTTCCCACCCCAATCCCTAGGCAAACAATGGTCCATATAAATGGAATCACAGTGTATGTACTATTATTTAGGACATTATTTATTTAGAATATGGATTCTTTCACATAGGATAATTATTTTTTGATTCATCCATGTTTTTGTATCCATAGTGCTGTCTCTCTCCCCCCACTTTTTTTTTTTTATTGCTGAGAGTATTGCATTGCATGGATATAGCACAATATGTTTATCCTTTCGCCTGTTGAAGGACATTTGAATTATTTCCAGTTGTGGCTACCAAAAATGAAGTTGCTATGAACATTAGTGTATAAGTTTTTAGATACACCTTTTCATTTCTCTTGGGTATATATGTAGTAGGAATAGGATTGCTGGCTTGTATAGTAAATGTTATGTTTACCTTTTTAAGAAATTACAGAACTCTTTTCCTAAGTGATTATAAGCATTGTTTCAAAGTTCTAGTTGCTACCAATCCCCATCAGCATTTGGTATTGCCTCTCTCTTAGTTGAGCCATTCTAATGGGTTCGTATGGTTTTAATTTGCATTTTTTAAACTTCTGACAATGTTGAACATTTTTCATGAGTTTATATGCCATCCTTATGTATTATTTGATTAATTGTCTGTTCAAATCTTTTACTCATTTAAAAAATTCTAAAAAAGTTTTAAAATAGCTTTACTTAGGCATAATTCACATACAATAAAATTCACCCCCTTTAAGTATACAGATCAATGATTTCTAGTAAATTCATATAGTTGTGCAACAAACAGCACAATCTACTTTTACAAAATGTTCATCCCATCAGAACGTTATCTCCTACACATTTGTAGTGAAGCTTCACTCCCACTCCCAGCCCTAGACAACCCTAGATCTGCTTTCTGTCTCTACATATTTGCGTTTTCTAGAAATTTCATATAAATGGAATAAGAAAAGATGTAGTCTTTTGTATCTGGCTTTTTTCACTTATCATAATATCTTTGAGGTTTATCTGTGCTGTAGTATGCATCACTCATTTGTTCCTTTTTATTCCTGAGTAGTATTCAATTGTATGTATTCAATTATATGCATATATAACATTTTATCTATTTGCCAGTTGATGGACATAAATTGTTTCTAGTTTTCAAATACCATGAATAATGTTACTACGAACACTCATGTACATATCTTTGTGGGACATATATTTTCATTTCTCTTAGGTGGGTACCTAGGAATAGAATTATTGGGGTGCATAAGTATGTGCTTAACTTTTTAAGAAATGACCGAACTCTTTTTTCAAAGTGGCTGTTCTATTTTATATTTCCATCAACAAAATATGAGGGTTCCAGTTTCTCTACAGTTTTCTTCAACAAGATTCAAGTCAAATAACTATCATGCTAGTACATGTGGCCTTTTGCTCTGGAAAACTGAATCAGGGATGGGCCCTTAGCTGATAGGTGCTCTGCCAGGAAAGCTCTGCCCATGAGGACTGATAGAAATCAATTGGGGATCCTCTCTCTGGCAAATTTGATATAAAGAAGGAATAAAGTGCTTGATGAAAATATATGTAGAAGGAAGCAGAGACACAGAAATGCTGAGTCCCATGAGGGCAGAGCACTAGAGGAGAGCTTGGTGAACTGCTCCAGCCATGAGGGAACCGGATCTGCACTGGACCTTGATGGATCTCCCCTCTGACACAGCCTCTCCTCTTCTCCATCCGAAACACTTCCACTGTTTCTTCTAAAGTAGTCCCTGATGATCAGCAAATTCTCCCATGTCTTTACTGTCTCCTTGACATATCTTATGTCTTCTCTAGAACCTGCCTTTCTGTCCCTAAGAGATTTCCTCCTGCAGCACTCTCAGATTGAGGCTGCTCATCTACTCACAATTCACATTCATCAGGGTTAAGAGGTAGAGTCAGTGCTCTCTTCTCTTTCTCATAGCCTTTACTACACCAGTGCTTCCTGCTTCAGACTAGATTTCCATACTTTTGTTAACGGACGAATGCGTATCTCCCCATGAGACCCAGATCACTTGACCATAACACTCTCCATCACACTCTTTGTTTCTGTCTCCTTCTATCTCCTTATCCAATGAACACCTACAGTCAGTCCTCCTCTCCTCAGAGACTCCTACATGTAGGCAACGTACTCAGCCTCCTTGTTTCTGAGTCCCTTGACCTTCTCATCTCCAATGTCTGTCTCCTCTGTTCTACTGTAGCCACTTCTTTCAAAGTTTCACTGTGGAACTTGTCATCGCTATGACTCTACCTCTGAAATTATTAATTTAAGCATTTCCCTCTCTGACAACAACTTTCTAACTTTCCATCTTGCTTTGTAAAGTACCTCCTTTTCAAGTGTTCTCTCACCTCATCAGGACTTCCTTGATCAACATTGATAACTATCCTCCCTCTTAATCTGTTAAAGCCCAGCTATCTTCACTTCCCATTCTCTCCATCTCAGATTCCATGTTCTACTATTTCAGACACTCCTTTTCTATGTCATATAAATTCCCATACCTTGTCCATCTTCCACACTCACCTTTAATAGAAAAGCAATTTGAGGAATTCCACCTACATTGTCTTCATAGATTTTCCCAGCAATTAAGGGTATAGGTACAGGTATCACTATACATTCATGGTCTCCAGACTAAACTGGGCTCCCAACACTCCCTGGTTACACTATTCTACCATTCTCTTTATTTTTATTTTATTTACTTTTTTGAGATGAAGTTTTTGCTCTTGTTGCCCAGGCTGGAGTCCAATGGTGTGATCTTGGCTCACTGCAACATCTGCCTCCCGGGTTCAAGTGATTCTCCTGCCTCAGCCTCCTGAGTAGCTGGGATTACAGGCATGTGCCACCATGCCTGGCTAATTTCTGTATTTTTAGTAAAGATGGGGTTTCACCATGTTGGCCAGGCTGGTCTCAAACTCCTGACCTCAGGTGATCTACCCGCCAAAGCCTCCCAAAGTGCTGGGTTTACAGGTGTAAGCCACTGGGCCTGGCCTCTACCATTCTTTTTAACAATCACCTCAAAGCTTTTCTACTCGCCTCAAACCTTTGATCAATCTCCAACAATATGCGCCTCCCTATTCTTAGCATATGACTCTGTCTTCTACATCATGGAAAACATGGAAGCCTTCAGACGCTGAGCTCCTTCATTTACTACTTAGCAGACCTACAGCTCTGCTCATTAAGGATTTTGCATCCACTTTCTTCCCTCCTGTTGTAATGCAGGAGGCATCCTTCCCTTGCACCTCCTTGTGCTCTCTGACCTTACACATAGCTACTTTCTCCAGAACTCTTAGTTCATCCTGTCTCTCACTCATATCTTCAATATCTAAATTTTTATCTTTAAAAAGATTCTTCCCAATAGCATTTAAAAATACTATAGTCTCTTCAGTCTTAAAGGAAATCTTCCCCCTTTTATCCCTTAAACACACACACACACACACACAAACACACCCCTCACAGGAACCCTTCTGGACCCCACATCCATCTCCAGCTGCTGCTATTTCCCTTCTTTTCCCTTTAGAATCAATGTCTTTAAATATTTCTCTATAATTATCTATTCTGGCTTCTGTTTCCCACTATATCACTAAAACTGTGTTCACTAAGGTCACTGAGAAATTCTATAAGGCTAAATCTAATGGATCCTTGGGGTCTTATCTTCCTGGACCATTTAACCCATTTGATATGTTGTTCACTCCCTTATTCTTGAAACAAATTACGCTGCCCAAGAGACACAGTACACAGTAAACCAATGCATTCCAACCAGGGAACCAGAGAACTGGATTCTAGGTGTCTTTTTAACCACCAGTCTGTCAACCTTCCTTTTAACCACCAGGCCACTTAGTATCTCTGGGCTGAAGTGCCACATTTTTTAATGTGAAGAGAAGACTTCATGTATGGGAAAGTGGGGGTGGACCAGATGGCTTCTTGAGGTCCTTTTTAGCCCCCTGGAACCCATGGTTGCTGATTTTGAGTCACACATGAGTTAGCAGTCACATTTGTATGCATGGTTCAGCATTCCCATCTTTGAAGTGAGACATTTTCTCTTGCTGCCTAAATTACTTCTAGGTTATAACTTCACCTTTGGAAATGATATTAACTGTTTCAGGTCTCTATTCTGTTCTTTACTAATGACTGGATTTTCTAGAGAGAAATAACTAGCCAACTGAAATACCAAGTTACCTCCTTCAGCATGCTAAGAATCCTAGACTATTTAAATTCATAGAAACGTGAAATTTTACTCACTGGGTCAAAGCACTAGGGAGAGAATATCTTTTTGCCCCAAAGACTAGAGCTATCAGGAAGACGTATGCAATGTTTTTACTGACCTCAGGTCTTGTAAAAAGCCTTGAGGGGAAAAAGGTAACACAAGTAACAGAAAATAATAACTTATTTTTATTTCTAGACCACCCAATGTAGTTCAGTAGGAAGAGAGTGGGCTTAGAGCTAGAACTGAATTTAGACTCTGTTCAGTCAGCAGTTGCTCTGTGAATTGGGGCAAGCTACCTCAAGTAGCTCATCTGTAAAATGGAGACAGTAATGTCTTTATTTGGTCTCCTAGCACAATTGTGAAAATCTAATGAGCCTACAAATATAAAATACGCTGAAAAGTACAAAGGGCTGTGCAGCTTCAGATGTTCACTACTGGAGAAATTAATGTCCTACAAAGAAAGGTCTACCGGGGCAAGGACTTTCTGAACATATTTGTAGTAGACAGGGCGTTAGATTAATACTTCAGACTATCACATATGACATAGCAGAGTCAGAAATTGTTAGGGTATTGACCTGTTAAGGGAAAGAGAGTTTTAGGGAGAAAGATGTAGATGAGAATTGTTGGTTTCAATCTTCCTTCTGCATGTAGGTCTTTCAACCTACAGAAATTGATCTATAAACTTGAAGGAGATTGCTTATAACTTCTCAGCCATAGAGATTGCAGTTTGCAGAAGTTTTCCAAAAGAATTATTGCTTAAAAGAAAAGAACAAGCCAGAAAGAAATACGAGTCTAAATAGAGCAAAAAGTGAGATAATTTAAATTTGTTAATTTCTTCCAAAATTTTAGTAGATTGGAAAAATATGGTCCTGTGTCTCACTGGTATGTATTGAAAGAAAAGATCTTTTTCCCCTTTTCTTAGTTTCTTTCTCTAGAAGACATCATATATAAGAGAGGGAACTTTCCCTCTATCTGGTTTAAACTAATCTCAAAGATGTCAATATGAAAGTCAACCTAGGTACATTACAGTATGTGAATTTAGCTACTTTGTTTCCACATTATTGTTTCTTCTTACGTAATCTTACACATGACATACTTGTCATCATTTTTTTCTTATAAATCTACTGGAAAGATCCAGTCATTAGGCACATCATTTTGTGCATAGAAATTTACCTTTTTCCCTTGCTATTCATGATTTGAATCAGGGCCACCTAAAGCAAAAATTTTCTACATACCTTCCTCCTCTTAATCTATTCCATGAACTCACTGCTCCACAGATGGTAAAGGTCTGCTGTTTATAAGTGGTTTTGTGAAAAAATTATTAAGTGATTTCGTGGGTCACTCCCATTCCATCTGATTTAGGAAATAATATTTTGGTTTCCAGGATTTGTGTGTTTTTCTTGGCATCCTAGGGTATAAAGAAAAAGATAAACCTCTCCAGAAATACAAGGGATAGTTCACTCTACTTACTCGTGTCTGCAAGATTCTTACTTTTCAATAACAGAACCCACTAGAACTGGTTTAAGCAGAAAGGGATCTATTAAGGATTATCAGATCACTTACGGAAATCTTTGGGACAGCCAAAGAGGAAACTATTTTAACAAAAGCTTCAGAGTAGACATATCACAGCATCCAACATCTACCATTTGGCGCTATTCATGCTGGAGAATAGCATAGGGGAATCTAGTTTCCGTTATGATCAATATTCTTTTTGCCCAGTGTTCATTCTTAAATTTTAGGGGAGGAGAAATATGAATTGCTTTCACTTTGTGAATATACATGGGAAATAGTGTTGGGAATTGCTAGATATGAAAACATGAGAACAATTCTGGATTTTTTTCTCCCTTACTTTGTTTAAAGCATCGTTTCCTAAAGATGGGACACTTTTCTCTGCCAGCCTTCAAAATGGCTTAGGTAGTACAGGATTGTGGCATTATGTAGCCTTGAACCCATATTGAGGACTGTATTCTGTTTTCAATAATCTTTCAGTCCTGATTATATTAGGACAAAGTTCAGAATTTATGCCAGTGCTTTTAATTTTTCTCCCCCTTGCTGATATCCTTTTTAACAACAAAAAAAGCAAATCTCACTCAGGCTCAGAATGTTCAGCAGGTGGCCAATGGAAGTGAGTTAAACTTTAGTAACATTCTTTTGATCTTATTGTATTCATTTTTATAATTTACTTTTTATTCATAGTACTAATGCTTGCTTTCCATTTCCAGGTCATTAAAGTTTCCTTTCAAAATAAAAAAAATTAAGTAAAAAATTGAGTCAACTTACAGAAAAAATTAAATATACAACACATATGTGGTAAGCAGATGCAGGAAAAGTCCTGAAGGTGGAGGGCAAATGTCTAAAATCTCATAAATACTGCCTTATAGAATGTTTCTGATGCTTTATATACAGCCTTGGAGCAAGTTATTTAACTTCTGCCTGAGCTTTTTATCTTAAAATAGAGGTAACTTTAGCTTACAGAATGAAGTGGTTCATGGAGATAATTAATGTAAACTACTTCACAGTGTCTAGCACAAGGCAGAGGTTCAAAAAGTGGTGGCTATTATTATCAGAAAAGGTAGGTATCAGACTTCTCATTTTACGGGGGAGAAAATTCAGACTCAGAGAAACTATGTGACTACTATAAAGTTAAGTATTACCTACTTTTGGGTGCAATCATTTCTTGAGCATTGAGTTAAATTTCAAAAGCCATATTTCATCACATTCCTGATGAGTAGCTGGGAAGGTATATGTAAAGACTGGCTCTATTGCTGATTTGGTGCATAATTTTAATAAATTGCTAGTTACTTTAGCTAGATGGGTATCAGTGTTGATGATGCCATGTGTGTAAACTTGGTTCTTTATAACTGCACTGTTTTGTGACTGCAGAGTGTAGTTATCACTAAACTAAATGCTGTTGGTGACGAGAGGGACTGAAGGAGAGGATATGATGATAAAAATTAATCTTCTCTACTGGAATGCAAAACTGAAAGTAGGGACAATTTCTCCCTCCCCTCCCCTCCCCTTCCCTTCCCTAGTGAAGACAGATAAGCATTGATTTTAGGAGCACTGGTTTAGGAGCAGTTGTACACACATGTATGAAGAGACAGGACATCAGGACCAGGAACCATAGCAAGAATAATCTTATCCAGATTTACTATTTTCCTGTGAGGCTACCATGCCGCACAACCTGTACCATGCTACACAACCAGACTAGCATGTGAAACTGCACTCACTTTGATCTTGACAAGTGCAGAGTGAGCAATCTCTAAGTGTGAAACTGTGGTGTTGCATTATTTCTGGCAGTTCTAGAATAAGAAATGATCAGTTTTATTTTTTTTAAAAAGCACAGAACAGATTTAAGATCAGATCGTAAGGCAGTGGGAAAAAAATTCAGAGCTTGAAAATTTCCACTTATTTCATATCAATCTTAGGCTCAGGCACCCACTCCTTGCTTACACACATAGTTAATATAGTCTGAACTTAGTTTATTCAACAATTACATTCACTTGCTTCCCTAAGTGACAGCAGGACTTTATTATGGTATTTATCAGCATATATATAAAACATACTTTTCAGTTGATTTTTTAAAAAAAATTAAAATGAAGTTTTGAGATTGTGTTTGTATCATATTTTTTGGGAGAGCAACTTAATAGCAACTCTCAGTATTGTTGTAGCAGGGGTGATTATGAAGTTGCATAAAGTATTAGCAATGCAGTTCAACATGGAAGTCTGTAAAGATGAAAATCAGAAAAATCACAAACTGTCACCAGAGTAAGTAGTTGCAATTACCTCTAAAGGTAAAAGATTACATCTATTTTTTACACAAATTTTTTAACCAATGTATCTGTAGTTTCTAGATGACCATTTATGTAATTTGTGATTGGATTGCTTGACAAATGAGACATGTAAACAGGAACTGATACTAACAGAAAACAGTGGTAATGTATTTGTTCAAAGCTGCCTGATACTGCTTTAAATGTAACATGCCTCTCTATGAGAAATACATGATTCTGGTGGAACGACAGAATTCCCATGAAATGGTTAATTTACTAAAGATACCAAGCCATTTGGTAAATGCAGGGCGTTCAGTGCTAAGAGTGAAGCAAAGTGGCAAGTTGCCAAGAAGAGATGGAACAGGTTTATAGAGATGTTTGTTGCAAGCATTTTGATTTGTGGCAAACTTGTTTGCCTCAGGAAGTCACTGACAGTGGGGGAGGAAAGGAGGTAGATGCTATAGTTGTGTCTAACACTGATCCAGACAAAACAACAATCAAAACCCAGGAGCTGACATTCAATCATTAAAGGATCCCAGTTGTTGTACAGTGCACCTATCTGGCCAACCCTCAAAACAACTCAAAGAAATCAGAATCTTAATTTTTCAAACTAGGAAATGGAAAACTGCAATATCTGAACACTTGTATCTAAGCTCAGATAGGAGCAGTGATAGTATTAAAATAGAATGGGTTTAATAATAAATCTTGGCCATGCAACTGCGATCTACAGAGTAGTAAATTTTTAATGTTCATTGGCTCTGCCTCCTTTTAAACAGTATACAAGTGTACTATGTCTGCATATACAATGATGCCTTTATATTGTGGCAGTAGTTGAAGAAATGGCTGTGCCATGATTAATTGTAGAACAGAATTGCTTGACAGAAGAGCTGTCAAATATCAAAACACTTGCCAGGATTTTTAATTGGACAAGCTGAGGAATGTACAGTGTTGCTATAACTGAAATCAATCTATAATTTGAATAAAAATTAATTCTTTAATACTGCCTTCCTTACCTGCACAACGTCAAAAAAAAAAAAAAAAAACAGACCAAAACAAAACAAAAAAAAAACCCAACACGAACAAGCAAGCAAACAAATGAAAATCCTCCATAGAAATGTTTGCATGCAGACATGCATTCATGATTGATGACTGATAAATAAAGGAGCAGTGTTTATAAGGCTCTTTGAAGTCTGTGAAGAGCTTACATGTACATTATTTTAATTCTCATAATAACACCATGAGATGGATTGTGCAAGCATTTCAGTTCAGTTTTCAATGAGGCCTATACTGGACCAGGTTTTGTGCTAGACACATAAATTAGAGGACATCCCTGTGGCCAATAAATTTGACAAAAGAGGAAACTGAGTCTCAGAGAGAGAGAGAGATGGTCTATTAAGATTTTTTGCTGTAGAGATCAAGTCTGTATCTTTGAATGCAAGCTCCAATGCTTTTATCCTTTTACGATGGTACCTCTGAACGGAATGAGGCCAAATTAGCCAAGAGAGAAATACATTTTTGTTGAAAGCTGGTTTCCAAGGCACTCTGAATTTCATACAGTGAAACCAGCTTAGCACATAACTCAATTCAAAGATCACCTGCCTATTAAGCAAGGTTTTTAGGCCACCGATTTTACTTCCTTTAGGAGTGATGCTGCATAAGGTTGCATTAAAACAGTGAATTTTTCAGCTTTGACATGTAACGAGCTTGGAAGACATCACTCTCGTTCTTACAAGAAAAAGCTAGATGAACTGAAAATTAATTATCTTTCTTGAACCTATCAGAGAACTTAAGTTGCAGGTCAGTCACCCCAAAATGTGAAGAAACAGGTGCATCCAGAGAGATATAGCTGTCATCTGTTTACCGGGAGCAGATGCCGCTGGAGCCATAAACTGGTAAGAATATTTAATGAGGACTTTGTTGGATTGCTGGAGGCTTAGTGTGGACCAGCAAAGACTTAAAAAGTCCTGGGGGCTCAGCCTTTGGGGGCCCTATGCATTTGTGGATTTTACCTCCAGAAACCCTAACAGGGTTCTCACTGTGAAAATTAGAGATAAATCCCCTTGTAATTTTCACAGGGGGAGGGTACATGAAACCATATTGAAATACACCTTGGGAAAAGTAGCTAGGTAAGTCAAGCTGATAGTATGTATCCTTCATATGACGTGATGAGAATGGCATTATCCCTCTGTGCTCTTGCTCCGCAAAACTCATAACCCCAGTTTAATCATGAGAAAAACACTGGACAGATCCCATTTGAGAGATGTCTACAAAATACCTGACCAGTACCCCTCAAAGCTCTCATCAAGTACAAGGGGACTTTGAGAAACTGTCACAGCCATAAGGAGCCTAAGGAGACATGATGACTAAATGTAATGTGGTGTCCTGAAATAGAAAAAGACAGTAGGTTAAAAACTAAAGAAGTCTGAATAAAGTATGGACTTTAATTAATCATAATGCTTCAATATTGGTTCATTTATTGTTAAAAAAAAAAAAGTACCATGCTAATGTAAGGTGCTAATAATAGGAGAAATTAGGTGTAAGTTACATTTGAACTCTCAGTTCTATTTTTGTAACTCTTCTGTAAATCTAAAACTATTCAAAAAGCAATGGATGAAAATGTAAATAAGATTGAACCGGGTTTTGAAATAACTTCTGAAGTTCACAGCATCTTGGGAAATATCTATGTCAGTAAGCGAAATTGATTATGCCCTAAGAATAGTTCTTTGTCTTTGAAGGCCTCCTCTTTGACTTCTGAACTTGGGTGAGATGCCAAAGAGTTGTGAGGGAGAAAGTGGCCCCCAGTGTGGTCACCCAGATTGAGGAATTGGTCCTTAATATTCTGCAGTGACAGATTTCACAGTAGAAAACAGTACCTGGAAATAAAATCAGTCACGAAGGAAATGGACTTCTTCTGACTTACCAATGTGACCAGAAGCACCACAGATGTAGTCAAGTCCAATTCTCTTACTTCACACATGAGGATATTGAGGCCTGGGAGGAATGTACTCATGTTACATCCGGGATTAGAACTCAGTTTTCCTTTGTCACCAATTTCAAACATTCAGTGAAAATGACGATACAATGAACACCCTATACCCACCACTACATTGATTCAATGATTAATATTTTGTCATATTTGTTGCCTGTATTTGCAAAACCATTTAAACGTAATTTGTACACCTTGTGACACTTCATCTCTAAAGATTTCAGCATGTATTTCCTAAGATCAGGATATTCTTTTATATACCCACAATACCATTATAAAAATAACTAAAAATAATTCCTTAATGTATCTAATACTTAGTCCATTTTCTAAATTTTGAAATGTGTGTCTCAAAATGTCTTTTATAATTTTTTTCCTCAAATTACAATCTAGTCAAGATATCTCATTGCATTCATTTTATCTTTATCATCTCTGTTCGTCTGGAACATTCCCCAAACATTTCTTTTTGGGATGTTAACTTTTTGTAAAATGCCCCATGGCACACTAGGGAAAGTGGCATACAAATCTGAGGCCTGAAGGTGAATAAGTATGTGTCATCAAATGAAGAAGTATGGAAAAAGGGAAAAGATTTTCTAAGCCTTTGTTTCTCTGTTCTGGCCACAACCCCAGAATTCAGAGGCCCAGCCTGATCTACTGTGGAAGAGGACAGAATATTTGGTGCCTCCTCCATGGCAAACAAACAAGACACTACCCTGCAATTGAAAGGGATAGTATTTCTCTTATTCCAAGTACACTTGAGATTGAAAATAATACATTTCTTTTAAATGACAAGTAGTTGCAAATGCAAACCGTAAAGATCCACATCTTCATGGGAAGGAGTTAACAATCTCTTCACAGTAATTCTGGGATTAGGAGATGAGGCCATGTTTTTACATGAAGACACAGATACCTCTCAAAAGATACTCACCCCTCCTGGTCTGTAAACTTTTGAAAATTAGAACAGCATTTTGTTCAATTTTATTCTCAGTGTCTAGCAGCTCAAATAAATATTAGTTGAATGCACAAGTCAGTTATAAAGTCAATTGAATAATATTTGCATTTCTATATTAAATACTTTGTTGGGCATAGCAACAATTTATTTTCCTGAACTCCTCACCACGCATGTTTACCATAAGCCCTGATACCAAGCCTTCTTTCTCATGGTATCTCTGTAAACTGGAAAAATAGTACAGGAAGTGTCCTGACACAGTGTTCCACTGTTCCCAAAATATCAAAGCTTGTAAAAAAACCTCCAATGATATCTAGATGCTGCTCTTACTGTGACTCTTCGAGAGAAAGAACGTGAATTCCCACAAAACTAGTTATTCTGAATAACCTATTAACTTTCTTGTGTAGGCCCAGAAAATGGATTTACTCAGGACTAAATTAAAATCTGGAGCCCTAAGCTGAGAAAATATTTGGTATCCTACCCACCCATGTTTAAACAAAATAATAACAATAATGAGACTATTGTTGCTCTTACACTATAAAATAAAAGCAAGGAAGTTCAAAGAATTTCTGTTTTTTAAAACATCTTAAGTATTTTAAGGCTGTCTTTCCTTTTTTATTGTGGTAAAATATACATAAATGTTACCATTTTAACCATTATTTATTTATTTAAATTATTTATTTCAATAGTTTTTGGGGTACCAGGGCAAGTTTGGTTGCATGGAAAAGTTCTTTAGTGCTGATTATTGAGATTTTGGTGCACCCGTCACCTAAGCATTGTACACTGTACCCAGTGTGTAGTCTTTTATCCCTCACCCTCCTTCCACCCTTCCCTGTGAATCCCCAAAATCCATTATATCATTCTTATGCTTTTGTGTCCTCATAGCTTGAGCTCCCACTTATAAGTGAAACATACAATGTTTGGTTTTCCATTCCTAAGTGACTTCACTTAGAATAATGGTCTCCAACTCCATCTAGGTTGTGTGAATGCCATTATTTCATTCCTTTTTATGGCTGAGTAGTATTCTATGGTGTGTATATATAAAAATAACTTGTGATATATATATTATATATATGTATGTGTGTGTGTATATATATATATATATCCTAGTTGCAAATTGTATGTATATATATCCAATTGCAAATTGTGTTACTATATGCATGTGTATGCAAGTGTCTTTTTCATATAATGACTTCTTTTTCTCTGGGTAGATACCCACAAGTGAGATTGCTGGATCAATTGAAAGTTCTACTTTTAGTTCTTTAAGGAATCTCCATAATGATTTTCATAATGGTTGTACCAGTTTACATTCCCACCAGCAGTGTATAAGTGTTCCCTTTTCACCACATCCACACCAACATCTGTTATTTTATAATTTTTAAATTTTTTAATTATGGCCATTCTTGCAGGAGTAAGGTGGTATTGCATTGTGGTTTTGATTTGCATCCTTTGATAATTAGTGATGTTAAGCATTTTTTCATATGTTTCATATTTTGGCCATTTGTATATCTTCTTTTGAGAATTGTCTATTCCTGTCCTTTGCCCAGTTTTTGATGAGATTGTTTGTTTTTTTCTTGCTGATTTGAGTTCTTTGTAGATTCTGGATATTAGTCCTTTGTCAGATGCATAGGTTGTCAAAATTTTCTCACACTCTGTGGGTTGTCTATTTACTCTGCTGATTATTTCTTTTGCTGTGCAGAAGGTTTTTAGTTTAATTAGGTCCCTCCCATCCTTGTTTTTGTTGCATTTGCTTTTGGGTTCTTGGTCATAAAGTCTTTGCCTAAGCCAATGTCTAGAAGAGTTTTTCCAGTGTTATCTTCTAGATTTTTTATGGCTTCAGGTCTTAGATTTAAGTCTTTGATCCTTCTTGATTTTTGTAGAAGGTGAGACATGAGAATCCAGTTTCATTCTTCTACATGTGGTTTGCCAATTATCCCAGCACCATTTGTTGAATAGGTTGTCCTTTTCTACTTTATGTTTTTGTTTGCTTTGTCAAAGATCAGTTGGCTGTAAATATTTGGCTTTATTTCTGAGTTCTCTATTCTGTTCCATTGGTCTACATGCCTATTTTTATACCAGTACCATGATGTTTTTGGTAACTGTAGCCTTGTAGTATATTTTGAAGTTTGGTAATGTGATGCCTTCAGATTTATTTTTTTTGCTCAGTCTTGCTTTGGCCATGTGGGCTCTTTTTTGGTTCCATAAGAATTTTAGGATTGTTTTTTCTAATTCTGTGAAGAATGATGATGGTATTTTGATGGGAATTGTATTTAATTTGTAGATGGCTTTTGGCAGTATGGTCATTTTTACAATATTGATTCTACCCATCCATGAGCATGGAATGTGTTTCCATTTGTTTGTGTTGTCTATGATTTCTTTCAGCAGTGCTTTGCAGTTTTCTTTGTAGAGCTCTATCACCTCCTTGGTTAAGTATATTCCTAACTATTTTATGTTTTTTGCAGCTGTAGTAAAAATGGTTGAGGTCTTGATTTGATTCTCAGCTTGGTTGTTTTTGGAGTGTAGCACTGCTACTGATTTGTGTACATTGATTTTGTATCCTGAAATTTTGCTGAATTCATTTACCAGTTCTAGGAGCATTTGGATGAGTCTTTATGGTTTTCTAGGTATATGATCATATCACTGGTGAACAGCAACAGTTTGACTTCCTTTTTACCGATTTAGATGCCCTTTCTTTCTTTCTTTTGTCTGATTGCTCTGGCTAGGACTTCTGGTACAATGTTGAATGACAGTGGTGAAAGTGGGCATCCTTATCTAGTTCCAGTTCTCAGGGGAATGCTTTCAACTTTTCCCTGTTCAGTGTAATGTTGGCTGTGGGTTTGTCATAGATGGCTTTTATTACCTTGAGGTATGTCCCTTCTATGCTGATTTTGCTGAGGGTTTTAATCATAAAGGGATGGTGGATCTTGTCAAATGCTTTTTTTTGCATCTATTGAGATAATCATATGATTTTTTAAAAATTCTATTTATATAATGTATCACATTTATTGACTTGGATATATTAAACCATCTCTGCATCTCTGGTATGAAACCCACTTGATGATGGTATATTATCTTTTTGATACGCTGTTGGATTTGGTTAGCTAGTATTTTGTTGAGGATTTTTACATCATCTATGTTCATCAGGGACATTGGTCTGTAGTTTTCTTTTTTTGTTGTGTCCTTTCCTGGTTTTGATATTAGGATGATAATAGCTTCATTGAGTGACTTAAAAAGGATTCCCTTTCTCTATCTTTTGGAATAGTTTCAGTAAGATTGGTACCAATTCTTCTTTGACTACCTGATGGAATTCAGCTGTAATTCCATTTGGTCCTGGACCTTTTTTTGGCAACTTTTAAATTACTGTTTTAATCTCACTGGTTGTTATTGGTCTATTCAGAGTCTCTATTTCTTCCTGATTTAATCTAGGAGGTTTGTATACTTACAGGAATTTATTCATCTCTTCTAGATTTTCTAGTTGGTGCACATAAAGGTGTTCATAGTAGTCTTGAGTGATCTTTTGTATTTCTGTGGTATTGGTTGTAATATCTCCCATTTCATTTCTATTGAGCTTATTTGAATCTTCTCCTTTTCTTGGTTAATCTGACTAATGGTTCATCAATTTTGTTTATCTTTTCAAAGAACTAGCTTTTTGCTTCATTTATCTCTTGTATTTTTTATTTGTTTCAATTCCATTTAGTTCTGCTGTGATCTTTGTTATTTCTTTTCTCTGCTGGGTTTGGCTTGTTTTGTTCTTGTTTCACTAGTTCCTTGAGGTATGACCTTAGATTGTCTATTTGTGCTCTTTCAGACTTTTTTTGATGTAGGTATTTAATGCTATGAACTTTCCTCTTAGCACTGCTTTTGCTGTATTCCAGAGGTTTTGATAGATTCTGTCATTATTATTGCTCAGTTCAAAGAATTTTTAAATTTCCATCTTGATTTCATTGTTAACCCAAGAATCATTCAGGAGCAAGTTATTTCATTTCCATGTATTTGTATAGTTTTGAGAGTTCCTTTCGGAGTTAATTCTGTTTTATTCCACTGTGATCTGAGAGGGTATGTGACATAATTTCAATGTTCTTAAATTTATTGAGATTTGTTTTGTGGCCTATCATATGGTCTATCTGGGAGAATGTTCCATGTGCTGATGGAAAAATATATATTCTGCAGTTGTTGGGTAGAATGCTCTGTAACTATCTGTTAAGTTCATTTGTTATAGGGTATAGTTTGAGGCCATTTTTTATTTGTTGCCTTTCTATCTTGATTACCTGTCTAGTGCTGTCAGTAGAGTACAGAAGTCCCCCACTATTATTTTGTTGCTGTCTATCTCATTTCTTAGGTCTAGTAATATTGTTTCATAAATTCAGGAGCTCCAGTGTTAGGTGCATATATATTTAGGATGATAATATTTTCCTGCTGGACTGATCCTCTTATATAACATCCCTCTTTGTCTTTTTTTAACTGTTGTTTCTTTAATGTATTTTGTCTGATATAGGAATAGCTACTCCTTTTTGCTTTTGGTGTCCATTTGCATGGAGTATCTTTTCCCATCCCTTTACCTTAAGTTTATGTGAGTCCCTATGCATTAGGTGAGTCTCTTGAAGACAGCAAATGCTTGATTGGTAGATTTTTATCCATTCTGCCATTCTGTGTCTTTCAAATGGAGCATTTAGGCCATTTACATTAAACATTAGTGTTGAAATGTGAGGTACTCTTTTATTCATCATGCTAGTTGTTGCCTGAATACATTGCGTTTTTTTCCCATTGTGTTATTGTTTTATAGGCCCTGTGAGATTTATGCTTTAAGGAGGATCTATTTTGGTGTATTTCAAGGTTTTGTTTCAAGATTAAGAACTCACTTTAGCATTTATTATTTATGTATTTATTTATTTATTTATTTATTTATTTATTTATTTATTTTTGAGACGGAGTCTCACTTTGTTGCCCAGGCTGGAGTGCAGTGGTGCGATCTCGGCAAACTGCAAGCTCCATCTCCCAGGTTTACACCATTCTCCTGCCTCAGCTTCCCAAGTAGCTGGGACTATAGGCGCCCACCACCACACCCCACTAATTTTTGTATTTTTAGTACAGAAGAGGTTTCACTGTGTTAGCTAGGATGGTCTCGATCTCCTGACCTCATGATACACCCGCCTAGGCCTCCCAAAGTGCTGGGATTACAGGCATGAGCCACTGCACCTGGCCTAGCATTTCTTGTAATGATGGCTTGGTAGTGGCAAATTCTCTCAGCATGTGTTTGTCTGAAAAAGACTTCATTTCTCTCCTTCATTTATGAAGTTTAGTTTTGCTGGATACAAAATTCTTGGCTAGCAACTATTTTATTTGTGGAGGCTAAAGGTAGGACCTCAATCCCTTCTGGCTTATAAGGTTTCTGCTGAGAAATCTGCTGTTAATCTGGTAGATTTTTCCCTTATAGGTTACCTGCTGCTTTTGCCTCACAGCTCTTAAGATTCTTTCCTCCATCTTAACTTCAGATAACTTGATGACTATGTGCCTGGGTAATGATCTTTTTGCAATGAATTTCCCAGGTGTTCTTTGAGCTTCCCTTATTTAGATGTCTAGATCTCTAGCAAGGCCAGGGATTTTCCTCAATTATTCCCTCAAATATGTTTTCCACACTTTTAGATTTCTCTTCATTCTCAGGAACACCAATTATTTTTAGGTTTGGCCATTTAATATAATCCCAAATTTCTTGGAGGCTTTGTTCGTTTTTTTTAAATTCTTTTTTGTCTTTGTCTGATTGGATTAATTCAAAAGCTTTGTCTTAGAGCTCTGAAGTTCTTCCTTCTACTTATTTGATTCTATTGTTGAAACTTTCCAGTGCATTTTGTATTTCTCCAAGTGTGTCTTTCATTTCCAGAAGTTGTGATCATTTTTTTCTTTATGATAACTATTACTTTGGAGTGTTTTTCATTCGTATCCTGCATTGTTTTTTTAAATTCCTTTAAGTTGGTTTTCACCTTTCTCTGGTATCTCCTCAAGTAGCTGAATCATCAGCCTTCTGAATTCTTCATCTGGCAATTCAGAGGTTTCTTCTTGGTTTAGATCCATTGCTGGGAATAGTGTGGTTTTTTGGGGGTACTATAGAACTATGTTTTGTCATATTACCAGAATCATTTTTCTGATTCGTTTTCATTTGGGTAGACTATTTCAGTGGAAAAATCTGGAACTCAAAGGCTGCTGAGATTCCTTTGTCCCATAAGGTGGTCCCTTGATGTAGTACACTCCCCTTTCTCCTATGGATGGGGTTTCCTGAGAGCCAGACTGTAGTGATTGATATTGCTCTTCTGGGTCTAGCCCCTTGGCAGGGCCACCAGGCTCTGGGCTGCTGCTAGGGAATATCTGCAAAAAGTCCTCTGATGTGATCTGTCTTCAGGTCTTCCACCTGTGGATACCAGCACCTGCTTTGGTGGAGGTAGAAGGAAAGTGAAGTAGACTCTGTGAGAGTCCTTGGTTGCAGACATGTTTAGTGCACTGGCTTTCTCAAATGTTAGTTACACTAGCAGTGAAGTTGTCACATGAACAGACTCAGGACCTCTGGTTAGCCAGGATGTTGCAAGCAGTGGAATTAGCTGTTGTTTTATCCTCCCTTGGAGCAGGGTTATTCTGTCATGAGTTGCTTTAATGTCCTGAGTTGGTTGGCCTCCTGCTCAGAGGTGGTGCTTTCAAAAGAGCACTAGCTATGATAGCAGAAGGGGGATATAAGCTTGCTGTAAGTTGGCCAGGATAAGTATTCTGGTTTCTCAGGCGATGGGTGGGCCATAAAGCTCCTAAGAGTTTATGTCTTTTCTGATCACCTATGGGGGTGAGTAGAGAAATACCATCAGGTGGGGGCAGGGTTAGGCAGGTCTGGAGCTTGGCTCCAGGGCTTACCACGGCCACTGTGGGGGATCGGGGGTGGTTCTCAGGTCAGTGGGGTTATGTTCCAGAGGGCATTATGGCTGCCTCTGTTGCTAGGGAAGTAGAGGAAAGCCAGTGGCAATAGGCCTCAGCCAGCTTCCATGCAGTTGGCAAGGCCAGTCTCACTGTTAGCCATTCACTGTTAGCCATGGCCTGCTAATAGCCCCGAGTTTATCTCCAGGCAACCTATGTGGAGGGGCGGGGGTGGGTGGGGGAGCAGGGGGTTGGAAGGGGATGTACTCAGACCTTGCCCCAGGCTATAAGCTTCCCCACTGAAAAAACAAGCATGGCTTTCAGGCCACACCCCTCCCCATCTGCCTATACTTTCAACTATGGCTCCTGCTCTCCTTTCTGCAGCAGTTCCCATTTGCCCCCCAGATTCTTCTGGAGAGTTTGTGCCCAGTTAAAATCATTACAAAGTTCAGTTGAAAGCTTCTTTCACCCTGTGACCCCATCTAAATTCTGCTGGTTGCCTTCGCCAAGGGTACCTGTGAGATATAGTCAGGGACAGCTTCCCTGGGCTCAAGCTGGAGAATGGGGGCACCTACAAGGCTCTTCTTGCTGCTGCCTCTTTTATATTTCACTCTAAATTCGTTTCAGCTCTAGGTATGGTTAAACCTTCTCCTGTAATCTGGATTTTCAGGTTCGCCAGTGGGGCTGTGTGTTTGGAGGCAGGTTTTCCTTCCCACGTTCTGGGAACTCGCAGTTTTTTGCCTGTCTCGTGGAATTTGCAGCAGCGATGCTGTGTCTTTCAAAGGATCTGTGAATTCTTTCATTTTTCCAGATATGTTCCTGTGGTGATTCTTAGAGCAAAAGTCCATGATGTGTGTCTCCACACATGGTTCTGTTCTTCTAAATGAGAGCTACACATTAGCAATGTCTCCCATCCACCATCTTCCTCTCTCTCCCATTTTAACCATTTTTAAGTGCACAGTTCTGCTGTATTAAATACAGTCACATTATTGTCCAACCCCTACTACCATCTATTTTCAGAACTTTTTCATCTTCCCCAGCTGGAACTCTATACCCATTAAACACTAACTTCCCATTCTCCCATCCTTCCAGCCTATAATTCCAGAAGTTTTTTGTTGATTCTTTCAGATTTTCTACATAAGCAATTACGTAATCTGAGAACAAAGTTTTATTTCTACATTCTCAACTGGTCTACTTTTTCTTTTCTTGCTATATTGCTTTAGCCAGGGCTTCTAGTATGAGATTAAAAAGAAGTGCTGAGCCTGAGGAGGAACATTCATTACTTGTTCCTGATCATAACAGAAAAGTTTCCTCACTGTTAAGTATGGTGTTAGCTCTAGGTTTTCTGTAGATGTTCTTTATCAAGTTGAGCATTTTTCCCTCTATTCATAGTTTGCTAAGAGTTTTATTGTGAATGAGTGTTGTCAGATGCTTTATTTTGCATTTATTGATATGATTATGGGATTTTTATTATTTAGACTATTGATGGGTTACATTAATTGATGTTCAAGTTTTGAACCACTCTTGCATGCTCGGGAATAATCCTGCTTGGTCATGGCATATAATTCTTTTTATACATTGTTAGATTCAATTTGCCAATATTTTGTTGAGGATTTTTGCTACTAGGTTCATATGAGATATTGGTCTGTAGTTTTCTTTTCTTATAATGTTTTCATTTGATTTGGGTATTAGGGTAATGACGACCTCATAGAATGAGTTAGGAAGTATTTTCTCTGCTTCTGTCTTCTGGAAGAGATGGAAGAGAATATACATAATTTCTTTCTTAAATATTTGAAAGAGTTCACCAGTTAACACATCTTGGCCTGGTGCTTTCTGTTTTGAAAGGTTTTTAGTCATTGATTAAATATCTCTAATAAAGGCCTATCCAGACTGTCTATTTCTTCTTGTGTGAGTTTTGGCAGATATTGTCTTTCGAGGAATTTACCCATTTCATCTAACTTATAAAATTTGTGGGCACAGAGTTGTTCATGGTCTTCCTCTATTATCCTTCTAATGGTTTTGATTTTTCCTTTTCCTAATAATTGGTGGCTTAAGCATCTTTTTGCATGATTATTGGCCTTTAATGCTTTAAAAAATATATCAAATATATGAGTCTAGCCAATAAATTTCCACTTGTTTTTCTGTACCCTAAGTACCTGTTTATTGTTTTACTGGGGCAAACCAGCACTCAGTTTACCACTAGGGAAGGGAAAGAAACTGAAACATCACCATATGGCAGGTGCTTTTCCTCCACAATCCAGGTTCTTACCATTTTACTAAAATGACAAGTCTGTTATGTTCAAATGCCTCTTTGAAGATAAATGTTTAACAAGTACCTTAAATAATAAATACATTATATTCATGTAATCCTGCTATCAAACAGGGAGACAAAGATTAGGAAAATGCACAAGCTCAGCCCATCGCCTGAAAGAACCTCATCTTCCTTGACGCTGGGGCTGATTTTGAATGCACTCTATGTCCATAAGATAGTTAAGATCAGTTCTTCACTGTTAGCCTCAAATAGGCTTTCAGTCTATTGCACAAATTCCAGAAAAATTCCTCTACTTTTTCCTTTCTACTATTCTCTTGGACAGAATAGGGTGGGGGATTAGGCTTTAATTTGTTTCTGTGACTTGTGGTCAAGGTAGTACATCCTATTTGCCCTAATCCCTTCCCTCTCCACTTTTCAGAGTAGAACCTGTCTTTTCTTCCCTCCCTCTCTCTCCCTACTCTCCCTCACACTCTCTTCCTAGTGCTTCACTGCTGTGGGGCTGTAACTCTCAAGGCTAAAGAAAATAGATAGGAAGCCCCACCGTGCCACATTTAACTTATTTTAAAATAAATGTGATCAGAAGACAATAATGGAGACAAACTTCTTGCCATGTTGATTCTGGGTTTCAGAGAACTATTTTTTCCTCCATCGAACTATGTTTAAAAGATAACTGGAATTATGCAATAAAAGAATGGTACTCCTCATCCTGAATATATGCAAAGTTAAAAGAATATTATCTATGAAATGACTGCTTTTGTAAAAATTTCATTTAAAAAGATGAGATTTAGAAGACAGCTGAATTCCGTTTTTCCTCCCACCCTATCCACATATAGAAGATCTTCAAGTGTTCCTAGATTTGAGTGCAAAAGAGGACAATTTCTCTCCTGTTTATTCACAAAGTAGAGAACCTGGGCTCTGATAAAGGCTGTACCTCTTGTCCTTTGAGTGTCTTTTCACTTCCTTTGGAAGCGTTAAAACCAGGGAGGTAACTTTTTTTTTTTTTTATTTTAGCATGGACTTAAACTCTGACTTTAGGGTGATTCTAACTTAGTTCTGAATCGACACATATTTACCTTCTTTTAAACCTTAATATTTTTTGTCTATTTAATATCCTCTAACACTTTGTAATGATTTATAAACATCTGAAAAATATAAGAAAATGACAAAAAAGATGGGAAGTTTACCCAGGGGCTGAGCATATGGTTTAGCAGAGAAGTTTCTGGAGACAGCTGGTATTATATGATATGACAGCAGAATTTTTTGTGTCATGTGCAGGGTAAACCTGTTTCCACAAAAGCACATAGAACAAAATCTATATAGACATTATAACACCTTTGAGTTCATACTCTATCCTTTGGTAGCTATGTGGTCTTAATCATGCTACCTAACTTCTCTGAACCTTAGTTTTCTCAACTATGAATTGCAGATAACATAGACTAAATGAAATAATTTACATTATAGTGATTACGTTTTAAGTTCCATACTGCTGCTGTGTAAATGTGAAACAACAGGTTAGTATATGTTGCCCTCTCTCCCACTTTCTCCTTGCTTCCTATTTCAGTATAACTTATTAACTTATAGAGGTGATACGACATGCTGATGCAAATATTGAGCGTGTATGAATATGCTCGCTCCCTACTCTTCGTTTACTCACTGGCGTGTTTTTCTATTTGATAATGATGCGATTTGTATTAGTACATACATGCGTGCTTGGTCTTCTTTATACTGCTGGCTCACAGGTGTTAAAGAGCTGACGTTTATGTGTTAGATACAGGGCTCATGAAGAGAAAAAGGTCTCAGACTTGCCTTCATTAACCCTGGGTTACACTGGCTACATTCCTACCAGTATACCCAGTCAAATTAGCTGTGTTAGTAAGATGATGAGGTTCACAAAAACATGGTTTTTATCTTTGATTGCACTTTCCCTGCACTGTGCAGACAATGACATTGGGAACAAGGAGTCAGATAATACTCATGTGTTTCTGAACTACAGCAGCTAAATGTCACGGGCTTGTCCTCTAGTACCTTGGTGCTTAGACAAGACTACCATGTTAGCACAAAAAAGCAGGGCACAATGTTGCCTTTGTGCTCAATCCTAGGCTGCTCTGGGAAGCCTTTGGAATGTACACATTATTCTCAAGGCTGTCAAAAAGCCCACACAAAGAGATGGATTCTGTATACTCTCATGAATAGTTTGCTGTATACACCTTTCCTGGAAAGCTAAGGAAAATTCTCAGCCCCTGATTTCTGGCTGAGGAAACCATACCTCCAATCTGAGACTATCTGTTTGTTACATATGAACAGAATGTGGATTATGAATCACTTCACCAAGCATTCAAAAACCATGTACACAAGAACCTGATCAAAAATTTAGGTACCTACAGTATTTTGTGTGTATGTGTGTGTTATTCATGCTCTGGGAGCTTACTTTGTGAACCTGTTTTTCTTTTGCATACTGAAAGGAAAGGAGTCCTGTCTAAGAATTCAATTATATTAGAATACGAATTGGATTTTCAATGCTTTTGCTGGTTCATTGTGCTATTGAAGACTAGAGGTGATCACACTTTGTTTATCAGAGTTTCCCAGTTGCTTTTGGTGATGTAAATATAGACTAAGAACTTATTAGGGGTTGAGTGAGTACAGGGAAAGTGAAATTTCTCTGTACAAAATGTAAGTCTATTGGAAAACTGTCAGATTGAAGCAGGAGAGGAAAAGTGAAGTATTTTGATGGGAGAGATAGAGACCAGAGAAGAGGATGGCAAGCTCTGGCCTAAGGAATTCTGGCCAGTAAGGAATTCCCTTGGCAGGGAAATGATACTGGCATTTTATGAGTAAGGCCTACTACTAATTTTGAAGTTATTTCCTAGAAGATCCTATGCTATTTCCCTTCAACTTTAGTAAAACCTGATTTACACACACTCTAGTGGTTCACTAGGAAAATAAAAGTATCCAAGTCTTACTTCCATGGCAGGGGGGTTGGGGGGTAGAGGAAGGAGGACAGGGATATAGAAGGTGAGTTTCAGATCAGAGATCAAAATTCAATACAAGATATTGGAACCAGAGATAACTGGGGGAAATGTCAGGCATACAAGAATCCTTGGAGACATGCGGGAGAAAGAGAAATGTTTAAGTTTCTGTATTTAAATATTAAAGACAAAAATGCTGCCAAGATGGAAGGAACTGGGGAGATAACTATCTCCAAGGTTATATTTGGGAGATACTAGAGCGACATGAAATATACACACACAAAAAACTTATTCCTCTACACCCTTTTGCATTTGCAACAAAATATATGAGGTAGGAATCTGGTCACATCCAACCCTCAAACCCCCTCATTTGTGATGTTATACTCTAAGAAGAGTCAACATACGTCTGGGAGAGCATTTCCAGATCGTCTGGCCTATTCTCAAATACATTCTGCCCAGAGTCAGATCATTTCAGGAATGTAGTATTAAATGATGTGGTTGCTGTGGTATATTTCTGCTGCTGGGTCATGTTTCACATTCTGCAGCAATGAGGCCCACAGAGATAATCCCAGGAAACCTGTAGGCACTGGAATAAGACTGCCTCAGCTTCCAAGGAATTCAGCGTAGTGGGAGAGAAAGCCAAACACACTTTATCACAATAAAATGTGATAAGTGCTATAATAGAGATCTATATCAGGTGCTGTGGGAGCACAGAGAAGGGAGTCTTTTACTCTGCCTGGGGAGGACACAGGGAGACTGAAGGAAGCATTCCTCCACAAAGTGATGTCTGAACTGTCATTGGTGGAAAGAAAAGGGGAGGGGGACATTCCAGGCTGAAGGGAACAATGCCCACAAAGACTCAAGATGTGAAAAAAGCTTAGAATATTCTGGGGACAGTATAGGCTGCCTGTTGGGGTTATCCAGAGGGAAATGGAGGAGAAATTGCAGAGATTATAAAGGAGTAGACATGCCATGTTAAGAATTTGAACTGTATGGGGACCTACTTATTATTCCAAGACACCCATGGGGATTAGTAGATTGAGATAGCCACTGGAGTCTTGTTTTTGAAGGAGTAGAGGACAGGCAGGTCTGCAGTAGTTGAAAGAGCTGAACTAAAACATGATCACTGCTGCCAACCTATACATTCCTTCCAACCTTTATCTTGAGTTTATCTACTTCTGACAGTTTGCTGTCCTTGACTATAATTCTTCCCTACATCACTAATACACACTAATTGATGTTTTAGGCTCTGGGTCTGTCTTGATCCAAAATTTTACAGATACCATCTGGATAAAAATGTTACTACAGCCAGGGATATCCCATAATATTGCTTGTTCTAAAACCTTCTACTCATCCCACCCTACCTTCATCTTCACCATCATTTTTTGGATGTTTCAAAAAATAATAAACCTGGCACAAAAGAATTGAACTACAAAGTTGGGGTAAGGTATTATTAGTTGCACAATGATTATTTGTATCAGCGTGATTATTCTTAAATCAATAGTGATATCTGAGAAAATGGAAGAATTGATTATTTATCATGATTATTTTAAAGATGGAAATTCTTATATGACTATGTTTGGCATACAGGATGCACAAATTTTCTTTTGGCACATGAATGTAAAAAAGGCCAACACTTCAAATGTTTGTTAATCTTTTTACTTGAAAATTATTAGCAATTGCAATATATAGTTGTCATGAATATTTTGGGGAGAAATCTTTGCAATAAAGATGACAAATACTAAATATATGTTAGGGTTAGGTATGGCTGAAAGTAATAAGCTCCCCTCAAAATAGTAGTTGAAACAACACAAAAGTGAATTTTTCTTTTACATAACATTTCTGAAGCAGGTAGACTAAAGAGGGACCCTTAGGGAAATAGTTGTCATTACCAAGGTTTTACCAAGGTTCTTCCTTAGCTGCAGGAGCTCCAGCCACCATATCTGAATTCTAGCCAGAAGACAGTAAGAAACAAAGAAGAAAGAGCAAAATGTGCATGCTTCTTTTAAGGAATGTCTCAGATGCTTTCATGTGACGTTGTCACATACCTCTTATTGGCCAGAACTTAGTGACACAGTCATGTTTTGATGCAAGCAAGGCTGGGGAGAGGAGTCCTTGTTCTGGAGTAGCCATATTCAGAGATTCTGTTACCATGGAAAAAGAGAAAAATTTATACTGGTGGACCACTAACAGCCTTTCCTACATTCTTCCATGGTTTAGAATATTTATTTATTTATTTTGGAACTTCTACCAGTTTTTGGAATTTGTTTTGTTTATATACTGGGAGAAAAGGATAAGAAATGGAAAGAATGAAGTCTTCAAAGGAGGTTATAGAAATAAAAAATGGTATGGTAATTAGGATTCTAGTGGACAGCCTCTCTTTTTTTAAAAAAATTTTAACCCAGAATGCTCTTTTAATGGGTTTTGTGAAAGGGGCCACAGGTCCAGGTTTGAGAAAGACTAACACAAGAAAATATATCAATTGTATGAATATGCATTTTGGGATGTCTACCACTCTTAAGGAGAAGACATCCAGTGTACTACAAGAATATAAATGATTTTATTAAGATCCTGGACTGTGGAGACACCAAAGGCAAGTGGTGACTAAGTCATTGCTACTGTAGTGTCCTGTGAAAAGAGACTTCTCTGGCTGCCTCGAGGTTGGGGTGCAACATGGAACGGCTGGTTGTCTTTCAGGCCGTGAGTTCTGAGCTAGCGAAATCTGATGTGGAGGTAGATTCTGAGATTCTCTCCATATCAGACTCGAACTCACTAAAACTAGATGTGAGTGTTAAAAAAAGTAACTGTAAGTTCTATTTTCCAACATGATAGAATGCAAGAAAATACCATGGGGGCACATTCATTAAACTCTGCCTTCTCTGCCTCACTCTTTTGTGCACGGGATTACATTTCAGGCAGGATGATAAGATTTCATTTTTCAATCACACCATTTTCTCTCTCTTAGAAACTAATCTCTACAAAACACAGTAATGTTTAATCTCTTCAACGTATAATGATTTTTAATCTATCTGGAGGCAAGTAATTATAAAGATATTCTAGAGTCTAAGGAATATAAAGCTGGAAACACCTAAAGGTCTAAATCCTGTTTAAGCTAATCTGTAGCATATATAACTATGATTGAGATCAATGAAATCTAATGAGGTGTAAAACACAATTTTTTATGTAGAATTATGCTAACTTTTTATACATCATATTTAGTGACTTTGAGGTTAACTAAATGTTATGGAACTGATATTAAGCCAATCTATTTCATTATAATTCAGTCAATTTTAAATACTTTATAAAAGATACTTTATAAAAGATTTATTTTAAAATATACATGTATCAATTTTCAAAGACTTTTGAAATTGCCTGCCCTTTGGGAAATTAAAAAATTGAAAAACAAATTCAAGCAAGTGCCAAAAGTCTAGTTGGAAAACCTAAACAAAGTGAGAGTAAAAGATTATACAGGTCTGAAATGTCTATAACTGGGGGAAAAAAAAACTCTATCTGGCTTTTACACTAAAGCCATAATCTTTATCAGAGTCTGTTCCTAAGTTAGCTAGAATAGATTTAATTACAGATAAAATTCTGTGAGGCAAGCAACCATCAGAAAGTGGAGGAAAGCCCTCAGGTGGTTCTATTGGCAAGGTCATATCTGACCTGTCTCCGCTAGGGATGGCAAAGGGGAAGCTTTTTTCTTCAAAAGATGCATTATTGGCTCATTGCAATGCTGGATCAGGAAAGCTGTTCTCGGAGAAATCTGCCCACAACCAAACTGTGTGTGCCCTCTACTACTTCCTGGACCAGGAATAGTTGTGGTATACCAGCCAAAGCTACACTTCAGTGCTTGATGCAGGGACAAGTTGCCATGTTGGCCCATAGGTATGACTGCAGATGTGTTGCAGAATAAATTCTGAGATTGAACTATTGTCAAGGATTTATACAGATTTATACACTCCCATCAGTAGGCACTGTTTAACCAACTCTTTATACACATAGCAATATTCTCTCCCAAAATAGCCAGTCTCACCAAAATCCTTAAAATATGTACATCCTAATTTAAATCACTAACTCTTTAAATCACTAACTAATTTAAATCACTAACTCTTTATACACATAGCAATATTCTCTCCCAGAATAGCCAGTCTCACCAAAATCCTTTAAATATGTACATCCTAATTTAAATCACTAATTACACTCACATGGAACATGTGGGTCAGTAACAACATCTTCAGGTTTTTAGATGAGATTTCAGTTTGGCTTTAAACATGGAGTGTAAAGTCAAAATGGAGTTAGGGTAGACTCTAATGTTGCAAATCAACAGTGTACCCTTTCACTCTTATGCAGTAGCTAAAAGAAGCTGACTTTTGATGTCATCACTTTTTTTACATTTCCTACTTAGAGTTCAAGGAAACTATATAAGGAGATTATTTATAAATACTCTCTAAACCATCCCCCGTACTTTTCAATATTCTTTTTGTTGTTTCAACATTTAAATAATTTACCAAAAGTTACTAAGATGTAAAAATGACAACAGTTATAAATGAAAGACAGATAAAATGACTTGTTAGTTTATATCTCTAAGAACATTTCATTAGAAAAGAAACTTGTGGAGCCTCCAACACTTCTTAATAAGAAAGGAGCATATAGGTCTCTAGGTGGGCCAAGTTTTTTGTTTGTTTGTTTGTTTGTTTGTTTTGAGACAGAGTCTCTCTCTGCCGGCCAGGCTGGAGTGCAGTGGTGCAATCTCAGCTCACTGCAACCTCCGCCTCCTGGGTTCAAGCGATTCTTGTGAAGCAGGCCCAGTTCTACACCTAAAATGACTGTGGAATCTTCATTAAAGTATTAGGATATTTTCAAGTCATCATTTCATAGTTAATTTCAGATCATGATATAAATTACAGAAGAGGAGATAGTGAATGCTAATTTGTTTTAATTTTTTAAATTGGGAATATGTGTTCAAAAGTCTTCAACCATTATCAGAGCTCCAGAGATTATTATTATTATTTTTTTGAGACAGAGTCTCACTCTGTCATCCATGCTGGAGTGTAGTGGCACGATCTTGACTCACTGCAACCTCTGCCTCCCAGGTTCAAGCGATTCTCATGCCTCAGCCTCCCGAGTAGCTGGGACTACAGGTGTGTGCCACCATGCCTGGCTAATTGTTTTGTACTTTTAGTAGAGTCATGGTTTCACCATGTTGGCCAGGCTGGTCTCAAACTCCTGACCTCAAGTGATCTGCCCACCTCAGCCTCCCAAAGTGCTAGGATTACAGGTATGAACCACTGTGTCTGGCCAAATTTTTTTTTTTAGAGACAAGATCTCCCTATATGCTCAGGCTAGTCTCAAACCCCTCGGCTCAAGCCATCCTCCTGCCTCAGTCTTCCAAAGTGCTGGGATTACAAGTGTGAGCCACCACACCTGGCCTATTATTTCTATCTTTTATTTAACATAATAATATCATAGGAGGAAAACTCAGCAGCTGTCATTTATCTGAACTAACATCCATTTACCACTTACTGTATATCATTGTACTATGTACAGTAATGTGCATCGATATACAGTAAGTGGTAAATATATCAGTATGTACAATGTATATCACTATTATAAATATATCACTATGTATGTTGTATATCACTACGTACAATGATATAATACAAGGTGATTCCACCCTCAAAGAGGTTACAGTAAAAAGATAAAACAAATATATATATAACAAGTATATTACTAAGTAAGTGTCTCCGGACATCAAAGAAAAAAGAAAAATAGAAAAAAGTATAATTTTTAAGGTTTTTGTTTTCTGCTGTCATTCTACAGACCATTTTTCAGCTAGTTAATATCTTTGGATATGAATTTGTCAAAACGTGTGATGGTTAGTTTTATGTGTCAACTTGGCTAGGCCATGATGCCCAGTTGTTTGGTCAAACACTGGGATGTATATCCTTCACTGACTCTTGAACTATACACGTGTGAAGAAAGACTATAAGAATCCTTGCAGAAAGTGATAGAAGACTAAAATATCAGGGAAAAATTCAGAAAATGCTTGCTTCTAGTAAGATAGAGTCTGGGGTTCAAGTTCTGCCAAATTACAGTCTAGGCTTGTAAAACCTGGGGCTTTTTATTAAAACCCCAGAAAGGCTGTAGTTTATGAGTAAGGATCAAGTTTTAGGACTAGGGTCCTGTAGAACTAAAAGCAAAACTGAAATATACTTGTTCGAACAAAGCCAAAAAAATCAAGATTCCAAAGGAACACACAAGGATACGCTTTAGCAATTTACTGCCTGATAGGGCAAAAATCAGCATTGTTTGGAGGAAGATAATAAATCCAGAATATCTAAAACTTCTCATTCATAATGCTCAGTATATAATCAGAAATTACTAGGCATGAAAGAAGCAGGAAAATGTGGCTTCTAAGCAAGAGAAAAAAGCTAACAGAAACAGATCCACAGATGGCTCAGTTGCTGGAATTAATAGGACTTGAAAACAAAAATTATTAATATGTTAACAAATATATAGGAAAAATAGATATAATAGAGTAAGATATGAGATTTTAGGATAAATGTCTAAGAAAAAACAAAGGGAATTAAACTGAAAAATGCAGTATTTGAGACTTTTAAAAAATCACTAAATAGGCTTGTCAGAAGATTAGACATGAAGATAGAAAGGATCAATGAACTTAAAGACATGCTAAGGAAAAGTATTCAAACTGACAGGCTGAGGGAAGAAAGACTGAAAAAATGTAAAGCCTCTTAATGACCCTAGGATAATACCAGGTAATTTGATATACCTGCAAATGGAGTTCTAGAGGAAGAGAATACATAGGAAAAAAAGTTGAAAGAATATTGGCTAAGAGTTTTTCTAATTTAATTGAAAACATCAACCTCACATCCAACAGACTTAATAAACATTAAAATTAAAAAAAAAACTTCTAGGCACATCACAATCAAACTGCTAAAAATAAAAGTCAAAGAGAAAACTCCTTAAAAGCATCAAGGAAAAGAACATCCCTGATGGGAAAATCTTAGACATGACAGTGAACTTTCAATAAAAAACAAGAAGCAAGTTTATAATGAAAGAACCTCTTCAAAATGACTGACAGAAAAAATAATTGTCGATCTAGAATGTTATATCTAGCAAAAATAGGAGGTGAAATCAAGGTATTTCCAAATAAATGAAAGATGAGAAAATTCATAGCCAGCAGACCCATACTACAAGAAATTCTAAGCTAAATTCTTTAGGCTAAGGGAAATGACATCAGATATGAGTTCCAATCAATAGAAAGGACTGAAATACATTTTAAAGGTAAAGACACAGATGGATTAAAATAAACAGATAGTTCTGGATTCTGGTCTGGCATGTGACAACATCTGGCATTAGAAGTTGTCACCTCATTAAAAAAGCAAAGCTGAACAAACTGAAAAATCGACCATTCTTCTTAGATCCATCAGAGAAGTGAAGTCATTCCTTCAATGAAGTCATGCCTTCAATGAAGGATGTTTCATTGCTATCCCCCATGTTGGAAAGACAGACATGGGTACAGAGAACCACAATTTACCAAAGTAGAAACACACTGTATGGGAACCAATACCAGGTAGGAAAATCTGAACTGTAACTGATAAATTTCTGGAGGCTCAGTGTGGGAAAATTTAAAATATGAAACACTGGGTGAAGGCAATAATAGATGGGCCCTCCCACTTGTGAGTTTTATCTTCAGAAACTCTATAATAAAGTTCTCACAATGAAGATCAGAGAAAAGTCCCCACAGGCTTCTTGCAGAAGGAGCGGAAATTGTTTTGAAATACACCAGAGCATTTTATTCTTAATAGGATCTTCCCTTAAGAGAAATTATTATATCAGAGCCTAACCTGCCAGGTTTTATCAAAGCCTAATTGACCTGAATGAAGGGATATACTCAACCCTATTCCCCTCTAGTCTTCCATGTGGAAGAAGAGAAATACATCAGATACCCAAATCCAGCTTACTCTAGCTATCCTATCACCTAAGGGGGTGAAAAAAAAGAAAACACTAAGATGCACTTGTGAAGTTCATAAGCAAAATGCACATTTTTCTCAAGCTCATTAGAAATATTCACCAAGATATATCACATTCTGAGCCATAAACACGCCTTTAAAATCTTAAAAGAAATCATACAATGTCTGGTCTCAGAACATAATGAAATTAAACTAGGAATCAATAACAGAAGTATAGCTGGGAAGTCCCAAAACACTTGGAGATTAAACAACACAATTCCAAATAACACGTAGGTCAAAAATAAATCTGAAGAGATATTAAAAAAATACTTTGAAATAATTGAAAATGAAAATAAAACAACAAAATTTGTGAGATGCAGTGAAAGCAGTGCCTAAAGGAAAATTTATAGCACTGAGTGCATATATTTGAAAAGAAGAAAAACCGAAATCAATAATCTAAGATTCCACCTTAGGAAACTAGCTGAAGAAGGGGAAATTAAGTTCAAAGCAAGCGCAAGGCAAAAAATGTTAGAGCAGAAATCAATAAAATTGAAAACAGGAAATCAATTGAGAAAAAAAAACAGTGAAACCAAAATTGCTTCATTGAAATAATCAATCAAATTGATAAACTTGTAGACAGGCTAATTAAAGGGAAAAAAAGAAAAGACACAAATTACTAAAGTCAGAAGTGAACAAGGGGATTCTGACATCAGCAAGATAGCTGACTAGAAGCCCCTAGTGCTCGCTCACTTCCTCTAAGACAGCCAAAACAACGAATAAACAACTATGTTTTGATGAAAATAACTGAAGGAGAGTGTCAGTACATCAAAGGAGTAACAGAAACCCTAGTCAGTCCAGAAACCCCGGGAAGCCACATAGCACAAGGAAACACCTGGCCTCCACCACCCCGATTTCCCCAGCTGGGATCAAATGAGAACCAGGAGGAACTTCTGGCAAGGAAAAGGTAAGTAGGAGGATCCTAGAAACCCCCATCAACACCTTTGACAGGTATGACTTATCACTGGGGACTCCTGCTGTCCTCACAGGCAGTAAGCTCAATTGAGGGAGCTTCCCGGAGTTCACATGACTGTTTCCTCCAGAGGAGGAGCCAACACTGTAACCCATCCCCTGTGGCTGCATAGTTAATGTGCTATGCCACCTTGGATCTAGAACTATTGCTGGAGTGCTTCTTGCTCCAGGGGCAAGTAGCCATGGCTCCTTTTCATCCCTGAGCCTAAGCTGCCACCAAACCACCCCAGCCCTGTGGCCCACACAAGACACCTTGCAAGCAGCTGTTACTCTGTTTTATGTGGGGCCAAGCAGTAATGGAGCCCCTCCAGCTACCCCTTCCAGTCTCTGGAGCAACCTGCCCTTAGGGGCCAAAGCTGATACGCACACTGCCTCCTAAGAAAACAGTGCCTTTGCAGAGCCACTCTCTAGACCTCTCTCAGTGGCTGCTGCACCCTGCACCTTTGGAACCATAGCTAAAGCTGCACAGTCCCTCCTGGGGAAATGGTGCCTTAGTGGAGCTGTTCTGTCTATGCCTCTCAGTCAGTGCTGTGCCATGCCCCTCTGTGCCTGAGCTGAAGTCATGCTCTGCATCCCAGCGAAATAGTTCCTTTGCAGAACTGCTCAATACACCCTTCCCAGTTGCTGCTGTGTCTGGTTCTATGGGATTCAAGATGAAGCTGTGTGCTGCTTTCCAGGGATGTTGCAGCTGCTCTATATAACTCTCCCAGTCACTACTGAACCCTATCCCCCTGTTCTGGAGCTAAAACCATGCCTGAAATCCTGGGGATATGGTGCTTTGGCCACCCAGAACAGCCATACCCTCTTGTGCCTGAGCTGAAGAGGCACACTGCCTCCTGAGAAAACAGTACCTTGGCTGACCAGAGCAGTGATGCCTCCCCAATGCCTAAGTGGAAGCAGTACTCTGCATCCTAGGATACAGAGGCTTGGCTGCCCAGAGTGGTCACAAGTTTCAGCATCTAAGCTGAAGAGGCACCTTGGACCCCAGGGAAATAGTGCCTGGGCATGAGCTAAAGCAGTGCACTGCCCCTGAGGAATTAGTGCCTTGGCTGAGCTGGGCAGCTGCACAACCAGGGCTGAGCTGAATAATACAATACAACCCAGGGAAAGAGCGTGGGCCATGCTGAAAGTCTGCACCTTACAGGCTAAACAACTCTAGTACCCTGCTTCCATAGTGCTGGACTAGCCTCTTTGAGTATGAGCTGCTAAGACACCCCTCTCCCTGAGGAGTGGAATGATAGCTGTGCTGCTCCCTGGTTCCCAAGGCCCAAATGACAGCTGTACTTTGTCATTTTGGGCTTTGCTGCTACTCTTCCTGGCCTCACAGAATTTGGGATATTGCCAAGTTCTACCATTCTAAGGTCTAGAGTCACCACTATATGGTACCTCCTCCACTGGGATTCAAGTTACCATTGAGCCCTATTGGCTCTGGCCCTCAAATTGCAGCCATACAATGCTCCCTGGGTCCAAACTTCCAGAGCATCCTTTCTTCCCTGGAGCTGGGCCAGTTCTCTGCTCCCCCAGGGTCAGAATCATAGCCACAGCTCAGCCTCCTGGCCCTGAGCTGCTAGAGAATATCTCATAGTTACAGATCCTGGCTCTCTGAGCAGTCTACATCCAACCCTATCACAGAGAGTGAACAGGCATCTCAAGGCCCAGGTGCCAAAATAGTTTATGAGACTCAGCCTAAGATTCTGTCTCCACAGCTATTCTGAGCACCTGCAGCTGGAGCCCGGCACTGCTGCAGTTGTTAGTAGGTCATGTCAGACTGTCAGGAATCCCTAAGACTCCCCATTACAGAGAAAAATGAGAATAGGAGGAACCAAAAAAAACCCTTGACACCGAGAACCTTAACAACCTACACTACCAATGCCACTGCCACTAATTTCTACAGCTTAGGTCACTGAGGCATTCACAGTTGTCACTGAGGCATTCACAGTTATCACTGGCATTAACTGCAGCTAAAGAAGCTGCATGGAGACTACACCACTGCATCTACTTAGAACCGGAATCACCATACCACTTCCAACTGCCACACCAAAAGCCATCTACAGTTGAAAGTTTTTCTCTATTAAAGCTACTCTAGAAAGTTTGGAAGAGGCAATTGTTCCAATAGATGCATAGATATCAATTCAGGGACACGAAAAAATATGAAAAGGAAAGAAAATATGACACCACAAAAAGAATACAGTAAGTTTCCAGTAACAGACCCCAGAGAAAAGGAAGTTTATGAATTGCCAGAAAAGGAATTCAAAATAATGATCCTAAGGAAACTCAGTGAGATACAAGATATTACAGACAGGTAATTCAACAAAATCAGGAAAGCAATTAATGATATAAAAGAAAAATTTAAAAAGAGGTAGTATAAACAAGAAAAAAGAACCAAACAGAAATTCTGCAGCCAAAGAATTCAATGAGTGAAATAAAAAATACAATAGAGAGCTTCAGCAACAGATTAGAAAAAAACAGAAGAAGCTCTAAACTTAAAGACAGTTCACTTAAAAAAAACAAGATAAAAAGAGTGAAAAAAGCCTAGAGGACTTATGAGACACTACTAAGCAAACAAATATTTACATTATAGCAATATCAAAAGAAAAGATGGGAAAAGGCACAGAAAACCTATTTAATAAAACAATAGTTGAAGCTCTCCAAGTCTTGGGGAAATATGGATATTTAGATTCAGGAAGCTCAAAATTTCCCAAACATATTCAACCCAAAAAGGGCCTTTCTGAGACACATTATAGTCAACTTGTCAAAAGTCAGAGTAACAAACAGAACTCTAAAAACAGCAAGAGGAAAGTGTCAGGTCACACACAAGGGAATCCCCATTACACTAACAGATTCTCAGCAGAAACCTTACAAACCAGGAGAGAATGAGATGATATATTCAAAGTGCTGAAAGAAATTGCCAATCAAGAATACTAGACCCAGCAAAGCTAATCTTTAGATATGAAGGAGAAACAGTCTTTCCCAGACAAGGGAAAATGAGGGACTTTATCACCACTAGACTGGTCTTACAAGAAATGCTTATGGAAATCCAATGACTGGAAGCAAAAGGGCAATAATCACCATCATGGAACCATGCAAAAGTATAAAACACAGTTAAGGAAAGGAATACTGATAAGAAAAGGAACACTGATAAGGAAAGGAAAAAGAAAAAATTTATCATTACAGAAAACTACCAACCCTCTATGATAAACAATAAGAGATGAAGAAAGGAATAACAGATACATAAAGCAACCAGAAAGCAATGAACAAAATGACAGGAGTAAGTCCTCACCTATGAATAATAATGTTGAATGTAAATAGATTAAATTCCCCAATTAAAAGATATCAGTTGGTGGAATGGATATAAAAACAAGATCCAACTGTACTCTGCCTACAAGAAACTCACTTCACATGTAAAGACAGAATGATTGTGAAGGGCCGGAAAGATATTCCATTCAAATAAAGAGCAAAAGTGAGCAGGAGTAACTATACTTAGATAAAACAGACTGTATGTAAAAAATTGTAAAAAGATACAAAGAATGTCATTATATAATGATAAAGGGAACAATTCAGCAAGAAGATATAATAATTATAAATATATATGCATCCAACACTGGAGCATCCAAATATATAAAGCAAATATTATTAGATACAAGGGGAGAGATAGATTCCAATGCAATAATACTTGGGGACTTCAATGGCTCAATCTCAGCATTGGAAAGATCATCTATACAGAAAAGCAACAAACAAACATTTGATTAAAACTGTGCTTAAGACAAAATGGACCTAATGGACATTTATAGAACATTTCATTCAACATCTGCAGAATACACATTCTTTTTATCAGCACATGGAACATCCTCCAGAATATATCATGTTAGGCCACAAAACAAGTTCTCTACAAATTTTTAAAAATTGAAATTATATCAAGTATCTTTTCTGACCACAGTGAAATAAAACTGAATATCAGTAACAAGCAGAACTCTCAAAACTCTATGAATACATGAAAATTAAACAACATTCTCCTGAATGACCAGTCAACAAAGAAATTAAAAAGAAAATTTAAAAAATTAAAAATAAGTGAAAATAGAAGCACAATATGCCAAAATTTGTGGAACACAACAAAATTAGTATTCAGAGGAAATTTACAGTAATAAACATCTATATTTAAAAAGTAGAAAATTTTTAATTAAATAACTTAATACATCTCAAGGAACTAGAAAATCAAGAACAAACAAAACCCCAAATTAGTAGAAGAAAAGATATAATAAAGGCCAAAGTACAAATAAACAAAATTGAGACTAAAACATAAAAAGATCAACATAACAAAAAGTTGGGTTTTTGAAAAAAAGAAATGAAATTAACAAACTATTAGCTACATTAACCAAGAAAAAATGAGAAAAGACCCAAATAAACAAAATCAGAAGTTGAAAAGGAGACATTACCACTGATATCACAAAAATATGAAGAATTGTTAAAGACTGCTATGAACAACAATATACCAATAATTAGGAAAGCCTAGAGGAAATGTCTAAATTCCTGGACACATACAAACTATGAAGATTGAACCAAGAAGAAATAGAACAAAATGAACAGACCAATTATGAGTAACAAGAATGAATCAGCAATAAAATATCTCCCAACAAAGAAAAACTCAGGACCTGATGGCTTCACTGCTGAATTCTACCAAATATTTAAAGAATTGATACCAATTTTTCTCAAACTCTTCCAGAAAATCAAAAGGGAGGAAATTCTTCCAGATTCATTCTACGAGGCAAGAATTATACTTATATCAAAACCACGCAAAGATACAACATAAAAAAATACTATAGACCAATATCCCTAATAAACATAGATTAAAAAAAACCCTAAAAAAAACTAGTAAACCATATCCAGCAGCACATTAAAAAGATTATTCACCATGATCAGGTGGGATTTATGCTAAGAATGGAAGGATTATTCAACACATGCAAATCAATAAATGTGATATATCACATAAACAGAATAAAGGACAAAAACCATATCATCATCTCAATAGACACAGAAAAAGCATTTTATAGAATTCAACATCGCTTCATGATAAAAAAAAAAAACTCTGAACAAATTAGGTACAGAAGGACTGTACCTCAAGGCAACATTAGCTGTATATGACAAACCTATAGCTAATATCATACTGAATAGGTTTACTTCTATGAACTGAAACAAGACAAGGATCAGAGCCTACTGTCACCACTCTTATTCACTCTGGAAGTCTTAGCCAAAGCAATTAGGCAAGAGAAAGAAATAAAGGGGGTTCAAACTGGAAAGAAGAAAGTCAAAAGCAAAAATGGACAAGTGGAATAATATCAAACTAAAAAGCTTCTGCACAGCAAATGGAACAATCAATAGAAGGAAGAAACAACTTGCAGAATGAGAGAAAATATTTGCAAACTATTCATCTGATAAAGGATTAATGTCTGTAATATACAAGGAACTCAAAAAACTTTGGTAAAAACAAAAAATCTGATTTTAACAAGGGCAAATGAGCTGAATAGACATCTCTTAAAAGAAGACATACAAATGGTCAATGGGTTTATGAAAAAATGCTCAATGTCATTAATCATCAGGGAAATGCAAATCAAAACTATAATGTCAGTAAAACATCATAAACTTGGAGGACATTATGTTAAGCAAAATAAGCCAGGCACATAATGAGAAATATCACATGCATATGTGGAAGCTAAAAACACTGATCTCATAGAAGCAGAGAGTAGAATAGTGGTTACTAGAGGTGGGGAAGTGGGGGGAGGGGGATAAGGAGAGGTTGTTTAAGGGTTACAAAAGTACAGCTAGATAGGAGGAAATATTTCTAGTGTTCTATAGCACTACAGGGTGACTATAATCAACAAAATTTATTGTATATTGTCAAACAGCTAGAAGAGCAAATTTTGAATGTTCCCAACACAAAGAAATTATAAATGATTGAGGTCCTAGGTATGCTAATTACCCTGATTTGATTATTAGACATTGTATAAATGTATTGAAATATCCCTCTGTACTCTATAAATATGTACAATTATGAGTTAATAAAAAATAATAATTAAAACATGAAATGAACAAGGGATGTAAGTACAAATCCCATGGACATCAAATGGATAATAAAGGAATATTATGAACAACTTTTTGCTCACAAGTTCGATAGATAACCCAGATGAAACAGACAAATTATTTGAAAGGCAGAGTCTGTCAAAATTTACCTAAGAAGAAATACGCTATCTGAATTTTCTATTAAAATTGTCTATTAAAGAAATTGAATCCATAATTAATAACCTTTCAAAACAGAAACCACCAGGCCCACACAGGTTCACTGACGAATTCTACCAAACATTTAAGCAAGAAATTATACCAATTTTCTAGCAGAGAGAATACTTTCAAACTCATTCTATGAGACCAGCATTACCCTAATACCAAGACAAGACAAAGACATTACCATAAAAGAAAACTACAGAGCAATATCTCCATGAACACAGATGCAAAAATCTTCAATTCAATATTGGCAAATTGAATCCAACAATGTATAAAAGGAATTATACAGTGTGTTTATGTGGGATTATTTCCAGGAATTCAAAGTTGGTTCAACACCAGAAAATAGATTAATCCATCACATCAACAAGCTAAAGAATAAAAATTACTTGATCATGCCAATAGATGCAGAGAAAGCATTTGACAAAATCCACCACTCACTCATGTAAAAACACTCAACAAATTAGGAATAGAGGGAGCATACTGAACTGGATTAAAAAAAATCTGCATAAAATCTACTGCTAATATCATACTTAACAATGAGAAAATATAAGCTTTCTAAACTTAAGAACAATGCAAGGATACTCCCTCTAAGCACTTCTTTTTAGCATCATACTGGAAGTCCTAGCTAATGCAATATTATGGTTTGAGTGCCACCTGCCAAAACTTATGTTGAAATTTGATTCCCAGTATGGCAGTGTTAGAGGCTAGGCCTAGTGGGAGGTGTTCAGATCACAGAGGTACTGTCCTCATAAATAGATTAATGCTGCCTCATGGAAGTGAGTGAGTTGTCACTCTAGCAGGAATGGATTCATTCCTGAGAAAGCCTTCCTGCATGTCTCTTTGCAAGTGCCCACTTTCACTTCTGTTTTTCACCAAGAGTTGAAGCATCACAAGATCCTCACCAGATGGTTTGCCCCATCATGAACTTTCTAGCCACCAGAATCATGAGCCAAATGAACCTATTTTAAAAAATAATTACCCAGTCTCAGATATCCTGTAATAGCCACAAAAAATGGACTAAGACATGCAGTAAGACGAGAAAGGAAGTAAAAGGTGCATGGTTTGGGAAGGAATAAATAAAACTTTCTTTGTTCTCAGACTGCATAATTGTTTATGGAGAAAATATAAGAGAGTTGACAAAAGAACTTCTGGAACTATTAAATCATTTTAGCAAGTTTGCAGGAAACAAGGTTAATATTAAAAGTCAATCATTTTTCTCTATATTAACAATGAACAAGTAGAATTTGAAGTAAAAACACAATAACAATTATATGAGGAGCCCCCAAAATGAAATACTTAGGTATATATCTAGCAAAATATGTACAAAATTTATATGAAGAAACCTAAAAAGAAAAAACCTGATGAAAGATGTCAAAAAAAAAAAAAACTAAATAAATGATAAATGAAGAGATAGTCTGTGTTCAGAGACAGGAAGACTCAATATTGTCAAGACATCAATTCTTCTCAACTTGACCTATAGATTCAATGCAGTCCCAATTAAACTCTCAGCAGTTATTTTAAGGATATTGGCAAACTAAATCTAAAGTTTAAATAAAGAAGCAATGACCCAGAATAACCAACATGATATTGTAGGAAAATAAGAAAGTTGGACACTACCAAACTTAAACACATACTATATAGCTACAGTAATCAAGACAGTGTGGTACTGGTAAAAGAATAAACAAAAAGATGAGTGGAACTGAATAGAGAATCCAGAATGGACCCAGACAAGTATAGTGAACTGATATTTGACAAAGAAGCAAAGACAATAGAATGGAACAGAGATAGTCCTTTCAACAAATGGTTCTGGAACAACTGGACATCCACATGCAAACAATTGAATCCATATGAGACTTTATACCCTTCACAAAAATTAGCTCAGAATGATTATAAATCTAAATGTAAAATGCAATACTATAAAACTCCTTGAAATAAAATGGGAGAAAATCGAGGTAACCTTGGGTATGGCAATGATGTTTTAGATATACCACCAAGACATGAGCTATGAAAAAAATAATAAGCTAGACTTCACTAGAACTAAAAACTTCTACTCTGGAAAAGACACTGTCAAGAGAATGAGAACAGAAATCACAGAATGGGAGAAGATATTTGCAAAAGACACATTTGGTTAAGGGTTCTTATCAAAAATATAAATATTAAAACTCAACAGCAAGAAAACAATAAATCTATTTTAAAAATGGACAAAAGACCTGAACAGACACTTCACTAAAGAAGATATGCAGGTGGCAAAAAAGCATATGAAAAGATGTTGAACATCACATACCATTAGGAAATTGCAAATTAAAAGGGCAAGATACCACTACACACCTATCAGAATGGCCACAATCCAAAACACTGACAACATCAAATGCTGTGAAGGTGTGGAGTAACAGGAACTCTTGTTTGTTGCTGGTGGGAATGCAAAATGGCACAGCTACTTTGGAAGACAGTTTGGTAATGTCTTAGAAAACAAAACATTCTCTTACCGTACAATACAGCAATCATGCTTCTTGGTATTTACCCAAATGAGTTGAAAACTTAGATCCAGATAAAAACCTGGACATGAATGTTTATAGAAGCTTGATTTACAATGACCAAAACCTGGAAATAACCAAGATGTCCTCAGTAGGCGAATGGATAAATAAGCTGTGGTAGAGCCAGACAGTGAACTGTTATTCAGTGCTAAGAAGAAATGAACTATCAAGTCATGAAAAGGCATGAAGAAACCTTAATTGCATTTTACTAAGTGAAAGTAATCAATCTGAACATGCTACATACCAAAATACTACATACTATCCGATCTCAACTATAAGACATTCTGGAAAAGGCAAAACTATGGAGAAAGTAAAGAGATCAGTGGTTGCTAGAGGTTGGGGGGAAGGGAGGGATGAATAGACAGAGCACAGAAGATTTTTGGGGCAATGAAACTATGCTGTGTGATATTATAATGGTGAATGCATGTCATAATACAGTTGTCAATAAATGTAGAATATATGGCAGTAAGAGTGAATGTGAATGCTAATGTAAATTATGGACTTAGGGTGATATCAGTTTACATACACTAGAATAGCAAAAATTAGAAAGTCTGATAATAGCCGATGTTGACGAGCAAGTAGAATTAAACTCTCGGCATTACTGGTGGGAAGCAGTTTGGTAGTTTATTTTGAGGATAATCATAGCCCCAAGAGAAATAGAAATGTGTTTGCAAAAAGTCCTATACAAAAATATTTGTAGTAGATTCTTAAAAATAATTGCCACAAACTGCAAGCAACCCAAATGACCATCAAAATGAGACTGAATAAGCAAATTGTGGCATATTCACTCAATGGAATACCACTTAGAAATACAAAATAATAAGTTTCTAAAACCAGTAATAGCATGGGTGAATCTCAAAAACATTATGTTGAGCAAAAGCCAGACATAAAAAGTACTGTATAATCCAATTTATATAAAGTTCTAAATAGACAAAACAAATTTACAATCAGAACTGTAGTTGTTCCTTGGAAAAAGGGAGTAAACCAGGAAGTAGTGTGAAACAGAACTTTATGGGTTGTAGATTACACTGGTGTAATTATTTCAAACATCATTGACTTATATGCCTAATATGCAAATCATAGTTCCATAAAAGAGTATGGGTGGGAGGAAAGGATATTTTTACTTTATTAAAAAAAGAAAAATGAAGTTCTCAGTTATCCTGACATTTTGACAAAAAAAGAGGCTTATCCATTTTCAAGTATTCTATTTTTTTACAGAAAGGAATCGAAGTGAATTATCTGATGGGCACAGTGTTGACAGGGTATTAGTTTATGTTGATATTAAGTTTTGATTTTGAAAATAGAAAGTCAGAAAAACTGATTGGACAATTTTACCTCAGTTCTCATCAAGATATAGCTTTGAATTTTCAAAAACGATACAGCATAAATATTCTGTATACATATTGCAGAAATAAAAATGGATAACATTATTTCACAAAAGTGCCATTAATTTTTAGCTTGTTTTCTGTTCCGAATTTCCTACCTCTTTGCCTTCTCTTGGACCATCTATTAAGAAAGAAATTCCAAGCTCAAATTTCTGTTTCTACCTTTACCCAGTGGAATGTCAGAAAGATTCTTAGATTGCTACAGCCTAGGAAAAGAAAGCAATATTCATTATAAGTAACCTCTTCTGTCCTTAATCTTGTTCTTTTTTTTTTTTCTTTTTTTTTGCTCAGGAGGCCCTTATCTGAAAGTCCTTTTACTAATTCATACATCATTAATTCAGCAACATTTTTGTCAAATAACAAGGAAAAGTAATTATTTCTGTAACATATTCAATGACATTTCAATCAAATTCCTCTAACCTGAAAAATCCTGACAGCCATGTTTTAGAGAATTTGATGACTCTTTTAAACTCTTTAGAAAGGAGGCTGCCAGATGTATTGCTGTGTTCACATATGTGCACGCATGAGTGAATAAAGTAATTAAATGATCCTTAGGTAGTTTGCTAAACCGTTACAGAGAGACTTTGTTAGAAAACTTGGCATCTTTACTTAGGCTACTGATCTTGCTTTCCTATTTGCACCAAAGCATTTGGTTTCTAAAAATTATGCTTAGGGATTAATTTGCCTTATGCCAACTGATAAGTGAGATTTATCTTAATTTGAATAAACCATAAATGTCCATTCATCAGTTATGATCCTTGTTAAGGCAAGCTGCCAAGAAACACCAGGTGTCTGGGCCAGAGTTTACTCAAATATAAGATGAACCCTTTTCCAGTGTTTGAAAGCTATGAATCCTTCCTTTGACTTTGGGCCAAATGTTTAATGTCTTTTAGTCTTTGGGATTTTTTTGTCTGTGAAATAAAAAGGTTGATTACATGGGCTGTAAGTTTCAATTCTGTGAATTCAATTGAATTCTACAATTCTATGGATATATGATTGCTAGTGAAGGGAGGGATTATTGATATCACTGGCACGGAACTTGACTCAAGAACTTGGTATAAACATGGAAAGTTAAAGCCAAAATTATGCCTTCATCATGTATCAAAGTCTAATACTATAGTAAAAAGTAATGATGAAAATGGTTGTCTTTGATAAACTTATCCAGCTTGGGCCATAAAGTAAACATAAACAAATAAATAGCAATATATAATGGCAATATATAATGAAATGTAAAAAAAAAATACCTAAGTTCTAAGTGCCAGAGGAATGAACTCAGATTAGAAATGACAACTAACAGTTAGAATTAAATAAACTGTATGTATCTTTCTTTGCCCATAAAACCATATACCAAAGTATAAAGTGGAACAACTGATTCTCAGTAACCAAAGAGAATCATGGTAAGTAGAAAAAATTGCAACCCAGTATTCAGTGACAATTCACTGTGTTCTACATCCTCAATCAAATGTGATACTAGCGTTCTACTAAAATAACAAAAATATTTAAAATAAGGAAATTTTTATGTTATGCTAATATTTTCTTTTGTTCCCTATTTTAGTTTCATATATTGAAAATGACTTATAAACACTATTTTGCTTCATTGCTTCTGTTCTACAGTTGAGTGTATGAGAAGCCATGAAAATAGTCTTGGTCTTAATAGGCGTGACATGTGATATTTATTACCTGTGTGATTACATAGCAAAAGTAGATAACGGCTTTTACAGAAGATGCATGAATTCTAGTGAAGTAGAATGATTTATTTCTGGTCACTACTGTACTTTTGTTCAGTAGATTGCTGTAATCTATGTGTTAGTTTGCATTGCTATAAAGAAATACCTGAGACTGGGTAATTTAAAAATAAAAGAAGTTTATTTGGCTCATGGTTCTGCAGACTGTACATGAAGCACAGTGCTGGCATCTACTCCTGGTGAGGGCCTCAGAGAGCTTCTAGTCATGGCAGAAGGTGAAGGGGGAGCTAGTGTGTCACATGGCAAGAGAGAGAGCAAGAGAGAGAGGGAGGAGGTGCCAGGCTTTTTTAAACAACCAGATCTCATATGAACTCAGAGTAGGAACACACTCCCACGAGGACAGCACCAAGCCATTCATGAGGGATCCTCCCCCATGACCCAAACATCTCCCAGTAGGCCCACCTCCAACACTGGAGCCACATTTCCACATGAGACTTGAAGGGGACCAACAACCAAACTATATTACTCTATTTTTGCTAATGTAAAGCAACAGGAAACAATTCTTGTTTCCAGTCACTTCAGAACACTCCTTTTCCCAACTTATCCTATATTTTGATGCTTTTTAATGGGGGAATTATATGTGTTTTTTTTTCGTTTTTTAAAAAGCTATGTTTATTGATCTTTTTATTAGCATGGATATACAGAAATTAATGCTTCTTGTCACACTTAAAAAAACATTTTTTGTGGCAGTATTTTTAATTTGTTAAATTTGGAGTACATTGTAATATATTTTATATAGATCTTCAGCCAGCAACAGAATCTTTACACTAAGAAATGAAGTTTTAGAAGTACCTTTCTGGTTTGTTCTTGGAGTAGATTCTGCCTCTACTACAAATGCTTTCTGAATAAGCTTCCAATTCAAGACACTTTCCTTTTAAAGTTGTTTTGACTTACTAAGCTAGTGGGCAGAAGATGACAGAAGGCAAATTGGAACGGGCAAAAACAAAGGGTAACTGAAAAAAAAAGTCCACGATATATCTTTTTAGTTCTCAGGAAAAGCAAGTTCAAAAACTAAAGGTATCATTTGTGTATTTTTGTCCTTTTTTAAAACATTTAGCATAGTGCCCAAAGTCCAGCATTATTTTTGATTCTACAGTGTATTTAGAATGCAATTAGCTCAGAAGCACCTTCAATACAATAGATCCCAAATGCTTTCTTTTAAAATTCAGCCTGGGTTTTCTGAAATTGAAATGCATATGCAACTCATTTGTAGGACTGAACATACATCTTATAGTACACACACTGGCATTAAATTGAAACCTGAACAATGAGAAGTAATTTGCGTGGGCAGGAAGCCAAATCATTCCTGGAGTTCTACATGCAGGCAATAACTTACATCGACAGGTAGAAAACATGTTATGTGCTTTTGGTACAATGATGCCAAAAACTTGGCAATGACTTATAATTCAGCTATCATTTAAAAATGCTCAAAAACATGAAAAAAAAAGGATGAAAACTTGCTCTTGTCTAAATTTGAAGACAAGGGAGTCCTTGGCACTTGACAAGGTGAATCATGAACAGAATCAAAGATAGATAGATAGATACATAGATAGATAGATAGATAGATAGATAGATAGATAGATAGATAGATAGATAAACAACATTATGTTTTGGGTTTCCTCTCCTTCTTTCTATTACTATAAGGGACCTGAAAGAAGAATTAATGGCATCTGTTTTTTCTATTCATTTTCTCATTTATTTAAGAAAAATTAAATGTCTTTTTACCCTCTCCATTTTTATCATTGTGATTGGCTCTATCATTTTCCATTATCTCCTCTTTATTTCCCATGAAATTGTCAACTATGAACTTAAAGAATATGTCACTTCCCTTAAAATTAGTGGTATCTATGTTTTCTGAGCCACCTGGTAGGAGCAGGATGGATAGATTAAATAAAGAAACAAACCACAGTCGGTGGCCCACCCTATCCTAGAAAAATCAAAATTCCAAGGCAATCTCCATCAGGATCACTGTAGACTTATAGTGAATTCCACTTTTCTAGGGCCAAATTATTGGATCAGGGAGTAACATGATTTTTTTCTCCTTGAACTTGTCCTACTCAGAAAAGTCTCTTATATATATAATTGGGGGGGGGAGGGGCGGGCAAAAAAACGATTTCAACCCTTGCTCTACATAACCGACAAGAAATGAACAAAAGCAGTCACTACACACACACCTAGAATGACCTTATCTACAAGTGCCTTCAAATCTGACAGCTGTTTTCCATCCAAACACACTACAAGGATGCTGCTATTACTCCCAAGTGACCACACACATCAAATGGTCATCCTGCTGTGGTTTGGGTTCCAGTGTACATGGCAAAGTGAGATCAGGCAGGTTCCATCTCGATGACAATAACGTGCCTCAGCTGCTGGTGTCAGAAAGCTGCCAGTGTCCAGAGCTGTTCCTCCCTGAAGCAGGGCTCGAAATGTCTGAGTTTTGAGGACAGAGGATCTCATTGGTGTATCTTTGGCAGTGCTCACATCAGCTCTCACACGACTAGAGGAAAGTTTAAATCTTGAATTCTGAAGAGTCTCAGGCAGTAACATTGCAAGTTTCAACAGGTGGTACCGTTCAAATAGTCACATAAAGTGCTTCCTTTGCCATTAAAACCTAACTCGTAATCTCTGGAGTAAAATGGTGTATTGTTTTTAAAATCCTGGAGTGGATCATTCCTTTAGCCAGCGATTTTTGTCTGGTCCAGGATGGGAGGGCCATTGAATAATTTTGGTAAACAGTGACTCGTGAATAAGTAAAAACATGAGCAACAGATGTTACTCAATTATCATTGCTGGTTTAACTGTCCTCTGCAAAATGTCTCTGAATATGAAAATTACACAGAGAAAATTATCTTCATCATCTGAAGTGTGTGAAAGGCATAGAACCATATTTATGTTTCAGCACTTCTCTCGGTACCTAGACTATTTCCAGGTACAGAGCAGGCTCCTGAATATTTGGTGAAGGAATAACTGAAGTGCAGAATGAATTGTTTTGGCTCATAATCAACTCTTTTAGATACTAAGTGCTTTAGTAACATGTCTTGGTTCTCTGAAGGTTATGCAAGCCCAATTCATTCACAAATGTTTGTAGTATACTAGGAAATAGTATTCAATGACTTCAAAAATTTTTACAACCTTACCTACCAGAAAATGTTTTACACTGTGTCAAAAACTGATCTCTAGAGCAAGAAACCCACTTGCTGTCTATATATGTTGCCAAGTAGTTAAATGAGACAGGTACCATTTATAACACGGTTTTAGGCAAACTTATTTCAAAGGAATATTGAAACCTGGATGGTTGTTTCACTTATAAAAGAATATAGCTTCCCTTCTTTCCCCACTTCTTTCTCTAGTTCTGTACATTCAGTTTACGTTTTTCTCAGTCCTTTCTGTTAGCACTTGTGACAACAGTTCTATCCATTTTACTGATCATCTTTTTCATAAGAAATGCCTTAAAAGTTTTGTTGTTAAGGTAAGATAATTAACCATGGAGTCACTTCAGTGCCTTTTAGATTAATAATTCTTGCTAATTCACGTTGTAATACTACTCTACCTAGTCTTTTACCATCACTTTATGGAGAGCTATTATAAATTAACTAGCTTAATCATAGAACGTGTCAATTGGGTCTAAAGGCAAATACTGTTTTTGTACATTGAGGTGTATCCATAGCTTTTGCCTACAACTACTCTGCCACACCTGACACCAAAGGCCACCAGGAGACCCAAGTAGAAGGTGTGCCATGGAGAAAAGCAGATGGATACATTTACTGGCTACTCTCAGGCTCCTTTACATGCACTCCATTAAGGGCTAAACACACTAAGCGTGCCATTTTTTCTTCTTTGTCAAGTCTCTCAAAATGTATTGACTGGGTTCCTGTGCCCAGGACTAAGGAAGATTTGTGGGAGACCAAGAAAGTCTATGTGGCCTATCTTTAAGACACTTATAATCAAAGTGAGATGAGAGTAATGAACAAGAGATACCTCAATTTCATATATATATATATATATATATATATATATATGAGTATAATCCAATGACATAATTAAGACTGGCTAAATGATTAATGGGATCCAATGCAAAATGAAAATGAGGGGCACTTTGTCCAAAAATTAAGAATTTCAAGTCGGTGACAGAAGAGCATTAAATCCAGTCATTTGATGGTGTTCCACCAGTAGATGAAAGAGTCTGGAAGGCCCAAGAACCTTTCACTCGTTTGTCTGATGGGAGGGCTGAAAAGCTGGGCTCAGCTGAAACTGCAGCCTGGAAAGCCTGCAGACACCTCCAGCACAGCAGCCTCAGGATAGTTGAAATTGACATGGTGGCTCAAGCTCCAAAAGTAAGGGAGTTACATGGCCTTTTTCCTGCAATGGCACCATTTGGAAGAATAGCAATAAATTCTCAATGAAACACTGTTTGATTCAACATGAACCTTGAATGCTGGTTGTATACAAAAAATTTTGTGTTAATAAAGTACCACTTAGGAAAAAATTCAGGAGCTAGAACATGGCCAAGAACAGCAAATGACAAATCTATACTTGGGCCCAAACAACAATTTTTCTGTGGCCGTGTTGTGCCCTGGCCACCCAATGAGGTACAACTCTTACAGAGACTATCAAACACTAACATATTATATGCTGGGTATACATGAGTGCTAATGAGAGGAACTGCATGGTGGTTAAGTGTGCAGTATCCTGGGTTTATATCACAGCTTTGGCACTTACTGGGTGTCTGTGAGCAACATATGTAAACTCTCGTGCCTCATTTTCATTATAACAGTACCCATCTCATATAATTTTGTGAAAATTAAAGGATGTAATACTCCTGGCTCATGGTAAGCACTATTATTGTTACTGCTATTATTATAGGCACAGAGCTGGGGGAAGAATTCATCATCCTGGATAGAGGAAAAAAATTCAAGGAAAGTGACAAAAATGTTGACTTAAATTGATTAGAGTTTCGCCAAGGGAGCAAGACATTATTTAGGGACAGAGAGCAACACTGTTATAACCAGAACTTTACAGACCTAATTTATTTAAAGGCACTTCAAAAGTGATATATAAACATGTTAATAAAATTTTTACAAATTATGGGAAAAAATCATGCCAAGTTAACTCCAAAGTCGAAAAAAATTTAGAGAGACTACTTCTTTATCTTTTATGAGCCCTGGCTCCTTTGATGGGAAAATGTTGAGCCTTTTCAAAGGCAAGGACCAGGTGTTGGTTGTCTTTATATTCACCCATATTTGTTGAATAAAATTAGTGTGAACTTCATATTATTTTAGCCATGTCCCCACAACATGCTTCCTGCCAGTTGTAAAGCAGGACTCACTCGTCTGCAACTGTAGGCAGAATTCATCCTGCAGTGACTCTTTCCTACTCTCTAATAATTCGGAACACCATGTGTTGGGACAATCATTCACTGCAGCTCAGGGAACAAGCTCTACACTATTATTTACTGAAAATTCTGATTGATGACATTTTTGACTGAGTCAGGCAAATCTACGGATTCAAGGGAAGAACGGACTTAGAAAGTTATCGGACAAAGTCTTTAGAGACCAGATATTGGCTGACTTTATAAAGCACTGTGCAATGCAGGAATTTATCATAAGGTAGAAGCAGTTCTTTTTCTCAGATAGACAGAACTAAGGAATATTTTCTTATTCCAAGGGGTATTTTGGCCTTAGAAAGAAGAATTTATCAAATCAACCTCTACCTGCTGGACAGCACATTCTAATACAGTGGGTTCCATGAAACAGAGGATTCTGACATTCATTTGTTTCTGCTTCAGCAAGTAGCACTCCCCAGCTTCCCAACTACTTGTCACACAGCGGTTGGTGTTCTAGAATAAATGCAGATGACTTTCACATACTCTGAATCTGAAAACAACTTGTCTAGGATAGAATGAAAAGTTCTTTCTTAGTCTTATATCTCCTTTTCAGATTTTAGGTCTTAGAAGTTTTCTTAATAATGAAAACTGGCATAAACAAGGATGCCCTCTCTCACTACTCCTATTCAACATAATATTGGAAGTTCTGGCCAGGGCAATCAGGCAAGAAAAAGAAATAAAGGATATTCAAATAGGAAGAGAGGAAGTCAAACTGTCTCTGTTTGCAGATGACATGATCCTATATCTAGAAAACCCCATCGTCCGAGCCCAAAAGCTCCTTAAGCTGATAAGCAACTTCAGCAAAGTCTCAGGATACACAATCATGTGCAAAAATAACAGGCATTCCTATAACAACAGATAAGCAGAGAGCCAGTCATGAATGAACTCCCTTTCACAATTGCTACAAAGAGAACAAAATACCCAGGAATATAGCTAACAAGGGAAGTGAAGGACCTCTTCAAGGAGAACTACAAACCACTGCTCAAGGAAATCAGAGAGGACACAAATAAATAGAAAAATATTTCATGCTCCTGGATAGGAAGAATCAATATCATAAAAATAGTTATAAGGCCAAAGTAATTTATAGATTCAATACTATTCCCATTAAACTACCATTGACATTCTTCACAGAATTAGAAAAAAACTACTTTAAAATTAATATGGAACCAAAAAAGAACCCATATAGCCAAGACAATCCTAAGCAAAAAGAACAAAACTGGAGTTATCACACTTCCCAACTTCAAACTCTATTACAAGGCTACAGTAACCAAAACAGCATGTTACTGATACAAAAACAGACACATAGACCAATGGAACAGAATAGAGATCTCAGAAATAAGACTGCACATTTATAGCCATTCATCTTTGACAAACCTGACAAAAACAAGCAATGGGAGAAGGATTCCCTATTTAATAAATAGTGCTGGAAAAACTGGCTAGACATACGCAGAAAATTGAGCCCCTTCCTTACACCTTATACAAAAATTAACTCAAGATGGATTAAAGACTTAAATGTAAAACCCTGAACTATAAAGACCCTAGAGGCAATACCATTCGGGACACAGGCATGGGCAAAGATTTTATTACAAAAACGTCAAAAGCAATTGCAACAAAAGCAAAAATTGACAAATGAGATCTCATTAAACTGAAGAGCTTCTGCACAGCAAAAGAAACTGTCATCAGTGTGAACATACAACCTACAGATTGGGAGAAAATTTTTGCAATCTGTCTACCTAAGGTCTAATACCCAGAATCTACAAGGAACTTAAACAAATTTACAAGAAAAAAGCAACCCCATTAAAAAGTGGGCAAAGAACAGAAACAGATACTTCTCAAAAGAAGACATTTACGCAGCCAACAAACATGAAAAAAAGCTCAACACCACTGATCATTAGAGAAATGCAGATCAAAACCACAATGAGATACCATCTCATGCCAGTCAGAATGGTGATTACTAAAAATTCAAGAAAAACATGCTGATGAGGCTGTGGAGAAATAGGAACACTTTTACACTTTTGGTGGGAATGTAGATTAAACCATTGTGGAAGACAGTGTGGTGATTCCTGAAAGACCTAGAATCAGAAATATCATTTGACCCAGCAATCTCATTACTGGGTACATACCCAAAGGAATAGAAATCATTCTATTATAAAGATACATACACAAGTATGTTCATTGCCACACTATTCACAATTGCAAAGACATGGAATCAACCCAAATGTCCATCAATGATAGAATGGATAAAGAAAATGTGGTACATATATACCCTGGAATACTATAGTCATAAAAATAAATGAGATCATGTCCTTTGCAAGGACATGGATGGAGCTGGAAGCCATTATCCTCAGCAAACTAACACGGGAACAGAAAGCCAAACACTGCATGTTCTCACTTACAAGTGGGAGCTAAACAATGAAAACACGTGGACACTTTGGAGGGGAAAAACAGATACTGGGGCCTGTCCGTCCTGGGGTGGGAGGCTGGAGAGCATCAGGATAAACAGCTAATGCATGCTGGGCTTAATACCTACGTGATGGGTTGATAGGTGCAGGAAACCACCATGGCACACATTGACCTATATAACAAACCTGCACGTCCTGCACATGTAACCCGGAACTTAAAACGCAACAAAATACTTAAAAAATTAATTTCAATTTCTAGGGTCTGAAGGATGTTGGCCCTCTTCTCACAGATCCACTAGGCAGCACCCCAGTGGGGACTCTGTGTGGGGGTGTGCACCCCACATTTTCCTTCTGTACTGCCCTTTGCAGCAGCCCCTCCCATCTCAGACCAGGAGGCCTAGGAGGAGATTTCAATTCTGAAATCAAGATCTGTGTAGTGAGGCAAATACAGCTCACTGCAGCCTTAACATCATGGGCTCAAGCAATCCTCCCACCTCAGCCTCTCAATAGCTGGCATCACAGGTGCATGCCAATATGCCTGGCTAGTTTTAATTTTTTTTTTAATAGAGATAGTGATATGGTTTGGCTCTGTGTCCCCACCAAAATCTCATCTTGTAGCTCCCATAATTCCCACATGTTGTGGGAAGGACCCATAAGAAGATAATTGAATCATGGGGGCAGTTTCCCCATACTGTTCTCAGGGTAGTGAATAAGTCTCATGAGATCCGATGGTTTTATAAGGGGAAACCCCTATCACTTCTCTTTCATTCTCTGTTGCCACTGCTGTGTAAGACGTGCCTTTTGCCTCCCACCATAATTGTGAGGACTCGCTAGCCATGTGGAACTCTAAGTCCATGAAACCTATTTTTCTTCCCAGTCTCGAGAATATCTCGAGAGAGATGGTTTAGGGTATCTGGTGGAAGAAATTTCTAAGCAGCAAAGCATTCAAGATGTGACTTGAGTACTATTAAAGGCATTCAGTTTTAAAAGGGAAACAGAGCATAAAAGTTTGGAAAATTTGCAGTCTGACAATGTGATAGAAAATAAAATCCCATTTTCTGAAGAGAAATTCAAGCCAGTTGCAAAAATTTGCATAAGTAATGAGGAGATGAATGTTAATCACCAAGATAATGGAGAAAATGTCTCCAGGATATGTCAGAGACCTTTGCAGCAGCCCCTCCCATCTCAGACCTGGAGGCCTAGGAGAAAAAAATGGTTTAGTGGCCTGGGCCCAGGGCCCCTCTGCTGTGTGCAGTCTAGGGACTTGGTGCCTGCATCCTAGCCACTCCAGCCATGAATAAAAGGGGACAAGGTACAGCTCAGACTGTTGCTTCAGAGGGTACAAGCCCCAAGCCTTGGCAGCTTCCATGTTGTGTTGAGCCTGCAAGTGCAGTCAGAAATTGAAGTTTGGGAACCTCTGCCTAGATTTCAGAGGATGTATGGAAATGCCTGAATGTCCAGATAAAAGTTTGCTGCAGAGGCAGGGTGCTCAAGGAGAACCTCTGCTAGGGCAGTACAGAAGGAAAATGTGGGGTGCACACTCCAACACAGAGTCCCCACTGGGGCACGGCCTCGTGGAGCTATGAGAAGAGTGTCAACATCCTTCAGACCCTAGAATGGTAGATCCACTGACAGCTTGCTCCACGTGCCTGGAAAGGGTGCAGACACTCAATGCCAGCCTGTGAAAGCAGCTGGGAGACAGGCTGTACCCTGCAAACCACAGGGGTGGAGCTGCCCAAGACCATGGGAACCCACCTCTCGCATCAGCATGATCTGGATGTGAGACATGGAGTCGAAGAACATCATTTTGGAGCTTAAGATCCGAGTGCCCTGCTGGATTATGGACTTGCATGGGGCCTGTAGCCCCATTGTTTTGGCCAATTTCTCCCATTTGGAAGGGTTGTATTTACCCAATGCCTGTACCCGCATTGTATCTAGGAAGTAACTAACTTGCTTTTGATTTTACAGGCTCATAGGTGGAAGGGACTTGCCTTGTCTCAGATGAGACTTTGGACTGTGGACTTTTGAGTTAATGTAGAAATGAGTTAAGACTTTGGGGGTCTGTTGGGAAGACATGATTGGTTTTGAAAGGTGAAGATATGAGATTTGGGAGGGGGCAGGGGCAGAATGATATGGTTTGGCTCTGTGTCTCCACCCAAATCTCATTTTGTAGCTCCCATAATTCCCACATGTTGTGGGAGGGACCTGGTAGGAGATAACTGAATCATGGGGGTGGTTTCCCCCATACTGTTCTCATGGTAGTGAATAAGTCTCATAAAATCTGATGGTTTAATAAGAGGTTTCTGCTTTTGCTTCTCTCACATTCTCTCTTGCCACCACCATGTAAGAAGTGCCTTTTGCCTTCTGCCGTGATTGTGAGGCCTTCCCAGCTACATGGAACTGTAAGTCCATTAAACCTTTTTCCTTCCCAGTCTCATATCAGCAGCATGAAAATGGACTAATACAGATAGGGTTTCACCATGTTGCCTAGGCAGGTCTCAAACTCCTGGGCTCAAACAATCCCTCTGGCTCAGCCTCCCAAAGTGCTAGGATTACAGGTGTGAGCCACCACTCCCAGCTGCACTGCAAAATATCTTCTAATTTCTCTTTTGGTATCTTCTGTGACTCACTGTTATTTCAAACCATCTTGTTTAGTTTTCATATTATTTGTGCATTTTCCAAATTTCTTTGTTATAGGTTCCTAATTTTTTTCATTTTGGGATTCATGAACACACTTTATATGATTTTAATCTTTTTTAATTTATTGAGGTTTATTTTATGGTCTGCCATATGATCTATCCTGAAAATTGTCCCATGTGCACTTGAGAAGAATGTATATTCTGCTGTGGTTGGTTAGAATGTTCTGTAGATGTCTGTTAGTTCTAGGTGATGTATACTGTCATTTAAGACTTCTATTTCCTTGTTGATCTATTGTCTAGTTGCTTTATCCAGTATTGAAAGTGGATATTGAAGTCTCCAACTATTATTATTATTTGTTTCTCTCTTATTGCTGTTGGTTTTGACTTCATGTATTCGGTGTTCTGTTATAAGGTACATATATATTTGTAATTGTTGAATCTTTCTGATGTACTGAACCATTTATCATTTTAAAAAGTCACTATCTCTAGTAATATTTTTTGTTTTAAAGTCTACTATGTCTGGTATTAGTAGAGCCACTTTATCTGTTTAGTGGTTGCTGTTTGCATCATTATCTTTTTTCATCCTTTTACTTTCAATTTGTGTATCTTTGCATCTAAAATATGTCTTCTATAGAGAACAGGTAGTTGATCTTTTTTTTATTTAGAATAACAATTTTGCCTTTCAATTGATTGCTTAATCCATTCACATGGAATGTTCTTATTGATGAAATGGGATTTAAGAGTGCCGTTTTACTTTTTATTTTCTGTTTTGTGTCCTTTTTATTTTCACTTTATATTAAGAAGGAATATTTACATTAAGTGGATGTGTTCTAAAGTAGTATTTTAATTTAATTATCTTCTCACTTCAGGCATTCCTCAGAAATATTGCATTTTCTGTTCCAGCCCACCACAAGAAATCACGTATTGCAATAATGCAAGTAACACAATTTTTTTTTGTTTCCCAGTGCATATAAAATTTATGTTTGGCTGGGTGTGGTGGCTCACGCCTGTAATCCCAACACTTTGGGAGGCCAAGGTGGGCAGATCACCTGAGGTCGGGAGTTTGAGACCAGCCTGACCAACATGGAGAAACCCCATCTCTACTACAAATACAAAATTAGTCGGACGTGGTGGTGCATGCCTGTAATCCCAGCTACTCGGGAGGCTGAGGCACGAGAATCACTTGAACCCAGGGGGCAGATGTTGCAGTGAGCTGAGATCATGCCATTGCACTCCAGCCTGGGCAACAAGAGCAAAACTCCATCTCAAACAAACAAAAAGTTATGTTTATATTATAGTCTATTAAGTGTGTAATAGCATTATGTCTAAAAAAGGTACGTAGCTTAATTTTAAAATACTTTATTACTAACAAATGCTAATAATTATCTGAGCTTTCAGAGTTGAAAACTTACCACCTTTTGCTGGTGGAGAGTTGTGATCTTTTTGCTGATTCTCAATGTTGATGGCTGTTCACTAATCAAGGTGGTAGTTGCTGAAAATTGAGGTGGCTGTGTCAATTTCTTAAAGTAAGACAACAATGAAGTTTGCCACATCAATAGACTCTTCCTTTCGTGAAAGATGCTGTTTGACAGCATTTTACCCACAGTAGAACTTCTGTCAAAATTGTAGTCAATCTTCTCAAACCTTGTCACTGCTTTATCAACTAAGATGGTGTAATATTCTAAATCCTTTGTTGTCATTTCAACAATGTTCACAGCATCTTCACCAGGAGTAGATTCCATCTCAAAACACTACTTTCTTTGATAATCTATAGGAAGGAACTCTTCAGCCATTCAAATTTTATCATGAGATTACTGCAATTCAGTCACATCTTCAGGCTCTACTTCTAATTCTAGTCTCTTGCTATTTCTACCACATCTGCAGTGGCTTCCTCCAAAGTCATCCATTAGAGTTGGAATCAACTTCTTCTAAACTTCTGGTTATGTTGATATTTTGACCTCCTGCCATGAATCACAAATGTTCTTAATGGCATCTAGAATGAATCCTTACCAAAAAGTTTTCTTTTCTTTTTTTTTTTTTTTTTTGAGACGGAGTCTCGCTCTTTCGCCCAGGCCAGACTGCAGTGGCACTATCTCTGCTCACTGCAAGCTCTGCCTCCTGGGTTCATGCCATTCTCCTGCCTCAGCCTCCCAAGTAGCTGGGACTACAGGTGCCCGCCACCGTGCCCGGCTAATTTTTTTTTGTATTTTTAGTAGAGACGGGGTTTCACCATGTTAGCCAGGATGGTCTCGATCTCCTGACCTCGTGATCTGCCCGCCTCAGCCTCCCAAAGTGCTGGGATTACAAGCGTGAGCCACTGCACCCAGCCTCCAAAAGGTTTTCAATTTACTTTGCTCAGATCCATCAGAGGAATCACTATTTATGGCAGCTGTAGCCTTACAAAATGTATTTCTTAAATAATAAGATCTGAAAGTCAAAATGACTCCTTGATTCATGGGCTGCAGAATGAATGCTGTTAGCAGGCATGAAAACTACATTAATCTGTACATCTTCATCAAAGCTCTTGGATGACTAGGTGCATTGCCAATGAGCAGTTTTATGTTGAAAGGATTTTTTTTTTTTTTTCTGAGCAGTGGGTCTCAATAGTGGGCTTAAAATATTCAGTAAGGCTGGGTGCAGTGATTCACACCTGTAATCCCAGCACTTTGGGAGGCTGAAGTGGGCAGTTTGCTTGAGCCTAGGAGTTTGAGACCAGCCTGGGCAACAAGGCTAAACCCCACCTGTTAAAAAAAAATACAAAAATTAGCTGGGTGTGGTGGCAAGTACCTGTAGTCCCAGATTCTTGGGAGGCTGATTATCACTTAAGCCCAGGAAGTCAAGGCTGCAGTGAGCTGTGATCACACCACTGCACTCTAGCCTGGGCAGCAGAGCAAGACCCTATCTCAAAAATAAAATTGAGTAAATCATGCTGTAAACAGTTGTGTTGTAATCCAGGCTTTGTTGTTGCACTTATACAACGCAAGAAGAGTACATTCAGCATAATTTTTAAGTGCCGTTCAATTTTCAAAATAGTAAATGAGCATGGGCTTCCACCTAAAGTCACCAGCTGCATTACCCCCTAACAAGAAATTCAGGCTATTTTCTTAAACTTTTTTAATTTTTAATTTTTGTGGGTACATAATAGGTATATATAAGTTACATGTAATATTTTGATACAGGCATGCAATGCATAATCATCACATCAGGGTAAATGGGGTATCCATCACCTCAAGCATTTATCCTTCTTCATGTTACAAATCAATTATACTCTTAGTTATTTTTAAGTGTACAATTAAGTTATTTTTGACTATAGTCACACTATTGTGCTGTCAAATACTAGGTCTTCTTTATACTTTCTATTTTTTTGTACCCATTAACCCTCCGCACTTCCCCCCCAAACCCTTACAGCCTGTTTTATTTTTTTATTATACTTTAAGTTCTAGGTACATGTGCACAACGTGCAGGTTGCATATGTATACATGTGCTGTGTTGTTTTGCTGCACCCATTAACTCGTCATTTACATTAGGTATTTCTCCTAAAGCTATCCCTCCCCCATCCCCCCACCCCATGACAGGCCCTGGTGTGTGATGTTCCCCGCCTTGTGTCCAAGTGTTCTCATTGTTCACTTCCCACCTATGAGTGAGAACATGGTGGTGTTTGGTTTTCTGTCCTTGCGATAGTTTGCTCAGAATGATGCTTTCCAGCTTCATCCATGTCCCTACAAATGACATGAACTCATCCTTTTTTATGACAGCTTGTTTTTTGAAGCTTCAAAGTCAGGCATTGACTTCCTATGTAACATTTTCCAACATAAGGCTGTGTCATCTACATTGAAAATTTATTGTTTAGTGTAGCCAACCTCATTCAATGATCTTAGCTAGATTTTCTGGATAACTTGCTGCAGCTTCTATATCAGCACTTGCTGCTTCATCTTGCACTTTTATCTTTTTTTTTTTTTTTTCTTTTCGAGATGCAGCTTCATTCTTGTTGCCCAGGCTGGAGTGCAATAAGCACAATATTGACTCACTGCAACCTCCGCCTCACTGCAACCTCCACCTCCCAGTTTCAAGCAATTCTCCTGCCTCAGCCTCCCAAGTAGCTGGGATTACAGATGCATGTCACCATGCCTGGCTAATTTTGTATTTTTAGTAGAGATGGGGTTTCGCCATGTTGGCCGGGCTGGTTTCAAACCCCTGACCTCAGGTGATCCACCCGCTTCAGCCTCCCAAAGTGCTGGGATTACAGCCATGAGCCTCTATGCCTGACTGCACTTCTATCTTCTGGAGAGGATTTCTTTCCTTAAACCTCATGAACCAACCTTTGCTAGCTTCAAACTATTCTTGTGCAACTTTCTCACTTCTCTCCTTCATAGAATTAAAGAAGGTTAATACCTTACTCTGGATTAGGTGTTGGCTTAAGGGGATACTTGTGGCTGGTTTGAACTTCTATCCGGCCCACTCCAACTTTTCCCATATTAGCAGTAGACTGTTTTGTTTTCTTATCATTCATGTGTTTGCTGGAGTAGCACTTTTTATTTCTTTCAATAATTTTTCCTTTGCATTCACAGCTTGACTAACTGATGCAAGAGGTCTAGCTTTGAGCTTATCTTGGCTTTTGACATAACTTCCTCACTAAGCTTAAACATTTCTATTTTGTGGTTTAGAGATATATATGATTTCCTTTCACTTGACTACTTAAAGGCCAATGTAGGAATATTAACTGGCCTAATTTCAATAGTGTTGTATCTCAGGGAATAGGGGAGCCTGGGGGGAGAGAGAGAGAGAGATGGAGGAATGGCTGGTCAGTGGAGCTGTCAGAGCACACACAATATTTGTTGATTAAGTTTGCCTTTTTACATGGGTGTGGGTTTGTGGTTCCCCAAAACAATTACAATAGTAATACAAAGATCACAGTTCACCATAAAGGTTTAAGGAAGTTTGAAATATTTGGAGATTACCAAAATATGACACACAGACACAAAGTGAGCACACACCATTGTAAAAATGGTGCCAATAAACTTGCTTGACAGGGTTGCCACAACCTTCTATATGTAAAAAACGCAGTATCTGCAAAGTGCAATAAAGGCAAGTACAATAAATCAAGGTATTTGTGTAAATATATATTTCTAGTTATTTCCCTACTGATTGCTTTAGAGCTTACCATATATGTCTCAATTTATCAGAATCAGCTTCAGATTTATTCTAAATTAATTCCAGTGTGATATATATATATATATCTATACACACACACACACACTCTATATAGCTCTATATCCCTTCCCCATTTTGTAAAATTGTTGATACATCTATCTATCTATATATATATAATCTCTAAGTGTTACAAACCTCACAACACATTGTTTTAATCATTTATAAAATATTATGTTTTTAAAAAGCCAAAAGAAAGAAAATTTTATATTTATAGCTTTGAAAAATATATTAATACTCCGATTTATCATTTCTGAGTTACCATCAAGTAATTTCCTTAGCCCAATACTGCTTTGCTCTGAGTCACCCCCTTTGTGCTGTTACTAGCAAGTATATTACATTTATATATGTATGGACCCAATAATTCATTATACACATGTGGTTTTATACAATTGCTTTACAAATCAGTTAAGAAAGGATGAATACCATTTGTACTGTCTTTTATAATGACAAAATTACCTTTACTAGTGCTCTTTGTCTATTAATGTGAATTCAAATATGGAATCACCTGCTTTGAACCTGAATAATTTCTTTTAGTATTTCTTGTGAGGTGGGTCAGCTTTCAACATATAATTTCAGTTTTGTTTATCTAGAAATGATTTAATCTTCATTTTTTGAGAGGGTTTTGCTAATATGGGGTTCTTGGCTGACAGTTTTTTTCTCTGAGCACTTAAAATATGTTTCCATTGCAAAGCTAGCTGCTAACCTTTTGGAGGTTCCCTTTTAAGTGATGAATCATTTTTCCCATGCTACTTTCAAGATTTAATTTTTCTCTTTGGCTTTCAGCATTTTTGCTATGTTTTGTCTATTTGTTGATCTCTTTGTGTTTATCCTGCCTGGTGCTTGTTGAATTTCCTGGAGGAATAGGTTATTTTTTAATACACTTGGGAAGTTTTCAGGTATTCGTTCTTTGAATATTTTTATGCTCCCTTTGTGTGTTTCTTTTCTGTCTGGTAGTCACATTATATGTAAGTTGGTGCGTTTGATAGTGGCCCATGTTCCTCTGAGACTCTGTTCATTTATCTTCAATCCTTTTTCTCCTTGTTCTTTGAATTACATAATCTCAATCAATATATCTTCAGATTTACTCCAGAATTTCTATCTTGTTACAGATATGCTTTATTTGATGCAATATTGTCATTATACTTATCTTCACTTATTTTAAAAAAATAATTACATATATTTATGGAATATATATTTTGATATATGTGTGGAATGCTTAAATCAAGCTAATATATCACTTCACTTTTTTTTTGGTGGTGAGAACTTTAAAAATTTACTATCTTAGCAATTTTGAAATATATAATTGCTATGGTTTGAATGTGTCCCTTTCAAAATTCAGGTGTTGAAATTTAATGGCCAAATGTGATGGTGCTAAGAGATGGAGAATTTAAGAGGTAAGTAGGTCATGAGGGCTCCTGCCTCGTAAGTGGGACTAAGGCCCTTGTAAAGGAGACTTTACATAGCATTTCACCTCTGCCATGTGAGAACACAGTGTTCTGCCCCTCCAGAGAATGCCACAGCAAGGCACCTTCTTGGAAGCGGGACTTCAGCAGACGATGAACTTGTCAATACCTTGATCTTGAACTCCCAGTCTCCATAACAGTGAGAAAGAAATTTGTTGTTTTAAACTACCCAGTCTCAGACATTTTGTTTTAGCAGCACACACTAAGGCAATGATACATTATTATTAATTATGATCACCATGTTGTGTGGTAGATCCAAAAAACATTTGTCTCCTGTTTTATTGAAACTTTGAATTCTTTGACCAACATATGACCATCCTCCCCTCCCTCTCCAGCCTCCGGTAACCACTATTCTAGTCTCTATGATTTCAGCTTCTATTATCTAAAAGATTCTACATGTAAGTGAGGTCATATACTGGATGCTTTGCTTTTCTGTGCCTGCCTTATTTCACTCAACAAAATGTTCTCCAGGTTCATCCATTTGTTGTAAATGAAAAAAATTCCTTTTTAGAAACAATATTTCATTGTATATATATATATATATACATATATATATGTGTATATATATATATATATACATATATATATATGTGTATATATATATATGTATACGTATATATATATATATAGCACATTTTCTTTATTCATTCACCTGTTGATAGAAACCTAGGTTGATTCTGTATCTTGGTTATAGTGAAGAGTGCTGCAATAAACATAAGAGTGCAGCCATCTCTTTTACATACTGAGTACAATTCCTTTAGATGTATATCCAGAAGTTGGATTGCTGGATCATATGGCAGTTCTACTTTTACTTTTTTGAAGAACCTCAATACTATTTTCCACAAACACTGTACTAATTTACAGTCTCATCAGGATTATGCAAGAGTTTCTTTTTCTCCATATTCTTGTTAACACTTGGTAACTTTTGTCTTTTTGATAATAGCCATTCTAACAGGTGTGAGGTGATATCCCGTTGCTGTTTTAATTTGCATTTTCCTGATGAATGGTGATGCTGAGCACTTTTTCATATACGTGTTGGCCATTTGAATGCCCTCTTTTGAGAAATGTCTACTCAGCTCCTTTGCCCACTTTTAACTGGGCTATTTGTTTTCTTGCTATTGAGTTGTTCAAGTTTCCTATATATTTTGGATATTAACCCTTTATCAGATGTATGCTTTATTTTCTACCAATTCACAGGTTGTTTCTTTACTCCTTTAATCGTGTTTTTTTTTTTTTTTTTTTTTTTTTTTTTAAACCATACGTATAATTGCTTTGAAGGCTTTGTCTGTTAAATCTGACATGGGTCACTCCCACGGACAGTTTCTGTTGCTTTTCATTTTTTTGTTTTTCTAATGTATGGGTTATATTTTTCTTTTTCTCTCTCTCTCCCTCTCTGTATGTGTCATAGATTTTGTCAAAAACTAGACATTTTAGGTAATATAGTAGCTCTGGGTACTGGTCACCTCCTTCTGGGACTTGTTATTGTTACTAGTTTTTTAATTTGTTTAGTGACTTACTGGGTTATTTTAGTGAACTCTTTAACCTCCCACTAAGTGTAAAGACTTTACTGTTGCAGGGGCGGTAGCCTCGGGTATGCCTGGAGTCATCTTTGGATGACGGTGGTTTTGGCAGGACTCTCTTTGACTGTCTCTTTCCCTGACTGCCCCCCCTTCCATAGCTCCTCCCGCCTCCCGTTCACCACCAAACACATTTTAAACTCCACTGATTGATCTATTTTTTAAAAAATTCCCTGGGGACTTAGCAATTTGAACCATGACTAAAAATATTAATCAAATTTGGGCTTCTTTAAAAAAGATTATTCCTGAAGTCAATGTTTGACATTTGTTCTGACTCCAGCAGGCTTCTTCTAGCTATCCCCAGTTCTTTCAGGCACAAACTAGCTGGCCCATGATTAACCTATATATGCCTAATAATTCTACCAATATCATAATTCACTTTCACCATAACCTTTACTGTTTTTGAGACTCTCCTTAATCTTGAACTTCTCCAAACTCTTGAAGATAAAGTGAGTTCCTTCTGAAACAAATTATGAACTATCTTTTTTATGGCTACTTTTCTTTAAGGAAACATTTCTGAAACTCAGCTGTGGCAGTGAGTGTGGGGAAAATAGCAGGCTTCTTGATGAATGACACTCCTGCTTTAGCTGCTGAGAGCTCAATGTGGGTAGGGAGTGTCTAGTAACCTCAGGTGTTTTCAGCTTGCCTCTCCTAGTACACAATCACCACTTTATGAGCTGGGGCCAGGGCAACTAAGATTCCAGTATTCTCAGCAGCACCACGACCAAGGAAGAGCCTCCATTTTATGAGTGGGTGCTGGGTTGAAGAAGGGACCCCCCACCTTTCAACACATTTATCGTAAATCTAGCTTCGACAGCAAGCAGCTATGGCAGAATGAGAAATGCTGATGTCCTGCCCCTCTGGGGAGAAAGCCCCCTGAATGAGAGCTGAGGAGAGAGAAAGCACTGTATTCTTGACTGCACCTGTCCTGTTTTGAGTTTCCATCTTGCTGAGTTAGAAGGTAAAAGATAGGGATTGGGTCTTGTTTCAGATATCACAGATTCATGCTGTTCTTGCTGAATTATAATAGATTTTCTTAAATAAATGCTTCATTTGCTGTTAAGTCCTTGGGACCATTTAAATAGTTGCAGTTTTAATGTATAATTTCCCCCACTTTCTCTAGAGAGTAGATTCACTGAGCTCCTCAAGCTGTCATGCCCAAGATTCCTTCTTCTTCATCAATTTTCAAAGTGATGTTTTCACCAAAGCTTGACTTAGAAAAATACCGCTATGTTAAACATGTGCAGTATATTAGGATGGTATTTTTGTTCACATCATAAAAAGGCAAACATGAACTTCATGCTAAAAAGATGTTAACTTTTTAAAATGTTGATATCTTGGTTGATCCTATTTGTATTCACTCAGTAGTCATGGCTTCTCTATTAAGCCAGCTGACGGGGGGTGAAAGAATAATATTATGTATTATAAACTACATTTTTTACTTGTTTGTGTCATAAATTTAATTCTACTTACAAGGAAATCATCTAATACCACTTTCTTATGGTAATCATCATTGGATCATCCCTGCTATACCTCCCCTTACATTTATCTAGCTAGTCTACAAATCTAATGGAAGGTAGGAAAATACCTCTTTCTACTTTTCTTGACCCTTGTCTGCTAGTACATATATAATGAAAAATGTTATTTAAAAAAATTTATATGTATCATTGGGTTTTTAGTTATCTTACAGAAAAACCACTCCAATTATGAACAGACCTCTATCATTTGACCTTTTCTAGGTCTCTCCTCACTCTTAAAAGCAATGCTTTGCCATTACATAAATGGCACTGCAGTTCAGGTGTGCCACTTACATTTTAGCATAATCTTTCTGCTATTTCTAAGAGTACTGTTTCAAAGCATGAAATTTAACTGTTAATGTTCATAAACTGTTTATAATGAGTTATAGAAACTTCAAAGCATGGAAAATTTGTTGCAACAATGTGGCCTAAGTGACCAGTCAGGACATTTGCCTTCCACCTATCAAGGTGATAATATAGTCAACCCCTAATTATCTAAGCATTTAGATTTGATGTCACATCAAACTTTGGATGTCATTTTCCAGGGCATTTTTGGGTCATCCCTCTTGCCCTAGATTCAAGAAATGTAAGTGAATTTTAATAATAATCTTTAAAACATAACATTATGAGGAAGGATTTGCTCTCTTGTTCCTGAAATAGTCACATAACATATTGCACAAACATACAGAACCAAGTTTTGAACTAGCCCTTGTCATTTAAAAACTACACTGCTATACCTATTATTAATCAGGGCAATTGAGAATTTATGGGTGTCAGTGCCATGTGAAAAAGTGGTTAGTATGATACTTGGAGAACTTAAAGATGTTTTTAACAATCCACAAATTAAGATTTATAAAGAGTTACTGGCTACTGTTGTAGAATTCCGTATATACCAAACTACTTTGGGATATCAAGCCAAAACATATCAAAGAGACATGGAGAACTGAAGTCTATAATTATATATGGCTCAATTAACTTTTTAAAGTAGCATTAAGAATATTCTTAGGAGAGTTGTGCTAATATTAAAGTGTGATGTTTACTTATTTCTACCACAAGATTTTCCTAATTGTTAACTTTTATACAAAATTACCTCTATTATTTTAAATTGCAGACTACATAAATGCAGTCTCCATGCATCTATATTTTTTTCTTACCAATGTTATACCCAACATCTAGAGCAATGTGTTGCACATAATGTGTGGAAAAACCCCGAGTTTGGTTATTTTAGATTCTAAAATTTTTTAATTTGTTAAAATTGAGAAATAATTTATATACAGTGAGTAAAATGCACAAATTTTAAGTTTATGATTCAATAAGTTTTGACAAATGTTTATATCTATGTAAATATCCCTGCAATCAATATATAGAACATTTTTATTACCACAAAATATGTTCTCATACTCTCTTCCTGTCAATCAACACTATTCAAAGGAAATCAGTGTTTTCATTTTTACCACCATATATTAATTTTGACTTTTCTAGAACTTCATATAAGCAGAGCTATATACATTTTCTTTTCTGTCTGGCTTCTTTTGTTCATCATAATTTTGAGATTCATCCCGTGTATCAGAAATTTATCCCTTCATTTTTATTGCAGAGTAGCATTCTATTGTATGAATATATTACAATTTGTTTATCCTTTCTCATGTTGGCATATGTCTTAGTCTGTTCAGGCTGCTATAACAAAATACCACGGGCTAGGTAATTAATAAACAACAAAAATTTATTGGTTACAGTTTTGAAAGCTGAGGTGTCCAAGATCAAGGCACCCGCAGATTTGGTGTCTGGTGATAAGTGCTCTCTGCTTCAAAGACGGTACTTTCTCACTGAGTCCTCACATGGCAGAAGTAGGCAGAATGCTTCCTTAAGCCTTTCTGATAATGTTACTAATCCCATTCACGAGGGCAGCACCATCATGACCTAATGACCTTCTTAAGGCCCCACCTCTTGATACCACTACAATGGGGGTTAGGTTTCAACATAAATTTTGGAGGGGTCACATTCAGATCATAGCAACATGTACATGAAATGTGTACAGGTTTGGCTCTTACAAGTAAAGCTTTTTTGTGGATTCATATGTTTCAATTTCTTATAAGTAAATACTTAGGAGTGGAATTCCTAGTATATGAAGGTTTATTCAAGTAACCTGCCAGTTTTTCAATATGTTTGTACCCTTTTACACTCTCACCAGTGGTGTATGAGAGTTCCTATTGCTCCACATGTTTGCTAGTCTTTTTTAGAATAAAGTAATAGCTCATTGTGGTTTTAATTTATATTTCTCTGATATAAAAGATATTGAGCACCTTTTCAGATGCCATTTGTATATTTTCTTTTGGAAAATGTACTTTTAAGACTTTTTCCTGTTTTATTAATACTATGTTTTTCTGTTTATTATTGACTTGTTAAGAGTTCTTCATATAGTCTAGATTTATATATTTTGGATATAAGCCCTTTGGTAGACCCCTGTGTTCCAATGATAGTCTTCTAGTCTTTGGCTTGCTTTGTCACTGTCACAGTGAATCTTTTGATGAGCAGAGGTATTTAATTTTCATTTAATCCAGCTTATCGAATTCTGTTTTCCTTTACAGTTAGTGCCATTGTGTCCTAATACATCTTTACCTACCCCACAATCACAGAGAAATGACATTTTCTTTTGTTTTTTTCCCCCTAGTTTTTACATTTAGGTATATAATCATCTTACATTAATTTTTGTTGATTTTATTCAGTCATTTGACTCTGAAATGGAGATTTCTGTATAAGAGATTTATTGGGATACACAGACTTCAGCACTCTCTGTGGTCTACCCCTTGCATAGCTTGGATCCATATATTTTATATAATAGGGAATAACGCTTGTAAACCTTCAGATATTGGTGCTGGCTGAGGAAGGCACACAGGAAAGGCAAACCTGGGAATATCAACTTGCTACTAAGTGGCTGATCTTCTCAAGGAATAGTGTCATGTCAGGGGCTCAGTGTTGGTTTCTGTCATTCCAAGTTAGACATTCTCCAGTGGCAGTAGCTAGAGTGAGCATGGTAAGTTGGAGTGCATGCATTTGATGCAAAGATCTTCACATTTTGTGCCCAATCCTAAAAGTCTATCCACCTGCCTCTTCCCCAGCCTTCCTTTTCCCCAGTCTTGTAATATTTCTCATTTCAAGAAACTGACCAACCAAACAAGCCATTCACCACAAACCATGATTTCATGTATATTCCTACCTTGGGCTACATCTCCTTCCTCACAAAATGAATGATGAGGTTGAACACCCAAGCTTTGCCCATTGGTAAGACTTTCCCTCACTGCTGTCTTTGCTGCACTTTGAATGGGGCTATAGTTGAGCTGTTGTCGATTTGTGGCCTGCATCTATACACCAAACTGACCTATTTGTGAACCACGCATGGCATTTTTCCTCCTCTGTCAGTTGGTCATAAGGAATTTTCAAAAAAGCTACAGGTATGAGCAGAGAGTGTGATGATGTGACATTACAATCTGTGCCACTTTTTGCTGTGCAGCTAACATGTGTCCTCTGATCCTACTTGTGGCCAACCCTATTGCAGGAATACAGTGGATTATTGTTGGATCTGCTTAATCTGATGAGTTTGAGGTTCTGATAGAACACAGCTCAGGATGGTCATTCTAGTTTTGTAGTCACTTGATAATCTCATGATTAAGTTTTCTATCTCTGCTAGACCTCAATAGCATGCTAGGACCTATTTTTCTAATGGAATAAAATTACCCATTATAGATGGCATAGCTTTGCTTCAGACACGTAAGAGTCTATGTTGTAATTCTCATTTGGGGTCTTGCCAGAAGCTCCTCATGATTTTTTTTTTACTATTACAGATAACTCTAGTACATATAAATTTTTTGCACTGCTCCAGAAATCTTTTTGCTGTGAGGCCCACTGAAAGCTGCTGGTCTTTGAAGTCACTTGGTAGTTGAGTTGGAGGAGCCTTCTAAAGCATGATATATGCTGTATTCCGAAAATCTAAAAATTCTAATAGGTACTATGCTTTCTTTTTCAGTGGTGGTAGGAACAAGATGACATAATTTGTTCTCTGCTTTGGAAAGAATGCTACAGTATGTCACAAGCTACAGGAACTCTAAAGTTGTCATTGATGTGGTAGTCATTTATTTCCCTATGATGTTTATAGCCGATCCTCTGCAGTACATGGGACTTACCAAGGTGTCCAATATACTTTCCATTTCCTGCCCATTTGGTCTGATTAAGATGATGTTATCCATATAGTAGACTGGTGTGATTTTCTGCAAAATGTCCATATGGTCCAGATACTTTGGTACTATCATTTGACAGATGGCAGGAGAGTTAGTAGAGCCCCATAGTAATACCATAAGGAACACTGTTGTCCACCCCATATGAATGCCAGCTTTTTCTGGTCCTCTTTCTGATAGGAATGGGGAAAAGAATGCATTTGCCATATCAATGGCCTCATACAATGTACCTGAGTCTTAGTCTTTAGAAAATATCCTTCATTTGGTACATCAGCTGAAATTGAGGCTATTACTAAGCTTATTTAGTCCACTGTCATCCTCCAGGATCTATCTGATTTGGGTAGGGAGCATATATGTAAATTAAATGGTGGAATAATGGGCACTATTTTATGCCCCCGATTCCCATAGGTCTTTAAGGTGGTACTGATCTCTGCCATTACCCCTGTAATATGATATTGTTTTTTAATTTAGTATCTTGTCTGAGGGAAGTTTCAGTAGTTTCTACTTGGCCTACTACATAATAAAGCTCCTTCTCAACAGGCCAAGGAACAAATGTGGTGAGTCAGTCAACTGATGTGGGAGTTCTGTAAAATATCTTCATTTCAAGTATAAAGTTGGAGACTGAGGCGCATAGATCCAGGAGATCCACTGTGAGCCAGATCTGGATCAAGCCATTTATTTATTCCTCACCCTCAAATGCTCACACTCTAGCAAGACTATAAAGATGCTTTGAGTCCTAGATTTCATTGTTAACTTAGACTCTTTCTCATAACCCTCAAAATATCAGAAATGTGAAATTATTTCTTTTTTTAGAGACAGGGTCTTGCTCTGTTGCTCAGGCTGGAGTGCAATGGGGCAGTGGTAGCTTACTGTAACCTCAAACTCAGTCGATCCCCCACCTCGGCCTCCTGAGGAGCTAGGACTACATGCATGCACCAGCTTGCTCAGCTAATTAAAAAAAAAAATCTGTAGAGACATGGTCTCCCTGTGTTGCCCAGGCTGGTCTTGAATTCCTGACCTCAAGTGACCCTCTCACCTCGGCCTTCCAAAGTGCTAGGATTATAGTCATGAGCCACCATGCCCAGCTAATTATTTTTTTTCTCAATGTTTAGTTATCTGAGTAATGGTTACAATGTTCCTTCAAGGAAGGTCTAGGGAAATCATTATGTTATACCTTGTTTTGATGTTGCTCTGTCCTTCCTTTTAGAGACATAGTCCATCCTTTAGCCAATAGATTCTGGACCTAAAACTGGCTCATTTCAGGAAAGGAATTGTAATTTTAAAAATTAGAACAGCTGACTTAACCTCCTGATCATCCGAATTTGTCCATTAGAACTTCCTGTAGAGATATAAATGTTCTATATCTGCACTGTCCAGTATGGGCCACTAACCACATGTGATTATTGAGCACTTGAAGTGTGGTTAGTGAAACTAGTTTTTAAATTCTATTCAAGTTTAACTAATTAAAATTTAAATGTGAATATCCACATGTGGCTAGTGGCTACTGTATTTGATAATGAAGGTATAGATTTGAGCAGTATTCTTATCAACTGCTATCTTACCACTGGGGGTGCCATATTCATCTCCATGGCTCTCTCATTACAAGAAGTATGCCACCTTGTTTCTGAAGGCGGAATGTAACTTGTTTGTCTTTATTACTTCCTGATCCTATCTTCCCTGTTGATATCAAGGATCCTAGTTCTGTAACATCATCTTCTACGATTGGCTGGCCCTGGTCAACATAGAGCAGCAACCACTGAACTCCTCAATGATGCCAGTACCTCTTGTAGTAAACAAGTGTCCTCCAGGTCCTCCTACCCAGCAGTCAGTTGGTAACTTCATGACCTGAAAAAGTATATCCACTCTAGCATTCCTATTTCTCTACACCTTGTGATCCCTTCTCATAATTTGTCAAGCACTTCTACATTACTTAATGTATAACATCACATTTTTAAAGCTTCCAAGAGCCAACCTATAATATTAGCACTGTCTCCCAGGATTCTTGCCAAGATGCCAACTACTGTATCATGAGGCAGTGCTGCCATATCAATACTCTTGTAAAACTTTATATCCTGTCTCCCTTGATCCAGCATCTTCATGATGCAATAGTTACTGTATATACTCTTCTAATTCTTACTGGTACGTGTTAACTAGATGTGCAGTCCCCTCAGCATATCATCCCCTTCCTCTCTTAGCAGACTCACTGCTTTCTCAGCTGGGTTATGTTGTGACTCATCCTAGTTATTAGTCTCTCAGGAGAGGAGATGGAAAATAATGGGAGGAAAGAGGAAGCAATACCTCTTGTGTTGCACAAGACAGGCTTTTGTATTGTCTTTAAGCAATTAAGAGCACTAGTATTTCAAAGGAGGACTCACTTCTGCAGGCCCAGAGGGTTTAGGGAAATTTAGGATTCCAAGATACTTCAGTGTATTGACCCGAATGTTGTATTCTATGTCTCAGGGTTCCACTTCTTGACAGTAGTTCCACGAGTTTGGATAACAGCTCAAGTCTTGCCTAAATTGAGCTGTTTGTCACCTCTGGAACTCTACTATACTTATAATTCATTTATGTAACTGTTCTTCAGCATTTTTTACTTCTGGCTTCAATAAGTAAAAATCGCTCTATGTGCTTCCAAGTAGGCCTGTCTTTTAAATTAGTGATTAATCACACTCAACTACTCATTCTCTTTCCCCAATAAATTAATGCCCTGAGCAATATCCATCAAATGCTATTGTCCTTATAATTACTACTTCCCTCCAACCTCTCAAATGACCATCTTACTGTACCCCTGCCCACTTCTTAGTGCATTTTTTCCCAATAGTATTACATTGCAGTTCACAACCAGGAAACTTTCTAACAATGGCATTGTTTCAGCATACCAAAACACATCTGTACTTCATCTATAATTAGTAATAGGATTTTCACGACAGTCTTCAGCTGGATGATCTACCATCAAAATTCTATTTCAGAATTTGCTTACAACTAGTGGCATCAACTTTTTTCGATCAGGTTTCCTAGAAAACTGATCTGAGATGGAGAATTGTGTGCTGAAAGTTGGCCCAAATGGAGACATGGGGACAAGACTTGTACATTCATAGCATCTAGTCATTATATGCAAGTTGATCTCCAAGCAGGGGTATAAGCTTGGGTAGAAAACACTCTTCAACTGAATGCAATTTCTGGGCAAAAAGTCAGCTGTAAACCATCAATAGGCAACTGTATTTCTTCCAAGTTTTATTTTAAGTTCAGCAGGTACAGGTGCAGGTTTGTTAAATGGGTAAATTGTGTGTTATTGGGGTTTGGTATACAAATTATCTTATCACCCACTTAGTAAGCATAGTACCCAACAGGTAGTTTTTTCAATCCTCACCCTCCTCCCACCCCTCCATCCTCAAGTAGCCCTTGGTGTCTGTTGTTCCCTTCTTTGTGTCCACGTGTACTCAATGTTTATCTCCCACTTGTAAGTGAGAACATGTAGTATTTGGTTTTCTGTTCCTGCATTAATTCACTTAGGATAATGGCCTCCAGCTCCATTCATATTGCTGCAAAGGATATAATTTTGTCTTTTTTTGTGGCTGCATTGTATTCAACAGTGTATATGTACTATATTTTCTGTATCTGGTCCACCATTGATGGGCATCAAGATTGAGTCCATGTCTTTGCTATTGTGAATAGTGCTGTGATGAACATATGCACACATGTCTTTATGGTAGAATGCTTTATATTCCTTTGGGTATGTATGCATTTCTGGGATTGCTGGGTCAAATGGTAGTTCTACTTTCAGTTCTTTGAGAAATCTCCAAACTACTTTCCACAGTGGCTGAACTAACTTAAATTCCCACCAACAGTGTATAAGCATTCCTTTTTCTCTGCAACCTCACTAGTATCTATTATTTTTTGACTTTTTAATAATAGCAATTCTAACTGGTTTGAGATGGTGTCTCATTATGGTTTTGGTTTGTATTTCTCTGATGATTTGTGACATTTAGCATTTTTTCATATGCTTGTTGGCCTTGTGTATGTTTTCTTTAGAAAGGTGTCTGTTCATGTCCTCTGCCCATTTTTTAACAGGGTTGTTTGTTTCTTGTTGATTTTTTTAGGTTCCTTATACATTTTCGATATTAGTTCTTCACTGGATGTATAGTTTACAAATATTGTCTCTCATTCAGTAAATTGTCTGTTTACTCTGTTGATAGTTTATTTTGTTGTGCAAAAGCTCTTTAGTCTAATTAGGCCCTACTTGCTAATTTTTGTTTTTGTTGCAATTCCTTTTAGAGTCTTCATAAAATTTTTGCCAGGGCTGATGTCCAGAATGGTATTTCCTAGCTTTTTTTCTAGGATCTTTATAGTTTTAGGTTTTATATTTAAGTCTTTAATCCATCTTGAGTTGATTTTTATATGCAGTGAAAGCAAGGTGCTTAGTTTCAATCTTTTGCCTATGTCTAGCTAGTTATCCCAGTACCATTTATTGAATAGGAAGTTTTTCCCCTGTTGCTTGCTATTGTTTACTTAGTTGAAGATAAGTTGGTTGTAGGAGTACAGGTTTATTTCTGAGTTCTGTAACTCGTTTCGTTTGTCTATATATCTGTTTTAGTACCAGTACCATGCTGTTTGGGTAACTGTAAATTTGTAGTATAGTTTGAAGGCAGGTAGTGTGATGCCTCTAGCTTTGTTCTTTTTGCTTCTGATTGCTTTGGCTATTGGGGATTTTTCTTGGTTCCATTTGAATTTTAGAATAGTTTTTTTCTAATTCTGTGAAAAATGTTGTTCTTAGTCTGATAGGAATAACATTGAGTCTATAAATTGCTGTGGGCAGTATGGCCATTTTAACAGTATTGATGCTTCCTATCCATGAGCATGGAATGTTTTTCCATTTGTTTGTGTCGCCTCTGAATTCTTTCAGCAGTGTTTTATAATTCTTATTGTAAAGATCTTTCACCTCCCTAGTTACCTATATTCCTATTTTATTATTTTCATGGCTATCATAAATGGGATTGCATTCTTGATTTGGCTTTTAGCTTAGATGTTATTGATGTATAGGAATGCTAGTGATTTTGTATGTTGATTTTGTGTCCTGAAACTCTGAAGTTGCTTATCAGACCTAGGAGCTCTTGAGCAGAGACTATGGAGTTTTCTAGGTGTAGAATAATGTCATCTGCACAGAGAGATAGTTTGACTTCCTCTCTTCCTATTTGGGTGCCTTTTATTTCTTTCTTTTGCCTGATTGCTCTGACTAGGACTTTCAGAACTATGTTTAGTAGTAGTGGTGATCCTTGTGTTGTTCTAGTTCTCAAGGGGTTCTTCCAGTTTTTTCCCATTCAGTGTGATGTTGGCTATGGGTTTGTCATAGATGGCTCTTACTCTTTTGAGGTGTGTTCCTTCAATGCCTCATTTGTTGAGGTTTTAACATGAAGAAATGTTTATTTTATTGAAAACCTTTTCTGTGTCTATTGAGATGATCGTGTGGTTTTTATTTTTAGTTCTGTTTATGTGATGAATCACATTTACTGATTTGCATATGTTGAATCAAGCTTGAATCTCAGAAATAAAACCTACTTAATCATGGTGGCTTAGCTTTTCGATGTGCTTCTGTATTTGGTTTGCTGGTATTTTATTGAGGATTTTTGCTTCTATATTCATCAGGGGTATTGGCCTGAAGTCTTCTTTTTTTGCTGTGTCTCTGCTAGGTTTTGGTGTCAGGATGAGTTAGAGAGGAGTCCCTTCTCCTTGATTTTTTGGAACCATTACAGTAGGATTTGGTAGCAGTTCTTTATATATCTGGTAGAATTTGGCTGTGAATCTCTCTGTTCCAGGGCTTTTTTGGTTGTTGGTGGTAGGTTTTTTAAATTACTGATTCAATCTCAGAACTCATTATTGGTCTGTTTGGGGTTTCTATTTCTTCCAGGTTTAATCTTGGGAGGCTGTATATTTCCAGAAATTCATACATACCTTCTAAGTTTTCTAGTTTGTATGCATACAGGTGTTTGTAATTGTCTCTGGGGTTTTTCTGTATTTCTGTGGGGTTGGTGGTAATGTCCCTGTCATTTCTGATTATGTTTAAGATCTTCTTTTTTCTTTATTGGTCTAGCTAGTGGTCTATCAATCTTATTTATTCTTTCAAAGAGTCAACTTTTGGCTTTATCGATCTTTGTATAGTTTTTTGCATCTAAATTTCATTCAGTTCAGCTCTGATTTTCATTATTTTTTGTCTCCTGCTAGCTTTAAGTTGGTTTGCTCTTGTTTCTCTAGTTCTTTTAGTCATGACATGAGTTAAATTGAGATCTAACTTTTTGATTTGGCATCCAGTGTAATAAATTTCCTTCTTAACACTGACTTATCTGTGTTCCAGAGAATCTGGTATGTTATATCTTTGTTTTCATTAGTTTCAAAGAATTTCTTGATTTCTGCCTTAATTTCCTTGTTTACTCAAAGGACATTCAAGAGCAGATTATTTAATTTATGTGTAATTCTATGATTTTGAGATATATTCTTGGTATTAATTTCTATTTTTATTGTGCTGTAGTTTGAGAGTATGGTTGGTATGAATTTGATTTTTTTTGGATTTTTAAAAAATTGCTTTATGGCTATGTGTTCTATTTTAGAGTATGTGCCATATGCAGATAAGAAGTGTGTATATTCTGTTGTTGTTGTTGGGTGGAGTATTCTGTAGATGTCTGTTAGCTCTATTTGCTCAAGTGTTGATTTAGGTCCTGAATATCTTTGTTAGTTTTCTGCCTCAATGATCTAATACTGCCAGTAGGGTGTTGAAATCTCCCACTATTAATTTGTGATTTTCTAAGTCACTTTGTAGGTCTCTAAGAACTTGTTTTATGAACCTGGGTGCTCCAGTGTTGGGTGCATTTATATTTAGGATTAGTAAGTCTTGTTGAATTGAATCCTTTATCACTCTGTAATGCCCTTCTTTGTCCTTTTTATTGTTGGTTTAATGTTTGTTTTGTCTAAAATAAGAATAGCAACCCCTGCTTTTTTTTTGTTTTCTGTTTGTTTGATAGATATTTCTCCCTCCTTTTACTTTGAGCCAATGGGTGTCATTGCATGTGAGATGGGTCTCTTGAAGGCAGCATACACAGAGTTGAGTCTTGCTTCTTTATCCAAATTCCCACCTTGTGACTTTTAAGTGAGATATTTAACCTGTTTACACTTACAATAATATTTATATGTGTGGATTTGACCCTGTTATCATGTTGTTAGCTGGTTTTTATGTAGACTTGATTGTGTAGTTGCTTTATAGTATCAATGGTCTGAGTACTTAAGTGTGTTTTTGTGATGGCTGGTAACAGTCTTTTGTTCCCACGTTTAACACTCCCTTAAGGACATCTTGTAAGACAGGTCTGGTGGTAACAAATTCCCCTAGCATGTGTTTCTCTGGAAAGGATTTTATTTCTCCTTGGCTTACAAAGCTTAGCTTGGTTGGATATAAAATTATTGATTGGAATTTATTTTCTTTGGAGATGCTAAATATAGCTCCCCCCCGCCCCATCCCCACCAATCTTTTCCAGCTTGTAAGGTTTCAGCTGAAAGTCCACTGTTAGCCTGATGGGGATCCCTTTGTAGGTGACATGCTTCTTCTCTCTAGTTGTCTTTAACGTTTTTACTTTCATGTTAACCTTAGGGAATCAGATGACTATGTGTCTTGCGAATGGTTGTCTTGTATTTTACAGGGGTTCTCTGAATTTCCTGAATTTGTATGTTGACCTCTCTAGCAAGGTTGGGAAATTTTCATGGACAATATTCTCAAATAAGTTTTCCAAGTTGCTTGCTCTCTCTCCCTCTCTTTTAGGGATGCTAATGAGTCATAGGTTTGGCCTGTGTACCAGAAATAATCCCATCTTTCTTGTAGGCTTTGGTTATTATTTTAAGTTCTTTTTTCTTTAGTTTTGTGTGATTGAGTTGATTTAAAGAACTGGATTTTGAGCTGAGATTTTCTCAGTTTGGTCTATTCTGCTGTTAATACTTCCGATTGTATTCTGAAATTCTTGTAGTCGGTTTTTCAGCTCCATCAGATCAGTTTGTTTCTTTCTTAAAATTTCATCTTTCAACTCTTGAATGGTTTTACTGGATTCCTCAGATTCCTTGGATTGAGTTTCAACTTTCTCCTGAATCTAAATGATCTTAGTTGCCGTCCAAATTGTGAGTTTTACGTCTGTCATTTTGGTATCATTAAAAACCATTGCTGGAAAGTGAATACGGTCATTTGGAGGAAAGGAGACACTCTAGCCTTTAGAGTTGCCAGCAGTCATATGCTGGCTTTTGTGTGTGTGTGGACTGATGTTCCTTTAATTAATTTTTGATGTTGTTATCCTTTGGTTGGGGCTTTTTGCTTTTACATTTTTTGATGACCTTGAGGATTTAAATATGGCATAAGTTGAGTTTAGTCAACTGGCTTCATTTCTGGATGATTTCAGGAGGCCAAGGCTCACCTCAGCCTTCCTGGGCTATGTGCTCTTACCTTGAGGGGCTGGGACCAGGCCCACAGCTTTGTTCTCTGGCCCCTTGAGGTCAAGCACCTGTGGCATTGCAGGGGCTGAGGTGTTCCTGGTCCACTGGCAACAACACTCCAATGGAGAGTTCCAGCAAAAGCACTTCATTGAGGCAGTGGCAGTAGGTTCCACACATGTACACCAATGGTGGCAGGGTAGTGGGGTCTGTGCATGTGAATGTGCCAGCAGCAGTGGGATGGTGCAGTCCACATGTGTGCTGGCAAAGTGGTGGAGGGAGATTATGGGCGAGTGGGCACCAGTAAAGTGATGGGGGGGGTGCCTGCTGGTAGGTGCAGCTGGTGGGGGCCCATCTACCAAAGCTCTCTGACAGGAAGGGTCTACCAGCAAAAAAGCTATGGTGGTGGCTGTTGGGAAGAACCTTGGTTGGGAATCTGAGGCTGCGCTGCAAGTGGGTAAGGCCAAGCAGGGACCCTGGGAGAGATCAGCAGACAAGGGGTTACTAAGATCAAATTGTTCTCATCTCGTGGGCAAGATAGCCCTGTTCTGTCCATGTCTAACAATTAACAAAGGCCAAAGCCACCTAGAGGAGCATGGGGAGCCTTGAGTGTGGGTATCCCTGGCCATGCTCTACTGTACCTGTTCCTGTGCCAAACCCTCTGGGCTCCATACTGGATGGAGTCTTGGCCCTGCCAACTCTCTCCAGAAAGTCCTTTCTGTCAGCCCAAATGTCCATGTGGGCAGTGGGGTCTCCTGCAGCTTGAATTCCAGAGGTCCATGCAGAGACTAGGCCACTTCGTGACTATTAAACTCATCCCTTCACCAGGAGCCTCTTGGGGCTAGGAACAAGTCCTGGTTGCTCGGCAACCCCATGCAGGGTTCCCAGCTTCCTCCACTTCAGCCCAGGCTCTGTGACCTCCCTCTGTTCACTCTCATGCTTTCCTTCTGAAGATGTGGTCAGAGTGTGACAATCTTCTTGATAGTCTGGTCTCTCAGGAAGAAGCTCTTCCTGGCTGCATCTAGTTGGCCATCTTGGCTCTAAACCCTCTGTAACAAGTTTACTTTGTTTTGATATCAATATTATCCTGAGCTCCCAGAACGAGTTGGGGAGTTTTCCTCCACCTCTATTTTCTGAAAAAGCTTAGTCAGATTTATTAAATCAGTGGTTTGCAAACATTTTTGCTTCAACCTCTTTAAATTTTTAAAAATTATTTAGGCTTCCAAAGGGCTTTTGCTTACATGGGTTATGTTTATCTATATATTAAAAACTAAAACAGAAAAACTTTAAAGTTGATTTTATTTAAAATAGTTATTATAGTATATATTAACATTTATAAAATAAGTATATTTTTCAAAAAAATTTGTGGAGAGGCAGTTTTACATTTTTATCAATCTTTTTAATGTATAGCATCATAGAAGACAGCTATATTTTTACATCTGCTTCTGTATCCAATCTATGGCAATATTATAAATTACGTAGCCAATGAAAATTTACTTATGAAATAATAAAAGTGCAAAAGGCATAATTTTGATGTTGCAGGTCCCTAAAATTGTCTTAAGTATTATAGTTTCAGAATTGCTGTTAAAGGATTTTAGAATTCATCAGTGAAATACCTGGGTCTGGAATTTTCTTTCTGATAAAGTTTTTGACAACAAATTCAGTTCCTTTAATAGATGTAATACTATTTTAGATTATCTTTTTCTTCTTGTACCCATTTTTGTAAGTCGTGTTAAGGAATTTGTTCATTTGCTTAAGTTGTCAAATGTATTAGCATAAAGTTGTTTATAGCATTCCCTGCTTGTTCCTCTAATGTCAGTGGCAACTCTAGAATATCTCTCGTCTCCTTCTTGCTATTGGTTATTATTTTTCTTTTTTTCTTAATCTATCTAGCTAGTGTTTTCTCAATGTTATTGACCTTGTTAGTTTTTTCCATTGTGTATCTATTATCTCTTTCCCAGATTTATCCTTTTTTTTTTTTTTTTTTTTTGCGACAGGGTCTCATTCTGTCACTCAGGCTGGCATGTCCTTACCTATTTCTACTTACTTTAAATTTAACTTGATATTAATTTCTAGTTTATAAGGTAGAAACTTAGATCATAATTTTATATATTTCTTTTTTTCTAATAGAAGTCTTTAAAGATAAAATTTGCTCTATCCCTCATTTTAGCTAAATTCCAAAAATTTTAATTTTATTACTTATTAATTCCAAATATTTTTCAATTTCTTCAAAAAGTAGACTACTTAGAGTCTGTCATTTAATTCCCAAACATTCGGTGATTTTCTAATTATCTTTGGCTATTCGTTTCTAATTTAGTTCTATTGTAGTCAGACAACATACTCTATATAATTCAATCTTTTGAAATTTATTGAGATTTACTTTGTAGCCCAAAATATGGCCTATCTTGGTGAATATCCAATGTATACTTGACAAAAAAGTGTGTTCTATTATTTGGTGTACTCATCTATAAATTTCTACTGAGTTATATTGGTTGATATTGTTGTTCAGATTGTCTATAACTTTTTTATTATATTTTTGGTCTAATTGTATCAATTACTGAGGGAATATTGCTATGGTCTGAATGCTACCTGCCCTGAAAATTTATGTGTTGAAACTTAGTCATCAATGTGATAGTATTAAGATGTGGATCCTATAGGAGATTATTAAGTTATTAAGGCAGAGCCATTATAGATGGGGATAAGGTCCTTATAAAAGGGCTCAAGGGAGTGAATTTGCTCTCTTCCACTCTTCTGACACCTGGGGACACAACATTGAAGGCACCATCTTGGAAGCCTCACCAGTTACCAAATCTGCTGGTGCCTTCTGGTGCCTTGATTTTTGACTTCCCAGCCTTCAAAACTGTGAGGAAATAAATGTCTGTTTTTTTATAAATTACCCAGTCTCAGGTATTTTGTTTTAGGAGCACAAAGCGACTAAGACTATGGTTCTGCATTTGGCGACTTCCCTGTTTCTGTTTTTGCTTCATAATTTTTAAGTTATGTTATTAGATGCATATGTATTTAGAATGGTTATATCTTCCTAATGAACTAGAACTTTTCTCATGATGAAATTTCCACTTTATGTCTTGAAGTCTACTTTGTTTCTTATTACTATAATCACAACAGCCTTCTAATGATTAGCATTTGCGTGTTATATATTTTAATCCTCTTACTTTCTACTTATTTATATCTTTATATTTAAATTGTCTTTCTTATAGCACAGAGTGATGTCTTTTTGGAAAATTTAATCTGATAATCTCTTGCTCAGATTCCTCATTGACTTATTTATTATGCTCATCTTTTACTTGAGGTCTTTGTACATATTTATAGGTTCTCATTTTTAGGTCTTTGAATACTAACTCCAACATCAGTGCTATCTCAGCATGTTTTCCCCCTGATAATGTGTCATATTTTCTTGCTTCATCACTTATTTAGTACATTTTTATTGAATGTTGACATTATGTTACGTACGTTGTTGAAAGTCCAGATTACGTGTTCTGAAGGGGTCCAGTTTTGTTCCAGCAACTTATGGATCCTTTTAACCATGTCAAGCTTGATTTTTTTCTTCGTTAGTTTGGGTCTATTTTGGTTTTGCCTTAGTCCTAGAATGTGGCTGTTACTCTAGAGTATGGTGTATACTATAAGGTTTGGCCTTTTGGGATTTAAACTGAATATATGAGATATTCAGTGAAATCTTTCCATTATAGCTGGATTAGAACTCCAACATTATCTAGCATTGCAATTTAATTGCATGACTTCTGGTGTCTTCTTTCGGCCATCAGCCATTCAGGAGCTTCTCCTGGATACTCTTCCCCCTCATGCAGCTCCCAGCTGTCCAGTACCCTTTCCTGCTAATTCTCATCAATACAGCAGCCCCTAAATCTGACTTCAGCCTCTTTCATTCAGCAAAGCTGCCCTCTGCTTTGCTTCCAGCAGCTTGTGTCAGTTGATAAGCGTCTTCAGGGAGAAAGCCCAGGCAGATATGAAGCTCAGCTTATGTGTTTTCCTTCTCTCAATGTTTACAACCTTGCCATTCCTGCGTCCAATTACTGAGAATAATGCCTCAGATGTCTTGTCTCATTGTTATGGCAGAACAAGTCTGGTACCAGTTACTCTGGTGTTGCCATAAGTAGAAGTCTCAGCACATCTTTTTTAAAAAATACTATTTAATTAATTATACTTTTGGCTTTAACATCAAACCATTTTATCACATGAATCAAGCTTTGAGAGTCTAAGAAAGTGAAATCTTTAGTGCTGAAACAATACCGCCACTTAACTTCTCTGATAGCGTGCTCAACTCATAAGGACTCTCGGATTGTTTTAAATCCTGAATCCTCTTGTATTTGATTGAATGACTTAGAACTTTTCAGCAATTTCTGTGCCTGTTTCACATCTTTTTTCTGTTCAGTTAGTATTATTTATGCTCATATTATCCTTTAACGTCTGCAGTTGTGTCCTCTGATCATCCCTTTCTTTTGAATACCATTGTATTTCCTCCCTGAACTCATTCATAACCTCTACTTTATTATTATTTTAGTGTGCATATACACACACACATATACACACGCATATATGTATATACATACACACACACATACATGCATGCACACGCAACACTCACGGTAAGCCAAGACTGCGTTAGGTATTATAAATTTATAAATAAAGCAAACTACAAAAAAAGATAAGATCCCTAGCTCTTATGGGTTATATATTTTATAGTTCTATAGGATATGTCTTAATTAGGTTCTCCTATAAGCAGGGCATGAGAAAAAGTCTTAAGTACTGATTATTGATAAATTTGGGGATTTTCCAGGAAAAAAAAAAGGATGAGGAAGAGTAGAATGAGGTGAAAAGGGGGAAATTGCCAATATGAAGGTTGCTGCTGTAGGAACTAGGAGCTTGACATCTGCTGCAATCTCCTAAGAAACTATAATGGTCCTCCCAGCCTTGTCCACCTGAGGATGGGGAAACCTGAACATTTATCTACTGATTCCCGTCTCCTGTTGGTTGTGCTTGTGCTGGGACCAACAACTCCCCTGTGGCACCAGAGGAAGTCCTGGAGCAAAAAGTAGAAAGCAAAAAAGTGGATTGTGCTCGAGGAGGGTCGCTGTTCTGGAGATAAGTCTGAGTTTTCAGGGAATTGTCTGTTGTAGCTGCAGTTGAAATCACAGTAGGCCAAGGGGATGTGACAAGATTTCCACCTGTGGCCCCACAGGAAGCTGCCACAGGTGGAAATATTAGATTACATACAGATATTCTCTCCCAACTATAAATACCATATAAAAGTTAGCAATACAATAGAGTGAAAGTGTGTAAAGTGTGTGTGTGTGTGTGTGTATGTGTGTTTGTGAATGGGGAAGGGGTAAGTTCAGATTGAGTGATTTGGGAAGAACTCTCTGGGGAGGTGGCATTTGAGCTAATAGCTGAAGAATTGAAAGTAAGCAGGATGGATGCAGAGGAAGAGGATTCTGGGCGGGGAAGGGCAAATGTAAAGGCCCTAAAATGGAATGATTGTGCATTTGTGAGGAGCAAATGACTGAGACCTACTGAGAAGGAGAGAGCCTCTAGGCCATGGTAAGGAGTTTGCAATTTATTCTAAGTCCTTTGGAAAACCATCAGAAGGTTTTATGCAGGGGGATAGTATGATCTTTTATTTGTTTTAAATGATACTATGAGCCTACAATGATTTTTTTTATTCATACATGTCAAGTATTCCTGAAGATTTCAATGCAGTTACACTAGATATCATTGGAAAAATATGCCTTATTTTGTCTTTAGGCCAAATTATACATAAATCACTATCTTAGACTAAAATCCCAATCTCTTACATTTCGCTATAACAAAATTTAATACTCACTCATATTTCGGAATCCATTGAGAAAGCACCAATAGCAATTAATGGATGTCATAGTTTTTCACCAACTTCTAGCCAAAGGCTCATTAAAGTGAGTCAGGAAAACAGTCAAACCATCATTTGAATAGAAGCCTACCGATTGTTTAGAGCCACGTTTATTTCTAGCAGAAAGATGGTTGATTTTGGGGTATTAAAAAGCTTTTAAAATGTTAACATTCACAATTCTCATACAAACTCTTCAGGTTAATACAACTTGCTTTTTCATAAGAAAATTATTTTTATTGGCGATCCCATGGTTTAACAAAAACCCTGAACTGGAACATGGAATACTCAGCTCTAACAAACATTAATTTGTTTTGCAACAATGAATGATTGATCACAAAGTGATTGCAAAGTATTTATTAAGCACCTATTGTATATGGACTAGGAGTGATGAATAACAAAAATATCAGATATGGTCATGCCTACAAGGGTAAAAATATATAGTCACTACCTCAAATTTCATGTAAATATGCAGGAAATACTGCATTGACACTCCAACACATGATTCTTTAAAAAAAAAAAAGGGTGGGCGTGGTGACTCACACCTGTAATCCCAGCATTTTGGGAGGCCAAGGCAGTTGAATCACAAGGTCAGGAGTTCGAGACCAGCCTGGCAAATGTGGTGAAACCCCGTCTCTACTAAAAATACAAAAAATTAGCTGGGCATAGTGGTGGGCACCTGTAATCCCAGCTACTGGGGAGGCTGAGGCAGGAGAATCGCTTGAACCCAGGAGATGGAGGTTGCAGTGAGCCGAGATCATGCCACTGCACTCCAACCCAGGTGACAGAGTGAGACTCCATTAAAAAAAAAAAAGAAAGAGAGAGAGAGAAAGAGAGAGAGAGAGAAAGAAAGAAAGAAAAGAAAAGAAAAGGAAAAGAAAAAAGAAAAGAAGAAAAAGACTAGGCTTAGACTAGACTCAGAAAAAATGTATCCTAATAATCGCTAATAAATGTGACATTAGTTTTTTTTTTTTTAAAGCTGTAAATCACATTTTCAAGAGTTAAGGTTTTCTTGCTTAATGAAATTCATTTACAGAAATCATACTGCACTGTTGCTCAAATATTCTGCTACCAAATAAACTTAATAAATAGTCCATCTGTCTGAGGACAGTTGTAATCCTAATACTTTTGCTAGAATTGCAGGAGACACTGAAAACATCTTCATTTCCTTGTGGCAAGTTCCCTCCAGACTAAGTGCTAAATATGATTCTGGTTGGACATATTCTCTCCCTGTGCTTGAGAAACCATAAACTCAAGTGTTCAGATGCTCAGATCCACATGTATCAAGTAATTTTCTTGCTTTGCAGTTTTCACTGTCTTCAAGTATTTGTGATTCATTTTGGTTTCTTTGATTTATAAGTCAACATTTGAAAAGGTATAACTGCAAATGTAGGTAACTTTTTCAGAAGGGAGATTACTAGAAGAAATCTGGGATCAACAGGAAGTGAATCTTTGAGTTGAAATTGTCTTATAGGAAAAGTGATACATACAGTTGTATATATCTACCAGTCTTGATAAGTTTAAGAGAGTTTGTATTTCCTTTTTATTTTACTACACCCTTCTCAGGATTTAGGAACAAAAATACCTAAATTAAATATTGATGCTTATAATTGGGTAAAGTCATTCTATAATTATTTGTCATATAGAAAGTCATTCTATAATTATTTGTCAAATTTGTCATATATTGCCATATAATCTATTTGGTAAATAAATTATTTCATAGGCTACTTCAAATAGCCAGCTTATAGACAGTTTATTACTCTTTATGTTAAAGTCAAGCTCAGACCTTTCTACATGCAAAAAAAAAAAAAAGTAGGTCAGTTCCATGTTTTATAGAGATGGAGCTGTAATTTGAGTTTGGAGAGTATAAAGAGGAACGGAAAAGAAAAGTTCACTTGCAGAAATGCATCAGGAAGCACCCATAAAGCAAAAACTGATAGTAATTACTCAAATGCATCATAAATTGACGAATCACTCACCTCTGTAACTTCTAACACTGCAGAGCTCGAAAAGACACATTTAGGTGGAAGGAACTAAAGACCACTTGAAAAGGAATGAAAGTATGTTGCCCTAAGCCAGATTGCAGCAATATGTTGCCCTTGTGACAATGAATGATTGATCACAAAGTGATCACAAAATATTTATTAAGCATCCAACAGATATCCAAGTTAGAGTGAGTCTTATGAGAAATCAAGGAGAAGAGTTCCTCCTAAAGCAACTCTTGGAGAAAACAACACAAATTAGATCAAGAGGAGGAGAAAAATGGGGCCTCACCCAGTGATTAAAGAAAATGATAAAAGATCTACTGCTTCTTTTGCAACTCTGTGTAGAACAAACTGAAATCTGAATTTCCACGGGAAGTATTTCAACGATCAAGAAAACACAAAAGGATAATCTCAGGAGGAAAAGGGAAGTGAACGAGCTAAGAGTTGAAAATAAATGTTCATAAGTGAGGATTAGGCCAATCTCTTTGCCAGAAAAGCTGGCTGTTGGCTTGAATTTTCCAGATTGGTGGCCAGCTTTATCATGCCATAATGAGACAAAAATGAGCACAGAAAGGTATTAACAAAATGACTCAAGCTGTCATGTGATCTTTAAATTTCCAGTTTGAAAATGCTAACACTTGTGATATTTATTAGATGCTATAAACTCTCGATAGGGAGTGGAGGAAGGGGCTGGACTATACTCTTTCTGTTACATCCTCCAGGAAGACACTAGCATCAACATTTATTTAGGCTTAGCATTTTAGCACATGGTGCCTCACTAATCACAGTCCCTCACGTAAAGAAAATTGAATTCAGTAGCATTTCTTCAAAGTCCTATTTTTGTAGGATGACTGTGAAGAAGAGATATTAAGGACATTTGCTGGCTACCACCTTGCAATTTTTTTTTTTTTTTTTTTTTTTTTTTTTTTTTTTTTTTTGAGACGGAGTCTCGCTCTGTCGCCCAGGCTGGAGTGCAGTGGCGCAATCTCGGCTCACTGCAAGCTCTGCCTCCCGGGTTCACGCCATTCTCCTGCCTCAGCCTCCTGAGTAGCTGGGACTACAGGCGCCCGCCACCGCGCCCGGCTAATTTTTTGTATTTTTAGTAGAGACGGGGTTTCACCGTGGTCTCGATCTCCTGACCTCGTGATCCGCCCGCCTCGGCCTCCCAAAGTGCTGGGATTACAGGCTTGAGCCACCGCGCCCGGCCTGCAATTTTTACGTATGCTTACAACTTCAGAGGATTATGGTATAGTGGCTCAGACACTGGGAAAAAGCACCTTAATATGAACTGAAGCAGAAATTCAGCTGCAATACTGATCCTTATTTGGGATGGAATTAGCAAAATTATAGATATAATATGCAAAATCTATTTTCAAGCCATATTAACTACTTAGATTTCTGGCAGTGTGGTTGTATGCTATTCGTGAATGTGTAATGCCATGCATTTTCCTACAATGCAAAAAATAAATTTCCAAATATACTTGCAAAAATATCCTTGATCATGGAGTGTGCTGGCTTTCTTTTGGCATAATGATAAATGACACTTCCAATTATATATCAAGAGAAATTTGTAAAATCTATTAGATTTTTAAAGAGAGTTGAATTTATAACACCTTTAATACTATATATTATACACTCATGGGAAATAGAGTCTAAGTGCAAGAATCTTCTGTACGATTCCTCTATTATCAAAGAGTTAGCAAACAAAGCTTCTTGTTCAGATGAAGCCCAAATTCTGTAAGAGTGCATATAATTTATAGTCAAGAATGAAAGCACACTTTAGGATGTTAAAGAAGACCCCTGAAATGGCTTTATAATTAAAAAATATATACTATAACTATACAAATCCTTGGAATGATGCCATGCTAACTTAAAGAGTTGTTTCAGCAATATGACAAAGATAACTCAGAGCTTTGTTGTTTATTTATGAAGATACATAAATGCTAGATATATTCAATAAAACAATGTTTAATGGCATACCTGAATTCAAAAACAAGAAAATGACAGATAAATAGGAGGTACTTAAAGTCAGAGTGGTAAATTCAGGACCTAGGACTTCAGCAACAAGAGGCAAATTGCCCAACATTTAAGTCTTCAGGTATACCTAAAGGTGTTTTAATGCCCAAGTAGGTACAGAAGACATGGCTTTGGGCTCAGGCAAGGTGGGGGAGCTAAAGCATCATGCACACCATAAAGCTGGGATAAGAGAAGAGCTGCTGCCTCAGTGAAAAGGGGATAAGAATAATTCTACCCACTGATACAGAAAGCAAAAAGGAAACTTGTCTTTGTTGGGATTCTGAGGAGAGAAAAAAAGTCACCTATAAAAACTAAAAACTCCAAGCCTAACAAAATTTGTATCATCTATGGGCATGGACATTCCTAGTTTGAAAAATTAACAATAAGACTTATCTAAATTTGGTGAAATCCTTGGAGCATCCAGCAAAAACAAAAATGAAAACATTCCCAATCAGAACTTCCATGCATGCAAGAACTCCGATAGGAAACAAATGAAACTAAGACAAGAACACTTTTCTGTTTAAATGAACTCTCACACACAAATAAATTCTAAGCCATGGTGGAAAGTGAGCACACACAACAAATATAAGAATTATGTACTCCTCCTTACTGTCAAACATGATATAATGAAATCAAACAATGTGAAATCATCTATAAAACCAAATGATTAGAGTAAAAAAGGGAAAAATAAATATCAAAACATGACACTACAAAAATATATGATCAGTTTGAAAAAGAAAAACGACCTTTAGATATGAAGAAAAAGTCCTTGAATAAAAGCTAGTTGAGGCCGGGCATCGTGGCTCATGCCTGTAATCCCAGCACTTTGGGAGGCCGAAGTGGGCAGATTACCAGGTCAGGAGATTGAGACCATCCTGCTCAATCAACATGGTGAAACTCTATCTCTACTAAAAATACAAAAATTAGATGGGCATGGTGGCATGTGCCTGTAGTCCCAGCTACTTGGAAGGCTGAAGCAGGAGAATTGCTTGAACCCAGGAGGTGGAGGTTGCAATGAGCCGAGATTGCGCCACTGCACTCCAGCCTAGCAACAGAGCGAGACTCTGTCTCAAAAAAAAAAAAAAAAAAAAAAAAAAAAGCTAGTTGACATAAAGCTTAGACAATTTAAGAGGGAATTAACAAATGGAAGGCAGACAGGGAAATTACCCCAACTGCAGCACAAGAGATAAAGAAACAGGACAAAACAAAGGCTTAAGCACAGAGTATAGAAGATCAAACATATGTTGAAGTAGGAGTTATAGAAGGAGAGAAAACACAGAAGATAGGGGAAATATAATATTCAAAGGGATATTTGTTGATAATTTTTCAGAGTTGATGAAAGATATGAATCCTCAGATAGCAGAATATCAAAGACAATAGGAAAATCCTAAAAGCAACCAGAGAGAAAAGACTACCTACAAAGGAAAGATTAATTTCTTGGCATAGAGAAAGGAGAGTGGAATGGGAATAAGCATTTAGTTGTATCTATAATATTTTATTCCTTTAAAAAATAATCTGGATCGAGGTGGAGCCAAGATGGCCGAATAGGAACAGCTCCGGTCTCCAGCTCCCAGCCCCAGCGACACAGAAGACGGGTGATTTCTGCATTTCTGCTTGAGGTACCAGTTTCATCTCACTAGGGAGTGCCTAACTGGGTTCAGGACAGTCGGTGAAGCGCACTGTGCGCGAGCCGAAGCAGGGCGAGGCATTGCCTCACTCGGGAAGCGCAAGGGGTCAGGGAGTTCCCTTTCCTAGTCAAAGAAAGGGGAAACAGACGGCACCTGGAATATCGGGTCAGTCCCACTCCAATACTGCGCTTTTCCAACGGGCCTGGAAAACGGCACACTAGGAGATTGTGTCCTGCGCCTGGCTCGGAGGGTCCTATGCCCACAGAGTCTTGCTGATTGCTAGCACAGCAGTCTGAGATCATGCTGCAAGGCGGCAACGAGGCTGGGGGAGGGGCGCTCGCCATTGCCCAGGCTTGCTTAGGTAAACAAAGCAGCCAGGAAGCTCGAACTGGGTGGAGCCCACCACAGCTCAAGGAGGCCTGCCTGCCTCTGTAGGCTCCACCTCTGGGGGCAGGGCACAGACAACCAAAAACTCAGCGAGAACCTCCACAGCCTTAAATGTCCCTGTCTGACTGACAGCTTTGAAGAGAGTAGTGGTTCTCCCAGCACACAGCTGGAGATCTGAGAACAGACAGACTGCCTCCTAAAGTGGGTCCCTCACCCCTGAGCAGCCTAACTGGGAGGCACCCCCCTAGTAGGGACAGACTGACACCTCATTCAACCGGGTACTCCTCTGAGACAAAACTTTCAGAGGAACTATCAGACAGCTGAATTTGTGGTCTCGTGAAAATCCGCTGTTCTGCAGCCACCAGTGCTGACACCCAGCCAAACAGGGTCTAGAGTGGACCTCTAGTAAACTCCAACAGACCTGCAGCTGAGGGTCCTGTCTGGTAGAAGGAAAATTAACAAACAGAAAGGACATCCACACCAAAAACCCATCTGTACATCACCATCATCGAAGACAAAAAGTAGACAAAACCACAAAGATGGGGAAAAAACAGACCAAAAAAACTGGAAACTCTAAAAAACAGAGCACCTCTCCTCCTCCAAAGGAACGCAGTTCGTCACCAGCAACGGAACAAAGCTGGATGGAGGATGACTTTGATGAGTTGAGAGAAGAAGGCTTCAGACGATCAAACTACTCTGAGCTACGAGAGGAAATTCAAAAAAATAGCAAAGAAGTTAAAAACTTTGAAAAAAAATTAGAAGAATGGATAACTAGAATAACCAATGGAGAGAAGGGCTTAAAGGAGATGATGGAGCTGAAAGCCAAGTTTCGAGAACTACGCGAAGAATGCAGAAGCCTCAGTAGCAGATGCGATCAACTGGAAGAAAGGGTATCGCTGATAGAAGATGAAATGAATGAAATGAAGAGAGAAGGGAAGTTTAGAGAAAAAAGAATAAAAAGAAATGAACAAAGCCTCCAAGAAATTTGGGACTATGTGAAAAGACCAAACCTACGTCTGATTGGTGTACCTGAAAATGATGGGGAGAATGGAACCAAGTTGGAAAACACTCTGCAAGATATTATCCAGGAGAACTTCCCCAATCTAGCAAGGCAGGCCAGCATTCAGATTCAGGAAATACAGAGAACGCCACAGAGATACTCCTCGAGAAGGGCAACTCCAAGACACATAATTGTCAGATTCACCAAAGTTGAAATGAAGGAAAAAATGTTAAGGGCAGCCAGAGAGAAAGGTCGGGTTACCCACAAAGGGAACCCCATCAGACTAACAGCTGATCTCTCAGCAGAAACTCTACAAGCCAGAAGAGAGTGGGGGCCGATATTCAACATTCTTAAAGAAAAGAATTTTCAACCCAGAATTTCCTATCCCGCCAAACTAAGCTTCATAAGTGAAGGAGAAATAAAATACTTTACAGACAAGCAAACGCTGAGTGATTTTGTCACCACCAGGCCTGCCCTAAAAGAGCTCCTGAAGGAAGCACTAAACATGGAAAGGAACAACCGGTACCAGCCCCTGCAAAAACATGCCAAATTGTAAAGACCATCGAGGCTAGGAAGAAACTATAGCAACTAACGAGCAAAATAACCAACTAACATCATAATGACAGTACCAGATTCACACATAACAATATTCACATTAAATGTAAATGGGCTAAATGCTCCAATCAAAAGACACAGACTGGCAAACTGGATAAGGAGTCAGGACCCATCAGTGTGCTGTATTCAGGAAACCCATCTCACGTGCAGAGACACACATAGACTCAAAATAAAGGGATGGAGGAAGATCTATCAAGCAACTGGTAAACAAAAAAAGGCAGGGGTTGCAATCCTAGTCTCTGATAAAATAGACTTTAAACCAACAAAGATCAAAAGAGACAAAAAAGGTCATTACATAATGGTAAAGGGATCAATTCAACAAGAAGAGCTAACTATCCTAAATATATATGCACCCAACACAGGAGCACCCAGATTCATAAAGCAAGTCCTCAGTGACCTACAAAGGGACTTAAACTCCCACACAATAATAATGGGAGATTTTAACACCCCACTGTCAGCATTAGACAGATCAACGAGACAGAAAGTTAACAAGGATATCCAGGAATTGAACTCAGCTCTACATAAAGTGGACCTAATAGACATCTACAGAACTCTCCACCCCAAATCAACAGAATATACATTTTTTTCAGCACCACACCACACCTATTCCAAAATTGACCACATAGTTGGAAGTAAAGCTCTTCTCAGCAAATGTAAAAGAACAGAGATTATAACAAACTGTCTCTCAGACCACAGGGCAATCAAACTAGAACTCAGGATTAAGAAACTCAGTCAAAACCGCTCAACTACATGGAAACTGAACAACCTGCTCCTGAATGACTATTGGGTACATAATGAAATGAAAGCAGAAATAAAGATGTTCTTTGAAACCAACGAGAACAAAGACACAACATACCAGAATCTCTGGGACACGTTCAAAGCAGTGTGTAGAGGGAAATTTATAGCACTAAATGCCCACAAGAGAAAGCAGGAAAGATCCAAAATTGACACCCTAACATCACAATTAAAAGAACTAGCAAATCAAGAGCAAACACATTCAAAAGCTAGCAGAAGGCTAGAAATAACTAAAATCAGAGCAGAACTGAAGGAAATAGAGACACAAAAAACCCTTCAAAAAATTAATGAATCCAGGAGCTGGTTTTTTGAAAAGATCAACAAAATTGATGGACCGCTAGCAAGACTAATAAAGAAGAAAAGAGAGAAGAATCAAATAGATGCAATAAAAAACGAAAAAGGGGATATCACCACCGATCCCACAGAAATACAATCTACCATCAGAGAATACTACAAACACCTCTATGCAAATAAACTAGAAAATCTAGAAGAAATGGATAAATGCCTCGACAAATACACCCTCCCAAGACTAAACCAGGAAGAAGTTGAATCTCTGAATAGACCAATAACAGGTTCTGAAATTGTGGCAATAATCAATAGCTTACCAACCAAAAAGAGTCCAGGACCTGATGGATTCACAGCTGAATTCTACCAGAGGTACAAGGAAGAACTGGTACCATTCCTTCTGAAACTATTCCAATCGATAGAAAAAGAGGGAATCCTCCCTAACACATTTTACGAAGCCAGCATTGTCCTGATACCAAAACCTGGCAGAGACATAACCAAAAAAGAGAATTTCAGACCAATATCCTTGATGAACATTGATGCAAAAATCCTCAATAAAATACTGGCAAACCGAATCCAGCAGCACATCAAAAAGCTTATCCACCATGATCAAGTGGGCTTCATCCCTGGGATGCAAGGCTGGATCAACATATGCAAATCAATAAATGTAATCCAGCATATAAACAGAACCAAAGACAAAAACCACATGATTATCTCAATAGATGCAGAAAAGGCCTTTGACAAAATTCAACAACCCTTCATGCTAAAAACTCTCAATAAATTAGGTATTGATGGGACGTATCTCAAAATAATAAGAGCTATCTACGACAAACCCACAGCCAATATCATACTGAATGGGCAAAAACTGGAAGCATTCCCTCTGAAAACTGGCACAAGACAGGGAAGCCCTCTCTCACCGCTCCTATTCAACATAGTGCTGGAAGTTCTGGCCAGAGCAATCAGGCAGGAGAAGGAAATAAAGGGTATTCAATTAGGAAAAGAGGAAGTCAAATTGTCCCTGTTTGCAGATGACATGATTGTATATCTAGAAAACCCCATTGTCTCAGCCCAAAATCTCCTTAAGCTGATTAGCAACTTCAGCAAAGTCTCAGGATACAAAATTAATGTACAAAAATCACAAGCATTCTTGTACACCAATAACAGACAAACAGAGAGCCAAATCATGAGTGAACTCCCATTCACAAGTGCTTCAAAGAGAATAAAATACCTAGGAATCCAACTTACAAGGGATGTGAAGGACCTCTTCAAGGAGAACTACAAACCACTGCTCAATGAAATCAAAGAGGATACAAACAAATGGAAGAACATTCCATGCTCATGGGTTGGAAGAATCAATATCGTGAAAATGGCCATACTGCCCAAGGTAATTTGTAGATTCAATGCCATCCCCATCAAGCTACCAATGACTTTCTTCACAGAATTGGAAAAAACTACTTTAAAGTTCATATGGAACCAAAAAAGAGCCCGCATCGCCAAGTCAATCCTAAGCCAAAAGAACAAAGCTGGAGGCATCACGCTACCTAACTTTAAACTATACTACAAGGCTACAGTAACCAAAACAGCATGGTACTGGTACCACAACAGAGACATAGATCAATGGAACAGAACAGAGCCCTCAGAAATGATGCCGCATAGCTACAACTATCTGATCTTTGACAAACCTGACAAAAACAAGAAATGGGGAAAGGATTCCCTATTTAATAAATGGTGCTGGGAAAACTGGCTAGCCATATGTAGAAAGCTGCAACTGGATCCCTTCCTTACACCTTATACAAAAATTAATTCAAGATGGATTAAAGACTTATATGTTAGACCTAAAACCATTAAAATCCTACAAGAAAACCTAGGCAATACCATTCAGGACATAGGCGTGGGCAAGGACTTCATGTCTAAAACACCAAAAGCAATGGCAACAAAAGCCAAAATCAACAAATGGGATCTCATTAAACTAAAGAGCTTCTGCACAGCAAAAGAAACTATCATCAGAGTGAACAGGCAACCTACACAATGGGAGAAAATTTTTGCAACCTACTCATCTGACAAAGGGCTAATATCCAGAATCTACAATGAACTCAAACAAATTTACAAGAAAAAAACAAACAACCCCATCAAAAAGTGGGAGAAAGACATGAACAGACACTTCTCAAAAGAAGACATTTATGCAGCCAAAAAACACATGAAGAAATGCTCCTCATCACTGGCCATCAGAGAAATGCAAATCAAAACCACAGTGAGATACCATCTCACACCAGTTAGAATGGCCATCATTAAAAAATCAGGAAACAACAGGTGCTGGAGAGGATGTGGAGAAATAGGAACACTTTTACACTGTTGGTGGGACTGTAAACTAGTTCAACCATTGTGGAAGTCAGTGTGGCGATTCCTCAGGGATCTAGAACTAGAAATACCATTTGACCCAGCCATCCCATCACTGGGTATATACCCAAAGGACTATAAATCATGCTGCTATAAAGACACATGCACACGTATGTTTATTGCGGCACTATTCACAATAGCAAAGAGTTGGAACCAACCCAAATGTCCAACAACGATAGACTGGATTAAGAAAATGTGGCACATATACACCATGGAATACTATGCAGCCATAAAAAATGATGAGTTCGTGTCCTTTGTAGGGACATGGATGAAACTGGAAAACATCATTCTCAGTAAACTATCGCAAGGACAAAAAACCAGACACCGCATGTTCTCACTCATAGGTGGGAATTGAACAATGAGAACTCATGGACACAGGAAGGGGAACATCACGCTCCGGGGACTGTTGTGGGGTGGGGGGAGGGGGGAGGGACAGCATTAGGAGATACACCTAATGCTAAATGACGAGTTAATGGGTGCAGGAAATCAACATGGCACATGGATACATATGTAACAAACCTGCACATTGTGCACATGTACCCTAAAACCCTAAAGTATAATAAAAAAAAATAATAATAATCTGGAGCAAATATGGAAACATGACTATAAAATACGTGTGGTAAATATAATGGTGTCTGTTATATTATTTCTTACTCTTCTACCTGTTTGACATGTTTCAGAGTTAAAAATTAAAATATGAAAAGTTGAAAAGGAGTAACATTTATCAATAAAATAGTATTTATCACAAAAACATCTATTGTCCCATTTCCATGGACCAACTCCCCATCCCAGGAAATAGTAATAAAATAGAAGTGAGGGGGATCATACTGGTATTCAGCCTGGAAGAGGCTTACCAGTTACCTTAATGATGGCAACATTTAGATCAAAGTTTGTCAAACTATGACCCTGGGACCACCACCTGTTTTTATAAATAAAATTTTATTGATACACAGTATACTTATTTATTTATATATTGTCTATAGCTTCTTTGACTCTATAACAGTGGAGTTATTAATGATTGTAAGCCTAAAATATTTACTACCTAGCCTTTTAAGAAAAAGTTTGCCAACCCTTGACTTAAATGATGCTGTTTCTTGTCATTTCCCTTTAATGAGTTAGCAATGTATTTTTAACTGAAGTCATACATTTACATAAGTTTCAAGATAATAATTAACTAAGTTTAAAGTTCCTAAATTCATACATAGGAAAAACTTGAGGTAAGAGTAAATACTGAGAAATGCTAAAATATCTTTGAGTGTTTATTTAGTTGGATTTTTCTACCTTCAAGATTCTCAATAATCAAGCAAAGCTGGTTTGGGTAACATGAAAGTTCAAATCAGTCATCGGATTTTGCAATACAGCCCAGTTAATCTTGTGTGTACTACACTTTCCCATAATCCCCACTTTCAGCCAAAGTTACACTAATTTCATATTGGCTTAGAAAGCAGGAGAAAAAAGTATTTGTCTAGGCTTGTATTTTTTTAAATTCTCTTTCCATACATATTTTAGTTTCCTAAGAGCTGGAAATACTGGCTCTTCATATATTTAAGATGCCTGAAAATTATATTTTTATGCTATTTAATACATATTATGATGTTTGAAGAGAATGATTCATCACTTAGTCATAACCAAAAAAAGAACTGGAGTTTTCACCTCAGTGTTTGCTTAAACATCAGGAAATCCTTTTTCTTTCAATTGGAGAAACCCAGATTTTATTTTTTACTAAAGCCTGGAGATTTTACTGATTTAATCACTTGTCAATAAAAATTATAATAATAGCTCCTTTGAAGACACAAATTATTACTTGCCCCAGATATGGCAAGGAAAATTACCATCACTTTACTCCTTCCAGTCTCTCTGTCACCAGATTCTACCTCCCCTCTCTGATCTTATCACATTCTTTGGACTTGCTCTTTTCAACCACAGCCTACCCTGCCCCCATCCCTCGCCCATCTCCTACATATCCTTGTAGTGAACGCCTGTTTAGTGCCTTTTTTACATCTTTCCGATGCTTAGTTCCAACCTCACCATTATCTAGTGGTTATTCACAAACAGGTATTAATTAATTAATCTTTATTAAATATCTATAACCTAAAATGATCTTGCCCCTCTCTAAATTTCTACAGTTTTTAGTTTAAAAAAACAAGAGCCCTAGATTATTTTCCATTTGTTACATGAAAATAAAACATTATCTCTTCTGCAAACTCTTTTTAAAGGTAGGAACAATGTTGCATGTTAAAAAAATAGCATTGAAAAGACTCAAACAAGAAAGAGAGAAAACAAAAGCTGCAAAGGGCATCCCAAACAATGTGACGAAGAACCCAGTACCTGCTTTAATACTTACTGGTTTGCTGTTTTATGTATCACATATATATTTGCTATTTGAAGATAAAACTACTTGTTAAATGTCGTACTTTTAAAAAATCATATTACATTAGAGAGACATACATTGAAATCCATTATATAAATTTGTTAGGGTGGAATAAGCCTTCTTTAAACACAAATCAAGTGCAGAAAGAAACAAAAAGCAAACAAACAATGCAGTGCCACTCAGATTCTAAGTCCATTAACAAGGTGATTTATAGTTGGATTTATCTTCTAAGGGCTTGTGGAATTGAACCTGAAAACAGGCCAAGTGTGCATAATTGTTCTTTTTCAAGCCAGAAACTATTTTTCTTTCTCATTGAAGGTTAAAGTCAGATTTGTAACTTACAACTTAAGCCTCTTTACTATTTTTCCTATTTTCCATGGAATGATTCACCAGTGGTTCACACCGAAGGAAAAGCGTTGGAGAGAGACTCGACTTTTCATTTTATCCATCAGATTCTCTGAGGTGTTCAAATGGGTAATTTCCAAAGAACAACACTGACAGTCCCTAAAGCCAGTAATAAATTAAATTGTAAAATTATGTTTGTAGAAAACTTATAGATTCTTACAAAGCCCTCACCTTGTACTTCAAGCCACCTCCGTCCCATTTTGCCCTCTATTTCTTTTCCTTCACTCCTGCATAGAGCTCTTGGCTCAGTTTTGATCTGCAACTGCCTTACATTGGAATAGCCTTTCAACACACATTGGCTGTGCTGTCCAAATAAAATGGACCTGTAGGCTTTCCAACTTTTTGGGTTTTTTTTTAAACAAAATGTCCGGAAACTCTGTTTTGCCTTTTGGGCAGGATGTCAGGGAAGGCAGGTGGTTGAAAGGAAACCTGGAGATGAAAAAGATAATAAATGTGCTCCCATTCTGGTACATACTCCTACCTTCCCAGGACAAAGACAAGTTTGGGAGTTTTCTCTAAAGAAGACTGGTAATACACTAATGGTGTAGCAAGTCTGTCCCCAAAGAGTGGAAGTAAATGAGACCTGGGTATTTTCCATGGAATGATTCACCAGTGGTTCACACTGAAGGAAAAGGGTTGGAGAGAGACTCATGACCATAATTCATACTGAGGTCTTTTTGAAGACAAGCACCCTATTTTTTCATCTTTGACTCTCCAATAACTTATAAATATTATTTGTTGTATAAATATTTGTTTAATGATTGAATGAGTTTTTATTCTGGGCTTTGCTAAATAGCACCAATACTAAATTCTATGTTTGTTCAAGTGACTATATTAGAAGATCTGTGCATATTTTGTGTATGTTTGTTTGTGTATTTGTACTGACATAGAAGTGGCATGAGTGGGGAAATAAATATGAATAGGCAGGCTTTGCAACTGAAGTAATTTCAACCAGAGAGCACAGAAAGTGATTATCATTGATTATTAATGGATGTGCCTATCAAAAGATGGAAAGGTGCATTTCTTTATTCAGTCATTCAGTAAGAATTCAGTGGCAAGTTACTGTGTGCTTTGGCCCTGAGGTAGGTGTTGTGAATGATACAAATATAAGTCAAATGTCCCCACAGGTGATTTTTCTGGCTACGCCACACCCAGCATTATAAAGGACAGGGCACCTCTGACCATCAGCAAATAGAATCCACTCCCACTGAGCTCTTTACTGGGCAATGCTGATTTTATTGAAGATTCCATCAGGGAGACAGAGAAAAAGTTTATATTGCATCTACCATAGCCTTCAACTTCTCATATACCTTGTTTAATATAATACTTCTCCTTAGTCCTTGTACCTCCCCTAGGCTTCTCTTTCCATCATTCTAGTACACAGCTCTGTGCCACTCATCTCCTCTCTCCATGACTTTTCTGGAGCAAATGTATATATATTGTACAGATGCCACCAGGGCTCTGTTCCTATATCCTCAGACCTTACCATTATGTGCATGTAGACCCAACTCCTGATCCCAGCTCTCATCTCTTTGCCTGAGACAGATAGATAGATAGATAGGTAGGTAGGTAGGTAGGTAGGTAGGTAGATAAATAGATAGACAGACAGACAGTTATTCCCATGGAAGAGCAGCTCCATCTGTTTTTTGTAGTCCTTGGTGTAATCAACCTACTAGCCTGGAAGGCAGGATTCTTACACACTTCTCTCCATACCTATTTTAGCCTAGGTTCCCCTAGAAGTAGATCCTGATTTTGAAGGACTCAGTGCTAATAGTTTATTTGGAAGGTGAACCTAGAACTGGTAGAAGAGACAGGGAAGGGTGGGGAGTGAAGAAAGTATGCAATATCAAGTTGCCCCTTTAGGTGATTGGAGTGGAATCTTGCTAGGCTTTCTGGTAGTCGGTGTAGAACACACATGTTAAAATTATTTTACCAACGGTTGAGCACTTGGTTGAGGCACTTACTGGTTGAGGGCTGCTCCTTGGTGGTGGGTGTCAATCTCCTGGTATTTCTGGCCTGCCATGTGCACAGGCAGAGTGGGATCTGGCAGAGCAGGCACTGGCTGCCAAAGAAAGCCCTTAGACTTTATCTTCTTTCAGAGAAAGAAGAGAGAGGAAGCCTGTGCCAGGCTGACAGCCAGGGAAGGCTCACAGTCTCCAGAGGGCAGGGTACCTTAGGGGGACAGTATACTGTTCGGCCTAGCAGTGAGATGGGTGTGGCCTGAGTCCTCCGTAAGATGGGATCAGTATAAATTTGCCAAGGAGCCCTTGTGACAGAGGAAGGGCTGTTCTCTGTCCTTATCATCCCCCCCCTTCAGTCTTGACCACCAGGATTGTAGAATTGACACATCTTCACTTCTTGACTTCCTGCTATCACCTGGGAGTGGATACATTGTTTTCTTTGGCATTATTAATAGAGATAATAGTAGCCAAGAACAGTTATTGAGCATTTATTATAGGCCAGACACTGTGCTAGATGCTTTTCATGCATTCACTTATTTAATCCTTCCCTAAAATCTGAGAGGTAGATACCATCATTGGCCCTATATCAATGGAAGATGAGGCAGTAACTTCCCCCAGATCTTGCAGGTATGAGTGCTGGAGCTGATACTTGAACACAGGTAGCCTGGTGCCAGAGCCTGCACTCATTTACTCTTGCAGAGACTATTAAGCCTAGGCCTTTCTTCACACTATTTTGAGGTGGTTGAGATTAGGCATATTTGAATGAAGATGGATCAGAAGGTGTGGTGCACAATACTCCCATGATCCTCTGGGGGGAATGCAGGACTCAGGGTGGTTCCAAGAGACTTTTAGTCCTGAGACTCCTCACCCTATATTCACTACCTCCAGTGTTTTGCCACCATCTTAGAAGAGGAAAAATAAGTCCCAAATTGTCACCTTGTGGGAATGGAGATAGAGAAGTGCAGTTTTATGATTTTGCCTTGTGTTAGCAAACTGTAAAAGCATCTTTCTCCTGCTTCTTCCTTGACTCAGGGCCCAACACTTGAAGCCAGATCCCTGAATGTCATTTCACCTGAGAGCTTCCTGCCATCTCTCCTCCCTAGCCATGCTTAAGATAGGGAAGGATGAAGTGGCTTTCTGTGATTTGTCCTATTTCAACTCAAGAGCCATGACTTTGAATTGGAGAAGCACCGTTCTAAGCTTATTCCCAGACTTCTGGCAATATTTTCCTTCTCCTTATGCAGCAACTTCCAGATTGTGCTGTTCCTTGGCACATATCTGATTTTCTTTCATTGAATCTTTCTAAAAGATGGATAATAACACTATTTCTACTCAAACTGATATTTTCACTCTGTCCTGGGAAACGTATGATCCCCTTTCACCTCACACAACCCTGGAACTTAGGCTGCACTGATTAAAAAAGCAAACAAACAAAAAAAACCTAGGAAGGAGAGGCTCTTCTTTGTACTATAAATTAAGCAAGTTATAAATTCTGCCTCAACACAGATTTGGGGATGTAGGAAGGTTATTCCAAAAGAAAAAAGAGGTGAAGAATTCTTCAGCCGTTCTCTGATTATACATAGAACTTATTTTCTCTGGATTAAAACAACTCCCATGGACACTTCCTGTACTTTCATCTGTATACTGATTTATTTTTCTCTTAGTGAATTTAGGTAATGAGAAAGGTGCCTGCTTGACATCTCCAGGGAATAAATCCTTCTAATTATCCACAGAGAAGAGAAGCAGAAAAGTAGTCACAAAGCAGATACCTCCTACAATATTTTAGAGATGCATCTCAAGCCTGAACTATGCAGAAAACAACTAAAAATTAGCAAATTACTCAGGCTGAGTGACTTAGGAAATATTCCGGCTATTCTAATAGTTGCTGGTAAACATGTCAATTACTATGACTCATGACAGCTGTCGGATGTGGGCACAGTTTTTTTAAAGTGAAGACTTGAAGTGGAACCCCCACTCCATGTAGCTCAGATCTCCATGCAGATATGAGAGAGTGATAGACAGATAGATATGCTGCATCCCCCCCTTCCCTCCCACCCAGAGTTTCTCTACCTCAGCACTATTGGAAACTGGATAATTCTTTTTAAAAGGAGCTATCCCATGCACTGTAGGATGCTTAATAGCAACCCTGGTGTCTACTCACTAGATGCCAATAGCGCCTCCTCCCAAGCCCCGAGTTGTGACAATAAAAAATGTCTGCAGTCATGGTCAAATATCTCCTTGGGGCAAAATTACCCCAGATGACAACCCTGGCAGGGAAAAACTTTGGACTCAGCACTCGAGGTCCTGGAACCTGCCATGTGTATATTCTCTGTTGTAGAATATGTTTTTAACCAAACGTATTTCAATTCTTTTTAGGGCTATTGCTTACTTAATTTCTCAGCTATATGATGTAAGATAACCCCTAAGTGTATTCTTTATTTCAGTAAATACAGATATCATTCTTTTTAATGGCTTTATACTATTCAATTATGGGAAGATGCCACAATTTATCCAGTTCATTGTATTATTTCCAGTTTTTTATAATTACATATAATGTTTTAATTTGTGTATTCCTTAATTCAACAAAAAACTTTTGTGTCCTCCATTTCCAGTAATTGTATTAGGTGCTGGTAAAAAGGACACATAAGATAGGAACAGCTCCGGTCTCCAGCTCCCAGCCCCAGCGACACAGAAGACGGGTGATTTCTGCATTTCTGCTTGAGGTACCGGTTTCATCTCACTAGGGAGTGCCTAACAGTGGGTGCAGGACAGTCGGTGAAGCGCACTGTGCGCCAGCCGAAGCAGGGCGAGGCATTGCCTCACTCGGGAAGCGCAAGGGGTCAGGGAGTTCCCTTTCCTAGTCAAAGAAAGGGGAAACAGACGGCACCTGGAATATCGGGTCAGTCCCGTCCTAATACTGCGCTTTTCCAACGGGCCTGGAAAACGGCACACTAGGCGATTGTGTCCCGCACCTGGCTCGGAGGGTCCTATGCCCACAGAGTCTTGCTGATTGCTAGCACAGCAGTCTGAGATCACGCTGCAAGGCGGCAACGAGGCTGGGGGAGGGGCGCCCGCCATTGCCCAGGCTTGCTTAGGTAAACAAAGCAGCCAGGAAGCTCGAACTGGGTGGAGCCCACCACAGCTCAAGGAGGCCTGCCTGCCTCTGTAGGCTCCACCTCTGGGGGCAGGGCACAGACAACCAAAAACTCAGCGAGGACCTCCACAGCCTTAAATGTCCCTGTCTGACTGACAGCTTTGAAGAGAGTAGTGGTTCTCCCAGCACACAGCTGGAGATCTGAGAACGGACAGACTGCCTCCTAAAGTGGGTCCCTCACCCCTGAGCAGCCTAACTGGGAGGCACCCCCCTAGTAGGGACAGACTGACACCTCATACAACCGGGTACTTCTCTGAGACAAAAGTTTCAGAGGAACTATCAGACAGCTGAATTTGTGGTCTCACGAAAATCCACTGTTCTGCAGCCACCGGTGCTGACACCCAGCCAAACAGGGTCTGGAGTGGACCTCTAGTAAACTCCAACAGACCTGCAGCTGAGGGTCTTGTCTGGTAGAAGGAAAATTAACAAACAGAAAGGACATCCACACCAAAAACCCATCTGTACATCACCATCATCGAAGACAAAAAGTAGACAAAACCACAAAGATGGGGAAAAAACAGACCAAAAAAACTGGAAACTCTAAAAAACAGAACACCTCTCCTCCTCCAAAGGAACGCAGTTCCTCACCAGCAACGGAACAAAGCTGGATGGAGGATGACTTTGATGAGTTGAGAGAAGAAGGCTTCAGACGATCAAACTACTCTGAGCTACGAGAGGAAATTCAAAACAATAGCAAAGAAGTTAAAAACTTTGAAAAAAAATTAGAAGAATGGATAACTAGAATAACCAATGGAGAGAAGGGCTTAAAGGAGATGATGGAGCTGAAAGCCAAGTTTCGAGAACTACGTGAAGAATGCAGAAGCCTCAGTAGCAGATGCGATCAACTGGAAGAAAGGGTATCGCTGATAGAAGATGAAATGAATGAAATGAAGAGAGAAGGGAAGTTTAGAGAAAAAAGAATAAAAAGAAATGAACAAAGCCTCCAAGAAATTTGGGACTATGTGAAAAGACCAAACCTACGTCTGATTGGTGTACCTGAAAATGATGGGGAGAATGGAACCAAGTTGGAAAACACTCTGCAAGATATTATCCAGGAGAACTTCCCCAATCTAGCAAGGCAGGCCAGCATTCAGATTCAGGAAATACAGAGAACGCCACAGAGATACTCCTCGAGAAGGGCAACTCCAAGACACATAATTGTCAGATTCACCAAAGTTGAAATGAAGGAAAAAATGTTAAGGGCAGCCAGAGAGAAAGGTCGGGTTACCCACAAAGGGAACCCCATCAGACTAACAGCTGATCTCTCAGCAGAAACTCTACAAGCCAGAAGAGAGTGGGGGCCGATATTCAACATTCTTAAAGAAAAGAATTTTCAACCCAGAATTTCCTATCCCGCCAAACTAAGCTTCATAAGTGAAGGAGAAATAAAATACTTTACAGACAAGCAAACGCTGAGTGATTTTGTCACCACCAGGCCTGCCCTAAAAGAGCTCCTGAAGGAAGCACTAAACATGGAAAGGAACAACCGGTACCAGCCCCTGCAAAAACATGCCAAATTGTAAAGACCATCGAGGCTAGGAAGAAACTATAGCAACTAACGAGCAAAATAACCAACTAACATCATAATGACAGGATCAGATTCACACATAACAATATTCACGTTAAATGTAAATGGGCTAAATGCTCCAATCAAAAGACACAGACTGGCAAACTGGATAAGGAGTCAGGACCCATCAGTGTGCTGTATTCAGGAAACCCATCTCACGTGCAGAGACACACATAGACTCAAAATAAAGGGATGGAGGAAGATCTATCAAGCAACTGGAAAACAAAAAAAAGGCAGGGGTTGCAATCCTAGTCTCTGATAAAATAGACTTTAAACCAACAAAGATCAAAAGAGACAAAGAAGGCCATTACATAATGGTAAAGGGATCAATTCAACAAGAGCTAACTATCCTAAATATATATGCACCCAACACAGGAGCACCCAGATTCATAAAGCAAGTCCTCAGTGACCTACAAAGGGACTTAAACTCCCACACAATAATAATGGGAGATTTTAACACCCCACTGTCAGCATTAGACAGATCAACGAGACAGAAAGTTAACAAGGATATCCAGGAATTGAACTCAGCTCTACATAAAGTGGACCTAATAGACATCTACAGAACTCTCCACCCCAAATCAACAGAATATACATTTTTTTCAGCACCACACCACACCTATTCCAAAATTGACCACATAGTTGGAAGTAAAGCTCTTCTCAGCAAATGTAAAAGAACAGAGATTATAACAAACTGTCTCTCAGACCACAGTGCAATCAAACTAGAACTCAGGATTAAGAAACTCAGTCAAAACCGCTCAACTACATGGAAACTGAACAACCTGCTCCTGAATGACTATTGGGTACATAATGAAATGAAGGCAGAAATAAAGATGTTCTTTGAAACCAACGAGAACAAAGACACAACATACCAGAATCTCTGGGACACGTTCAAAGCAGTGTGTAGAGGGAAATTTATAGCACTAAATGCCCACAAGAGAAAGCAGGAAAGATCCAAAATTGACACCCTAACATCACAATTAAAAGAACTAGCAAAGCAAGAGCAAACACATTCAAAAGCTAGCAGAAGACTAGAAATAACTAAAATCAGAGCAGAACTGAAGGAAATAGAGACACAAAAAACCCTTCAAAAAATTAATGAATCCAGGAGCTGGTTTTTTGAAAAGATCAACAAAATTGATGGACCGCTAGCAAGACTAATAAAGAAGAAAAGAGAGAAGAATCAAATAGATGCAATAAAAAACGAAAAAGGGGATATCACCACCGATCCCACAGAAATACAATCTACCATCAGAGAATACTACAAACACCTCTATGCAAATAAACTAGAAAATCTAGAAGAAATGGATAAATTCCTCGACAAATACACCCTCCCAAGACTAAACCAGGAAGAAGTTGAATCTCTGAATAGACCAATAACAGGTTCTGAAATTGTGGCAATAATCAATAGCTTACCAACCAAAAAGAGTCCAGGACCTGATGGATTCACAGCTGAATTCTACCAGAGGTACAAGGAGGAACTGGTACCATTCCTTCTGAAACTATTCCAATCGATAGAAAAAGAGGGTATCCTCCCTAACACATTTTACGAAGCCAGCATCGTCCTGATACCAAAACCTGGCAGAGACATAACCAAAAAAGAGAATTTCAGACCAATATCCTTGATGAACATTGATGCAAAAATCCTCAATAAAATACTGGCAAACCGAATCCAGCAGCACATCAAAAAGCTTATCCACCATGATCAAGTGGGCTTCATCCCTGGGATGCAAGGCTGGTTCAACATACGCAAATCAATAAATGTAATCCAGCATATAAACAGAACCAAAGACAAAAACCACATGATTATCTCAATAGATGCAGAAAAGGCCTTTGACAAAATTCAACAACCCTTCATGCTAAAAACTCTCAATAAATTAGGTATTGATGGGACGTATCTCAAAATAATAAGAGCTATCTACAACAAACCCACAGCCAATATCATACTGAATGGGCAAAAACTGGAAGCATTCCCTCTGAAAACGGGCACAAGACAGGGATGCCCTCTCTCACCGCTCCTATTCAACATAGTGTTGGAAGTTCTGGCCAGAGCTATCAGGCAGGAGAAGGAAATAAAGGGTATTCAATTAGGAAAAGAGGAAGTCAAATTGTCCCTGTTTGCAGATGACATGATTGTATATCTAGAAAACCCCATTGTCTCAGCCCAAAATCTCCTTAAGCTGATTAGCAACTTCAGCAAAGTCTCAGGATACAAAATTAATGTACAAAAATCACAAGCATTCTTGTACACCAATAACAGACAAACAGAGAGCCAAATCATGAGTGAACTCCCATTCACAAGTGCTTCAAAGAGAATAAAATACCTAGGAATCCAACTTACAAGGGATGTGAAGGACCTCTTCAAGAACTACAAACCACTGCTCAATGAAATAAAAGAGGATACAAACAAATGGAAGAACATTCCATGCTCATGGGTTGGAAGAATCAATATCGTGAAAATGGCCATACTGCCCAAGGTAATTTATAGATTCAATGCCATCCCCATCAAGCTACCAATGACTTTCTTCACAGAATTGGAAAAAACTACTTTAAAGTTCATATGGAACCAAAAAAGAGCCCGCATCGCCAAGTCAATCCTAAGCCAAAAGAACAAAGCTGGAGGCATCACGCTACCTGACTTTAAACTCTACTACAAGGCTACAGTAACCAAAACAGCATGGTACTGGTACCACAACAGAGACATAGATCAATGGAACAGAACAGAGCCCTCAGAAATGATGCCGCATAGCTACAACTATCTGATCTTTGACAAACCTGACAAAAACAAGAAATGGGGAAAGGCTTCCCTATTTAATAAATGGTGCTGGGAAAACTGGCTAGCCATATGTAGAAAGCTGCAACTGGATCCCTTCCTTACACCTTATACAAAAATTAATTCAAGATGGATTAAAGACTTATATGTTAGACCTAAAACCATTAAAATCCTACAAGAAAACCTAGGCAATACCATTCAGGACATAGGCGTGGGCAAGGACTTCATGTCTAAAACACCAAAAGCAATGGCAACAAAAGCCAAAATCGACAAATGGGATCTCATTAAACTAAAGAGCTTCTGCACAGCAAAAGAAACTATCATCAGAGTGAACAGGCAACCTACACAATGGGAGAAAATTTTTGCAACCTACTCATCTGACAAAGGGCTAATATCCAGAATCTACAATGAACTCAAACAAATTTACAAGAAAAAAACAAACAATCCCATCAAAAAGTGGGCAGAGGACATGAACAGACACTTCTCAAAAGAAGACATTTATGCAGCCAAAAAACACATGAAGAAATGCTCCTCATCACTGGCCATCAGAGAAATGCAAATCAAAACCACAGTGAGATACCATCTCACACCAGTTAGAATGGCCATCATTAAAAAATCAGGAAACAACAGGTGCTGGAGAGGATGTGGAGAAATAGGAACACTTTTACACTGTTGGTGGGACTGTAAACTAGTTCAGCCATTGTGGAAGTCAGTGTGGCGATTCCTCAGGGATCTAGAACTAGAAATACCATTTGACCCAGCCATCCCATTACTGGGTATATACCCAAAGGACTATAAATCATGCTGCTATAAAGACACATGCACACGTATGTTTATTGCGGCACTATTCACAATAGCAAAGAGTTGGAACCAACCCAAATGTCCAACAACGATAGACTGGATTAAGAAAATGTGGCACATATACACCATGGAATACTATGCAGCCATAAAAAATGATGAGTTCGTGTCCTTTGTAGGGACATGGATGAAACTGGAAAACATCATTCTCAGTAAACTATCACAAGGACAAAAAACCAAACATCGCATGTTCTCACTCATAGGTGGGAATTGAACAATGAGAACTCATGGACACAGGAAGGGGAACATCACGCTCCGGGGACTGTTGTGGGGTGGGGGGAGGGGGGAGGGACAGCATTAGGAGATACACCTAATGCTAAATGACGAGTTAATGGGTGCAGGAAATCAACATGGCACATGGATACATATGTAACAAACCTGCACATTGTGCACATGTACCCTAAAACCCTAAAGTATAATAAAAAAAAAAAAAAAAAAAAAAAAAAAAAGGACACATAAGCATGGACTTTGCCCTCATTCAGCTTACATTTTAGCAAGGAAGAAAATACATTAATAAGTAAATAAAGTAATTACTAATTCTAAAAAGATGCATAACTATATAATTCAGTTAGTGCTAACTTCCATGAAGGAAATAAAGGGATGAGAAAAGAGCAACTGATGACATCACTTTAGATAGGGTGGTCAGGGAAGACTTCTCCTGTTAGGGGACATTTGAATATAGACCTAAAGGATGAGAATGAGGCAGCTATCTGAAGAGCTAGACCAGTCTGAGCAAAGGGAAAAGCAAATACAGAGACCCAGCAGAGAGAAAGGGCTTGGGTTACTTAAGGAACAGGAGAGAGGTCAGTGTGGCTGGAACACAGAAGGCAAGGATGAAAGTGGAGAGATGTGAGGTGGGTCACATATGGCAGGAAGTGGAAAAGGCAGGGCTTTATAGGCCATTATAGGGAAGAGTCTAGATTTTATTCTGAAAGCATTGGGAAGCCATTTAAGGTTTTAAGAAGAGTGGCATGATCCAGTTTATGATTTAAAAAATTATTCTGGTGAGAAAATGAACTATTGAAAGGGAAAAATTGAATTAGAAAAAGCAGCTAAGGGCCTATTTAAATTGCCTAATTGGGATTTAATGATAGAATGATTCCAATAAGGGCAATGGAAATAAACAGAAGTAAATGGATTAAAGTGCAACAGTCTTCTTGGAGAAGGATTGAGTGGACAGGCAAGAAAAAGAAAGTATAGTGGGTGACTCCTAGGTCTGGGTCCCAAACAACTGGGAGGCTGATGGTGCCACTTACCAAGATGGGAAGACTGGGCAACGATGAATTTTGGTCGAGCTGAGGATGAAGAGTGCCATTTTTAATGTATTAAATCGGCTATGCCTGTTAGATAGCCAAGTAGTAATGGCAAGTTAGACATATAAACTTAGAGCTTATGGGAGAGATATGAGCTAGAGAAATGAAAAATTGGGAGCCACTGCATCTAGATGGTGCTTCAAGCCATTAGACTGCAGGGGATCATGTGGGAAAAGAACTTAGACAGAAGGAATGAAGGCACAGGGCAGAACCGTGAATAAGACCAAGAAGAAACAGCTGGCAAGGTAGGAACAAACTAGAAGAGTAGAATGCCATGAAAGCTGGGCAATGACAGTACGCCAGTAGAAGAGAATGACCAATAGAATAATCACATTTCTGTGCCTCTGTGCAAGTCTTTCAATAGGGTAATTTCCTAAACATGAAATTCTTAAATGATGGCTATAAATATATTAGAATTTTAATAAATACCACCAAGCTTTACTTGCCAACCAAGGTCTTGAAAACATTCCCCTATGTTTTCTTCTAGGAGCTTTATAGTTTTGCCTTTCACATTAAGATTTGAAATCCATCTGGCACTTATTTTTTTGAATATGTGAGACGGGGCAAGATAAACTTTTTTTCCTATATGGATCATCAGTTGACCTAGCATCACTTATTGAAAAGACAATCCTTTTCCCTCTGCACTATAGTGTCACTTTTGTCATGAATCAGGTGTTCATAAATGTATTTCTGTTTCTGGAAGCTCCATTCTGTCCTACAGACTGTTTATTCTTGCTGCAATACCACACTGTCTTAATTATGGTAACTTTACAATAAATTGTGGTATCTGGGAGTGGAAAGCTTCCAGCTTAGATCTTCTTTTTTGAGACTGTCTTGGTTATTCTTGGCTCTTTGCTTTTCATACACATTTTGGAGTGAGATTGTCAATTTACACACACACGCATACACACACCTGCTGGAATTTTTATTGTGATCGCATGGAGATCAATTTTGGGGAAAACTGACACCAGGTCTTCCAATTCATGAGCATAGTGTAATGAATATGGAAATACTTTTTTACTCAATAAAGATTTCAGCCAAGGGCAGCTTTTGTGAGAATATGGTCCACGCTGACTCTCTAATTTGTTTTGTTTTGTTTTGTTTTGTTTTAAATGGAAGGGAATGTTTCCCAAGGCTTAACTGATCACCAGAAAGGTGTACTTGTGAAAATATCAATCAAGGTAATTTATATAGAACTGGCCTTTAATAAACCAGTGAAAACTTGGAAAGGCTTCACCAAAATACAGATCAGAAGAAACAGTCTCTAGGTCTTCGTGGCTAGCTGGCTGGAAGTTGCATGTGGACATTTTCAGAAAGGAAGAGCTTTCATTTTTTAACCTGTACCCTTTTCCCTGCCCTCTGACTTAACACATGGCTATGCTGACAATGGCTGTCCCCAGTGTTATGCGCCATACATTTGGCATACCACAGAAAACTTGGTGTTTTCCCAGCTGATATTATTCATAATTAACAGTAATGTTTCTTATGAATCATTTCACTCTTAAAAATGCTTCACTAATAGCATCTATAAAAATTTTTTTTTACATACAGTTTTAGTGCTCTTTAAATGTTCTGAAAACATGGTTTCTGTGTATATTCAGTACTCAGTGCATGATTTTACCATCAAATGTCATATCTAAATATGCATTCCCATTCACACACAAGAAAAGGCTTAAGGGATTTATTATAATATCAGTTTATATATTTTTCCTATTGAGTGTGGTTGTACATCTACCTTAAAATTCTCCTATGGTAACAATTATTGACAGAAATGTTGTTCATTACTCTATACTTAAAGTAATTATGCATAAACCCAGCCATTTATGGTTGAATACCATCAGTCTTTATATTAATATATCTGATTTCAGATATCAGTTCTTAGAGTGCCTCTATTCTATACCCAATCTTATTTAGATAATTTTACTTTAGATATTTTCCTTTAAGTTCTGAAAAAGACTGAACAATTTGAATTTCTCAATCTTTACCCAGTTTTTCTTCCTCCAGATTCTCTAGATATGCTCTGTATTTCTGCTTCTTGGCTAAATCTCAAGATTTCTAACAAGCTAACAACAGAAATCCCAGAATTTGTGTACAAAACTTCATGCTTCCAAGATTTCCTAGGTGGATATAAATCTTTTCTCCACGGGGTTCACAAAACTCAATACAAATTTAATTATCCTTCACAACATGGCCAAAAGGGTAAAAAATGAGATGAAGTTCAGACAACAACAACAAAACAAACCAAACCCAAAAAACAGTAACAACTAAACATAACTCTCCGTATCAGTATGTTCCCCAAGGTTAAAAACAAAAGCTTTTAAGTGATATTGTAATTAATCATTCATATTATTGTGTAGCTTAAGAAACATTTGTCATTCATATACATTACAAAGCTAAATACTGCCAAAGAGCATATAAGACAGTATTTAGAAAGACATTTGGCAATCAGAGAAACATATGTCCTGCTTTTAAAAGGGCGTCCTAAATACATCCCCCTAGTCAAATAAATTTTAACATATATAATTTTTTAAAAATAAATATGTAATTTATTCATTCTCACAAATTCAACTTTGGAGGCAGATAGATTTGATGAAATTAACTTCTTAAGATGCTCTCCTAATGTTCACAGGTGGTTCTAAGTCATGTCCTGCATGCCTAAGTGTGTCCAAAGCCATTGTTGACATTTGGCAAATTGCCTCATGAATTTTCACTTGTGAGTTTTTGATTATTTTCCATTTTGCAATGTAAACTGAGATGCTGTGTGCAGCTGTTTGATCCGAGATCATCATCAGGTGGCCATGTGCGGTTTCCACGGGAACCAGAACTTTATCCAGCATATCATAGGCCACCATTTTTTTCTCTATTATAAAGAAGCTATTTTTCTAATAGGGGTGTACTGCACACTGCAAATGTTATCCTTGAAACCGCCTGTTCTCTGAGAAAGGAAAATGTTTTCACTCTTCTGAAAATTAAAAATTATGATTATTGTCCATAAGTCCAGAAGCAGAAAGGAAATATTGTCATTATTTATTATAGATGAAACTTAGTGCTCGAAATATAACTTAGAAAATTATTCTCCTATCTAATGGGATAAAAGCAACAAGCAGTAAAAGCAGTAAAGGCAAAAAACTGAGAAGCAATTTAATTTGGAAAATGTAGGAGTAGGAAACAATTTTTTCTCGATAACCTTCCCCAATGCCCCGCTGTTACACTTTTATTTTGTAATTTTTAGGAACTTTAATTAACATGTTTTAAACAAAGATTCAGAAAACATAAGGTCATTAAGACAGAACTTGTAGGAGGAAAGGCTTTCAACTTTGGGACCATTGAGCCATGAATAGAGAGTTGAAAGCACCCTGAGTCTTCAGGTTCATATCCCTGTTTCCGAAAATGAAGAAACTGAGAAGTATTAAGTGGCCAGCTCTAAGCCATGCTCTTATATGATGGTGTAACTGGGACAATACAGATCTGCTTTCGACACCCTGCACATGTGATCTCGGTGATGCTAGGATGTTCCTGAGTCATTGTCCACAGCAGCACTGGAACTCTGCCCCCCTGATGTCACCATTACGCAACCCAGTACAATTGTCCCTCCATTATTCAGAAATAATGTCTGTTATTTGTATAAATAATGTCTTCCATTATTTAGGATAGTGAGGTCTGCTATCTCATGTATTCTCTTTGTTCCAAATGTTTATTTGTAAGTAGTTTGTTGCTTTCTGTGGGAAAATGCATTCCCTTACTTTCTCCTGTCTCAAAGTCATTAAATATGCCTACTCAAGAATGCCTTTGTCTCCTTTTCACCAAAACATGCCTCTGTCTTATTTAATACTCTGTGTAAGACTTGTTGATAACATAAAGCCTCACTAGGTTAATTCTTCCTCACTCCTCACTTCAATGCTTCCTTCCTCTTCCCCTCATTCCTTTTCTGCCTCCCTAAATAGCATGTGTCCTTCTCTTAATGCAATTTAAAACTGTTTTTTCATATGTTTACCAGCTAGATTTCTTTTCGCTGCAATTAATTAAATGTCAGGGAGGCAAGGGTTGAAAAATTACCCTTCAGGTACAACGTTCACTATTTGGGTAATGGGTACACTAGAATCCCATCAGTATACAATATGCCCATGTAACAAACATGCACACGTACCCCGAGTCTAAAATAAAATAACATTTAAAAAAATTAAATGCCAAACTAACAGTGGCTTAAAACTTAAGGACATCTACTGTTTACATAAACAGAAGTCTGAAGTTAAGACTGTGCCTGGAAGACAGCAGATCAAATTAGACTCAAAGCTGTTTTATGGTTTCTGTGGTGGCAGAAACCAATCTGATTACTGTCAGTCTGGGCTGGCATGGCAATTGAAAACACCTAGCTGAAGTGGAAGATGTGTGGGCAGAAGCAACCAGCAGGCAGATCATGTCATAACTGAGAATAACACATTCCAACCTGTTAAGATAAACTATTGTGAAGGACTCTGCAACAACTGGGTCCCACAGAAATAGTAGGCAACAAATTTGTTTTCTGTGAAAATCAGGAGTATTGGGGAAAGGGGGCTGGCACTTTAATGAGTAACTTATATTCATTCATCACACATTAAATTACTACCTGTTATCACCCAGCCATTCTAGCCTCAGGAGCTCAGGAAACTGATGATTAAAGACTATCCATGTCCTCAAGCTGATACTCTGGTTGAGAAGGCAGACATACAAATAATTACAATTTTGTGTGATGATTGTTCTAACAGTTATACATAAAATTGTATGAAAACTACAGCAGACGGCAGTTAATTGTGCCTGAGAGTGTCAAGGAAGGCACCACTGAGGGGGTGACTTTTAAGCAGGGAAAGAGAAGGAGTGCCAAAGACCAGAACATACCAGAAACATGAATTCAGTGGCATGAAATAATGCAGCACTTTTTGGTGAAAACAAGAAAGTTTATGTAATGTAATGAATGTAATGAGCACATGGGCAAGATTGGAGATGACAAGTTGAATTTTAATAAGATGGTTTAGTTAGCCTATGTTTGAGGATTTTCAGGGTCAGAATAGAAAGTGATCAAGGGGTGAACAGAATCTGTGAGGATGCAGGTGAGCATAATTAAACACACCAACAGTGGGTACAGATATGGAGAAAAGTGACATCAAATGAGAAACTCACAACTGCAGGCTTTAATAAGTTCAAAGAGTAGGTTTGGGATAGTCAAGTGGGGAAAAAGTGGTTATGTAGTTTGTTCGAAGGATGGAATTCTAAAGTTTAAGATTTCATGTGTGGAACAGTCTCAAGGAATAAAAGCTAGTATGTGGCCTTGAAGACAAAAGTAACTGGACTATAAGGCAAAAAGGAGCTGTCTGTATGGACTTTGAAGTTACTCTCTGAAGTTGTGTTCCACTTGATGTAGATCCTGAAACAAGGATTTGAGCACAAGTTTATTTGGCAGATAAATTCCACACTTTTGGCTCATATGCTTTTATAATAGTGTGTCATTAAGTCACTAAGTCCTAGGCTCACCATTGCTGTACAGTCAACTGACATTAATTGATGTTAACAACTCAATAGAGTTGCCCTTCTCAGAGCTATCAAGAACAAGATGGCTTTGGGAGCACCAGCCTCCCTGTTAAGGCTCATCCTCCTGGCCTTAACTCTGCTTGATCACTCTCCTGTTTTGGGACTCAGACCCAGGGAGAAGGTACCTCTCGTTGAGGAACATCACAGAGGGAGCCCCTCACTTAACCACTTCTCGTGTGTCTCCCAAACCCTTTCTGAATTAAGAAAAGATTCCACAGCTTGCTCTTGGTTGCTTCTGTGTTGAGGAGTTGATCTCTGCTTTGAGAAGAGAGCCTTATAGAACTGTATGTCTCTCTATTTTAGTGTCTATTTATTATTTTTTGTTTTCTTACCATTTTCAGTTTTAAGCCATTAATTCAAGACAATAGCTTTTAATATTCTGCTAGTGTATAATGACAGTCCCCAAGTTACGAAGGTGTCATGTTCTTCAATGTACTATCTATAAATTGGGATTTCATATATGAATCCCAACATAATTGTTTTTGAAATACTGTGTTTTTAATCTACGAAAATGCTACTAGATATATCTGTCCAAAATTCACAAACCAAGCATCAAATCATTTCTTCATATTTTAACACCACATTATGTGTATGTGTGTATGCTTATTATGTAAGTAGTTTCTTATTTAATGAAAATGTAAAGTACAACACCACAGACTTTGGTGAAATGCAGGCTCCAACTGCATTGATAGATGTCAATGGATTTACATTTATCCTTATTTCCAAGCCCTTTCATCAACAGCAAAACTATATATATATGTGTGTGTGTGTGTGTGTGTTTATCACAGGAAGGCTTTATTAAATTTTCATTTCTGTTAAGGCCATAAAAGTAACAAACACACATTGACAATACAAAGCTTAATAAGCTAAAGAAAATAGGAGAAACTATTATTCCCCATTCTCACTACAAATAGCTGAAGAAAATTTCTGCATCTAAGTGACTCCTGTTATTTCTCAAAGTGATAACAATATGACTACTGTATAAATGTTTGTAGTTTGAATATGACATGGTGATACATAACTACACATATCTGTAGTTCAAGAGTTACATTCAAGTTATTAACACGTATATAATCTCTTGTTCTACATCAAGCAATTTGACTGTATAAGAATGATATATATTCTACTTTCTGTATTTACTGTTATTTACAGAAACTGAGTAGTGGATACAGTTGCTCCCTGTGGGCTGCTTGGCAACTTAAATATAAATAATGTTTAGGGAGTGAAATAAAGGAGAGAATGCTTAAGCTGGAAAACTGAAATTCTGATCTAGTTAAAAGCTCACTAGTCTCAAAATACAAATCAAATTCTTTTTTTTTTTTCCTGACATAGAACCTCATTCTGTTGCCCAGGCTAGAGTGCAGTGGCATGATCTCAGCTCACTGCAACCTCAGCCTCCCAGGTTCAAGCGATTCTCCTGCCTCAGCCTCTCAAGTAGCTGGGGTTACAGGCCCACGCCACCATGCCCGGCTAATGTTTGTATCTTTAGTAGAAATGGGGTTTTACCATGTTGGCCAGGCTGCTCTCAAACTCCTGGCCTTAAGTGATCTGCCCACCTCAGCCTCCCAAAGGGCTGGGATGACAGGCGTGAGCCACCGCACCTGGTCACAAATCAAATTCTTAAAGTTTTATGACAAGCATTCTTAAATATCAAATAGCATATTCTTTACTATCAATGCTGTCCCCTAGACCTTACAGTAGCTGTTTGTGGTCCTGCTTCAGAAATAAAGCTATGCCTTTATTTACCAGTCATAATAAATAATGCCTTTATCTACCAGTCATAATAAATAATATGTGGCACACTCTTGGTTTAATCTTCAAGCTAAATGAAAATTCTTTAAATTAGCTGAATATATGGAATTGCAAGCCCCATACAGGTGGGCATCCAGATTGCATCTTCAGAAGATACGGAGCCCAGCTTTGTTCTGAAGCCATACTCAGCTAGCTTGGTGCTCACAGCTCTACTATACTCAGCCGCAGGAGAAGTCTGTCGGGGAGCCTGATAGCTCCTGGAGGACCACTGCTTATCTGAACTGTCCTTTAGAAAAAAATATTATCTTTCTACCTCCTAGGTTCATCTTCAACCTTCTTAAGACTAAGAATTACTTTTCCTTATGCATTAATTAATGTTAATCATTAATAACTAAATTGTAACCATATAGCAGATGTACCTAAGATGCTAGCATAGGAAGTTAGACATTTAGTCATATGCAGGGAGGTGCCCTATTTCCGTTTTTAGAAGCTAAAACTGATAAGTGGAGAACAAAGGATTACAGTAAACTTAAAGAGGATCTTGGACAAGGCAACTTTACTTCCATTCTTGAATTCACTGAAGGCCACACTTGGATTAATTCAGAATTCTCAACTTCAATACTATTGGCATTTTGGGCCAGATAATTCTTTGCTGGGGGAATTGTTCTGTGCATTGTAGGATGCTTAGCAGCATCCCTGGCCTCTGCCTTGATTCCAGTAGCTTCTCCAAGTTGTGACAATCAAAAATGTCCCCAGATATTGCCAAATATCTTCTGGGGAGTAAAATACCCTTAGTTGAGAGTCACTGGATTAACTGTAAGGTAGAAGGGAGATACTTTGTTCACAAAAGTAATAAAACTTACACAGAACTCCTGCTGGAAATAAACTCATGCAGTCAAAAACAGATTGGCTTTTTTTATTAGTTGCCCCAAACGTCCTCAAGCCACATCCTAGATCGTTATTTGAATGTTGACAGTGAAGTCTATTTTTCCAGTTTTTTTTTTAGATAAAGCCACTGAAATGTTATATGATATGGTGCCCCATAATTGTCAAGTATGGGAATACTATGAACTCTGCTCCATTAGTTAATAATCTATATAATATTTTCCAAACTAATTTTTGTGTAGGACCCATTCAATGTGTTTTAAAAATTCCAAATATATGTCTTGGCTGAAAACCCCAAAGTTTTCAAAATAAGAATGATTCTTACAATTAAAGATGGAAATCCATCAACCATAGATCTGATATAATTAAGTAATTCACTAGAAAAAAAAATACCAGGAGATGGGCACTGGGTTTCTCATTTCACTGAAATGAGTCCCTGCAAACTCAAATGCTGTAGTATCTATTGTCTCAGCCTGCAACTGTGTTTGCCAGTTAAGGTCACTTCAATGTGAACAGAAAGGGGAGGAATTCTGCTGTGGACATTTAAGAAAGTATAATTCTGCCATGGGCATTTACAACAGTATTTTTTTCACAGTCATTTTCTACCCATCTTCCCCCAGTCCCCCAATATTCAAACATATGCTCAGTACTTTCAGGAAGGAAGGAAAGCTACCCAGGAGGTAGAAAATAAGCATGATTCAAATGTTTTGTCAGCTGGAGTTCTAGCCAGCAACCAATTTTCACAAACTCTTGTACTTTATTCAAATTATCATAATATTATTCAAATAATCATAACACAGCATTGGGTCTTTGACCTATTAATTATCCTTTCATCCATTCCCTCCCTGCTGCCGAGTTAATTAGTCAGATGGCGGGGTCTCTGCTTTATGTACATTATCTCAACCACAGAAAGCCACAGAGTTGTGTCAAGAACTGCAGTGTTAGAGTCATCCTTTTCCGTTCTAATAATCATGTATGCAAATTATTTTAAAATCTTTTCCTTCTTGTTAATAGCCTTACTATTCAGAGGAAAACAGGCTTCCCTTCATCCCTTTTCCACTGTGTGTGTGTGTGAGAAGAAATGAGTGACAGCCAGCCACCCACCACCCCAGATTGCATCCTTGTCCTAGTTTTCTCTCTCCTTGAGACAGAGAAAACTACTTCTTAGACATGTGGAATTCTCTTTATCCTGCCCTTTGTGCCCCGAAGCCATGATTGAATATTCTTGATTGGCACTGGCAGTGGGATAAGGTGCTGTCCTCTGTTCCACCAACACCACTGGGCTCATCATTCAGAAATCTAATCCCCAGCAGTTCACAGAGTGGCTTCCTGAAACTCTTTTCTTATGTATCCATAGTGCTTACCCTATGACATCAGTCTCCATAAGCAAACAATGAGCCACATATCTCATGTCAGAAATGCCACAAGGGTGCTAATTTTTTATATACTTCTCAACAAACTGAATGGGTTTTCTGTCAAACTTTTTGCATTTTTTAAGAGTACAAGAGCCCTTTCAGATTGACGAGGAAGAAAATTTTTGTGAATGCAAGATTGAAGTTAGCACAGCTTTATTCTCCATGCTATCAGTGAAAATTAAGTTAGGAAAACAGAAACTACTCTAGCTATTTCAAACAGTGAAAATGTAATATAGTGAATTGGTTGTGCCATGATGGAAGAGCTAAGAAACCAATCAGGAAATGGAGGCAACCCAGAGATTAGCAACAGCAGGAAGCCACAGGTACTCACAGGGAGGATACATTAGTCCTAGGACCAAGAAGCCAGTCCTTCCAGCTCAAGCTAGAATCATGGAGGTGGCTTCCCAGGGGAGCTGGGACCAAAGAGAAATGCAATCACTGCAGGAAACTACCCCATGAAGCCACACTAGAAAGGCAGAAATACCTTGGCTGCTTCCTTCTTCCTGCAGTCTAATCTCTCAGTAGGCCCCCACGGATGGAATTTAGCTAGAAACCAGGTGCAAAAAAATCTGGAAAATCTTTTTTTTTTTTTTTTTTTTGAGACGGTGTCTCGCTCTGTCACCCAGGCTGGAGTGCAGTGGCGCAATCTTGGCTCACTGCAAGCTCCGCCTCCCGGGTTCACGCCATTCTCCTGCCTCAGCCTCTCCGAGTAGCTGGGACTACAGGCGCCCGCCACCATGCCCGGCTAATTTTTTTTTTGTATTTTTAGTAGAGACGGGGTTTCACCATGGTCTCGATCTCCTGACCTCGTGATCCACCCGCCTCGGCCTCCCAAAGTGCTGGGATAACAAGCGTGAGCCACCGCGCCCAGCCTGGAAAATCTTATTTGAAGAAGGATGAGAGATGAGTCTGGAAGTTGTATCCATCTTCTTTTGCAGTGATAGTTGAGTGAATACAGAGCATTTAATCAACAACACTTAAATGACAAATCCATATACAGGTGCACATAGAATATGCTCCAGTCATCTAGAATTCATGACCACTCACAAGAAGTTTACTGTAGTCTAAATAACTAAAGAGTAAGCTAGGCAAGTTAAAGTAATAAACAAAACCACCTAAGAAGCCAGCTACTTCAAGGATTCTGGTATCTCTGGAATGCTGTGGTTGGCAGAATAATGATGTGGTTGGCAGAATGACCCTCCCAAAATATACATGTACAAGTCCTAATCCTCACAATCTGTGCATATGTTACTTTACATGGCAAAAAAAAAAAAAAAAAAAGAAAGATTTTTCAGATGTGATCAAGGTTGAGGACTTTGACTTTGAGAGTTTACCCTAGATTATCTGGGTAGGCTCAATCAAAACACATCTCCTTAAAATTGGAGAACATTTCTTGGGTGCAATGAGAGAAAGGAGGAGGATGAAAGGAGGTGTCAGAGAGATGCAAAGAGACACCCCCTGCTATTGCTAGTTTTGAAAATGGAAGAAGGGAGTCAGGGGGCAAGAAACATGGGTAGCCTCTAGAAAGGGAAACTGGAAATAGCAAGAAAACAGACTCCACCTATTCAAGCTTCCTCCATTCATCACTTTTTTCACTAGCTTCTCCATCACTTCCATCAGCAACACATAACCTTGCTGTTAGTTCTTCCATCTTATAAAAAAATGAACTCAAAAACCTTCTTGTGACCTCCAACTCCCTATAGTTACTACTCCATTCTTTTGCTCCTCTGTACAACAAGCCCTTTAAAAGTATTATTCTATAATTGTTCTCTTTAATTCCATATTTCCTAGTCTCACTTAAGCCCACTCCAATTAGGCTAACTGCCCCCTTTTAATGGTCAATTCTCAATCCTCGTGTTACTCAATTCTCAGTCTTCATCTGACCTGACTTAGCAGCAGCATTTGACATGGTTGATCACTGTCTCCTCCTTGGTGCCCTTTTTTCCCCTGACAGCTGGAACATGAAGTTCTTTCTTCTTCCCTTCTTCCTCAGTCTTCTTTGTTGTTTGTCCTTCTTATCCCTGACCTCTTATCTTGCCATGCCCCAGGTCTCAGACTTTGGTTATCTTCTCTTTGCTATCTACACTCATCCCCTTGATGATCTCATTCCTTCTCATGGATTTAAATACCACCTACACACTGATGATTTCCAAATTTTATCCCCAGATCAGGATTCTCTGTAGAACTACAGACCCAGATATCCAACTGCCTAGTTGCCATTTCTACTAGAATGTCTAATAAACATCTCAACATGGCCAGACTGAACTCCAGGTCCTCTCTCCAAATGTACTCTACCTTGGCCTTCTCCGTCTCATTTTGTGGTACCCCCATCCTCCCATTAGCTCAGGTTAGAAATCTTGGAATCATCCTTGACTCCTTTTCTTTTTACTCACACCTTCAAAACATACACAGATATCAAAAACAATGAACATACCTGGCAACTACCTACCAATGTTTAATTGAAAGGAACCAGTAATTCTTGGAGATATGGTTGATTCTTGGGCCAGGGCTGGCAAAGTACAAAATAAATCTGGACCATCTTAGTGTGCCACAAATGAGAAAGTACTCAAATTAGGACACGGACATGTCAAAAGGACACAGGAACCAGTTTAAAGGGCTCTCATTGACCAAATCTGAGATATTTGAGCATTTAAACAAATAATGATATTAATAGGTTAAGATTCATTGAACAAAGAATACATGTTGTTAATTAATAGAGGGAGAAGGGAAAATGTTCTGTTTCAGTAGAAAGCCAATTAGTAAATTTAGAAGAAATGATGAAATTAGAAAAGTCATCAGTCAGCATTGTGATAATTATCAGTTCATGGAAGAATCATCAATGCATGCCAAAACCAGTGGTGAAAGTTTGATAAGTCGCAGGATATTTATTGCATAGTTTCAAAGTATCTCCCCACAAGTTATTTTTTAATTAAAAAGAAAAATTAGTGACTTTACGTTGGATAAACCTGACAGACACCACCTTAACTAAGTAACCTTAATAAAAGTGGGATAAATCAATGGCACATGTCTGTGCCTCCCATTGTATGATGCACTGTGAAAGACATAGCATCGCCTCTGTGCCAAGAATGTATTCCTGCCAAAAATGCAGAACCTACACCTAATCATGAGAAAACACCAGACAAACTCAACTTCAGGGACATTCTAAAGACAAACAAACAGAAAACTGGCCAGCATACTTAAAAAATGTCAATGTTACTAGGGACAAAAAGACTGGAACTATTCCAGATTAAAGGAAACTAAAGAGAAATAGCAACACAAATATGATCCAAGATTTTCCTTTGCTTTAATGGGTATAATTCGGACACATAGTGAGATCAGAATAAGGTCTGTAGGTTAAATAATATTATTGTATCAATGGTGATTTCCTGATTTGGATAATTGTTCTGGGGTTATATGTTATATGAGAGAATGTGTGTGTGTGTGTGTGTGTGTGTGTGTGGGTCTGCACGTGCACGCGTGTGGAGAGAGTGAGAGAGAGTACACAAACGTACCTGGGAACTTGTATTATTCTTGAAAGTTTTCTATGACTTTAAAATTATGTCAAAATAAAAACAATTTAATTTTTTTAGAAAAAATATATAAATCCAGATTCTTTCTTCTCAGAATTCCTGCTGCTGCCACTCTCATTGCAGCCACCATCATCTTTCACCCTACTCACCAAAGTAACCTCCTCACTGGTCTCACTGTTTCTGCCCTTGTCTCTTGCAGTCTGTTTTGAACACATTAGCCAGGGTGGTTCTTTTAGAATGTATATGAGACCATGAAGACCCTCTACTCTGCGCTCTTTAGTTGCTTCTCGTCACTCCCAAAGCACAGAGCCCCTACCAACGCTCAAAAGACCCCCCCGACCCCAAAATGACTTTCCATCTGCTGATCTCTTCTGTCTTCCATCGCATCTCACTCTCCTCTCCAGTCATACTGGCCTTCTTCCTCTAATCTTTAAGGCCTTTGCACTGGCAGTTTCAAGTGTCTTCGTCAAGCTGATCGAAGTTCTTCATCAAGATAACCAAAAGGTTTCCTTCAGCCTTACTTAAATATTTCTCAGTGGCGCTTACTCTACCATCCTATTTTAAATGACAACACTTCCATCTCCATTACTTTGCTCTATTTTCATCATCTTTTTTTAACCTTCTATTGTACCATATGATTTGCCTATTTATTCTGTCTACTGTAGATTTTCTATGTCCAACTATTAGAAGGTTAGTTCCATGAGCAGAGAGATCTCTGTCAATTTTGTCTACAAATATATCCCAATACAATGTTTGTACAAAGTAAATGCTTAAATATTTCTTAAAATTAAGAAATATTTCTAGAATAAATTAATGACTGTGTGCCTCTCCCAGTCTTGCTTTTTTTTTGCTAAATATTAGGTGGTACCTGGGATTTATCATGTTGTGATATATAGTTAGAATTTATTCATTTCTCACTATTATACAGTAGTCTATTGTATGCATTTCCCACAGTTTACTAAAAATGTTGCTGGATATTGGGTTTTATGCAAGTTTTTTCTTTGTTTGCTTAGATTATTACTAACTGTAGATACAAGTATAATTGGACATATTCCCAGTATACATATATAAGCTTTTCTCTGTGGCACAAATACAGGAATAGAATTCCTAGGTAATGGAATATGTGCATCTTCAAATTTACAAGATAATGTCAAACTGTTTTCCAAAGGCATTGTCCAGAATGACATTTTAAAATTATATATTAGATCATGTCACTCTTCTATTCTAAATACTCTGATGGTTTCCTGTCATATAGAGAATAAAACCCCAGCTTCTTATTGAGGCCTCTGGTGTCTTAACTTGATTTGATCCCTTCCTATTTCTCTGACCTTGTCAATCACCTTTTGTCTTCCTTACTCTGGGCCAGCCGCCTGCATCCTTTCCCTTTCAAAGAGGGAGCTTACAATACCTTGCCTTTGCCTGTAATACTATTACTCCAGATATTCACTTGTGTTGAGTCCTCATCCATTCAAATCTTAATTAAGAAATTACCACTTGAATGAGACTTATTTAAAGTACCTGTTGGAAGACAGCATGATGGACTCCTAAAGATATTCACACCCTAATCCCATGGAAACTGTGAATAAGTTATTTTATGTGGCAAAAAGGAATTAAGGTTGTAGATGAAATTTAAGTTGCTAATTAACTGACCTTAAAATAAAGAGATTGTCTTGGATTATCTGGGAGGACCCAGTATAATCACATAGCTTTTAAAATCGGAAAGCCTTTCCTGGCTATGGTCAGAAGAAGAGATGACAGTGAATGAAGGGTCAGAAAAATGTGATGATGCTGCTTCACATCAGTAGAAGAAGAGGATAGCAAGCCAAGGAATGTGAGAAGCTTCTAGAATCTGGAAAAGCAAGGAAAGGGATTCTCCCATAGAGCCTGCTGATGCCTTGATGCTGGTCCATTGAGACCAGGGTAAAACTTCTAACCTGCAGACCAGTAAGACAACAGTTCAAGTTATTTTAAATCACTAAATTTGTGGTAATTTGCTAAAGCAGCAATAGAAAAGTAGTACATACCCAAAATGACAACCCCAATTCTCTGTACCCCGCCTGTGCTTTATTTTTCTTCATAACTCTGAACACTACTTGCCATTTTACCATTTATTTGCTATTATTTAATATTAATGTCTGTCCCCAGTAAGTTACAAAAGACAGAGTTTGTCTGCCTTATTCTCTGTTGTATCCATGGTACCTAGTGCAGTACGTGAACAAAATGGACACGTGTCAATAAATGTCTGTTGAAAAAATATTGAATACATGAGTTTACCTTAATAGGAGTATTCATTTCTGAAGCTGCTTCTATACTATCAACCTGAAACAGCAGATTCAGAATTGCCATAACACCATCAATGTACTCTTCAGATTTTACCCTTAAAATTCTGTAATGGTGAAGTTCATTTTCCTGCAGGAAAACTTACAAAACAGTAGTAAGTTGATGCATCCAGGGCTGATTAGATTTAGGACAACCCCCACTGATCAGCAGGAGGAACTCCTAAGCCCACTTTAATAAATGAATAACATTTCACCAATTTCACCTACTGTTTAGAGAACCTCCTCTAGCCATAAATCAGCTCTATGACCTAAGAACAGGGCAGGGGATTGTCAAAGTCCCTTTACTGAGTAATTCCAGAAATGCCTTAGAGCTCAACAAAGGAGGAATCTGACATTAGAAAGCTGGAATTTACAACCTAAGGGAAAGCCCCAGTAGGGAAAAACAAAACATCAGGCTGAACATCCTATGAAAGCTTTTCAGTTTTGCTTACAAAAAGTCTTCATATCTCTGTAAAAGATGTTTTTCAATGAAGCAAGTTAATCCACCAAAATTCAGCCTCAGTTGTAACTATGACTGCAAATCTTTACCTTTGTCATGATTCTTTCTAATGTTCAGGAGGTGATCTTATAAACAAACTGCTGTAGGTCTGTTGGGCTGAAAAGGCCATGAAATGGCATTCTCCTGAGGACTTGACGGAAACCTTTGGATGCCAATGGTAAAGAGCTCAGGTCACTTTCTGTGACCTGTAAAGCTGCTTGAACTGCCTGCGTAAACACCAAGAAAGTTGAACACACCTTTCAACATGGCAAAATGTTTCGGAGCAAGACTTTACTCAAGAGGTTATCTTTGATTCCTAACAAGGATGTATTTTTCCAAGATAAAAAATCACAATGTCTTCCTTTCATCTGCAAGCACATCATGTAGATTTATTACTTTCATCAAATGAAGGAATAAAAAATTTTGATCTGTTGGTTTATCTTTTTCTTTAGCGCAACATACATGTTATAGTTCCACCCTATTAAAATCAAGATTCTACCAATTATTGCTACAAATCTTACAACCTGTTCTTACCCAGCCTAAAGAGTTGCTCATCCAAATTGCACTAAAACTAGGATTTATACTTAATTGCTAGTTTGCTAGAATTTTGATTTGCACCTGCATATAGGGCACAATGTATATCTGTTGGATAAACTCAGACGTGAGACAGGCTTGGGGAGACTTCTTTAAGACAACCAAAAAAAAATTACATGAGGCTAAATTATAGTTTAATAAGCTGAAATATTGGGTTGTAGGCTACTGAACAATTAAGCAAAAAATTATTGAGCCAAGAGTTATTCATTCCTATACTGAAAAGTTTTTTTTTTACAAAAATATTTCTTCTACAAAACAATCTTCTTATTAAACTTGGATTTTCACATATCTGCTCATGATCTTATAACTTGGAGAATAACATCTTATATCTGTAAATAGGTAGAAGCTGTATGTTTTACCTTTCATCAACGACCTGGCTAAAGAAATAGGTAACTCATTGATTTAGCTGACGTAGTCACCTGGAGGGAAAGTAAACTCCTTAACAGATGGGACTGGAATTCTAAATGACCTTGCTAAGTCAGAGAAGCAGAGAGATGCAGTCAGAAAGACACTAAGAATGATAAGCACAATAATTACTTTACAATAAGAATAGAGAAAAAAAAGCAGAAAAAAGGGGATAAACAGGGTAAGAAAAGGTGGGCTGTAAAGGACCCGAAAGTTGTTGAGCTGAAGCTAATTAAATAGAACAATTAATAGAGTAAATGAATAATTAAAGTAAGCATAATATGTACTACAGATTTATGTCCACATGTAGAAGAAGAGTTAAAGTGAGATAAAAATCTCTATAAGTTCAGAGAATGAAAATTAGCAGGATGAAAGTCTCATAGAAAGATTGTTTTAGAAAAGGGAATATTAATTTATTCAGTGCCTTCTGTATGTTAAGCAATGGAAATACAAAGGTGTATTCCCATTTGGTCTTTAAGGAGCCTAGAGTCTAATAAAAGATATATAAGTAAGCAAACAAATGCAACATATAGATGTTTTGATAAAAGACTAATACAATTTTAGCAATAACCTTTAAGCATACATTATAATAATATTAATGAGGTAACTAATGCAAAGAGAGATTAAGAATGCTGCCTTAAGTTGGTAAGCAGTAGAGGCAGAAATTCAACCCAAGAAATTTGACGCCAGAGCCATGCTCTTTTATCGAATTTTACATTCAAGGGGTACATACATGTGCAGGTTTGTTACGTGAATATACTACATGATGCTGAGGTCTGGGCTTCAGTTGAACCAGTCACCCAAACAGTGAACAAAATACCCAATACTTAGTTTTTCAACACTTGTCTCCCTCTCTCCTTCTCCCTTTTGGAGTCCCCAGTGTCTATTGTTTTCCTCTTAATGTCCACATGTACCCAATGTTTAGCTCCCACTTGTAAGTGAGAACATCCAGTATTTGGTTTTCTGTTTCTTCATTAATTCATTTAGGATAATGGCCTCCACGGTCATCCATGCAGCTGCAAAAGACATGTTTTTATTCTTTTTATGGCTGTGTAGTACTCCATGGCATATGTATACCACATTTTCTTTACCCAATCAACCACTGATTGGCACCTAGGTTGATTCCATGTCTTTGCTATTGCTTTGCCATTGCTGTGATAAACATGTGCATGCAGGTGTCTTTTGAGTAGAACAATATTTTCCTTTGGGTATATATACCCAGTAATGGGGTTGCTAGGTCAAATGGTAACCTATTTTTAGTTTTCTAAGAAATCTCCAACTAGTTTCCACAGTGGTTAGTTGTTAGGCTGATTTACAATCCTACCAACAGTGTGTGAGCATCCTGTTTTCTCCACCACCTTGCCAACAACTGTCTTTTTTTGTTGGTTTGTTTTTTACGTTTAGCCCATTCTGGTTATGAGATGGTATCTCATTATGGTTTTGATTTGCATTTCTCTAATGATGATGATATGGAACATTTTTTATGTGTTTGTTGGCTGCTTCTATGTCTTCTTTTAAGAAGTGTCCATTCATGTCCTTTGCCCACTTTTTAATGGGGTTGTTTATGCTTGTTGATTTAAGTTCCTTATAGATTCTGGGTATTAGTTCTGGGTATCAGTTCTTTGTTGGATACATTGTTTGCAAATATTACCTTTCATTCAGTAGGCTGTTTACTCTGTTGATAGTTTCTTTTACTGTGCAGGGTCTCTTCAGTGTAATTAGGTCCCAATTGTTAATTTTTGTTTTTGTTGTATTTGTTTTTCAGGACTTATACATTCTTTGCCTATGCCAATGTTCAGAAGAACATTTCCTAGGTTTACTTCTAGGATTTTTATAGTTTGAGGTCTTACATTTAAGTCATTAATCCATCTTGAGTTAGTTTTTTATATGGTAAGAGGTAGGGGCTGGTTTCATTCTTTTGCTTATGGTTGGCCGACTTTCCCAAAACTATTTATTGAATAGGGTGTCCTTTCCACATTGCTTATTTTTGTCAACTGAGTCAAAGATCAGTTGGTTGTAGATGTGCAGCTTTATTTCTTTGTTCTTTATTCTGTTCCATTGGTCATGTGTCTATTTTTGTACCAGTTCCCTGCTGGTTTGGTTACTATAGCCTCACAGTATAGTGTGAAGTTGAGTAATGTGGTCCTTCCAGCTTTGTTCTTTTTGCTTTGGGTTTCTTTGTCTGTTCAGGCTCTTTTTTGATTCCATATAAATTTTAAAATAGTTTTTTTCTAATTCTGTGAAGAATGACATTGATAATTTGATAGGAATAGCAGTGAATTTACAGTTTGCTTTGGGCAAACTGTAAATAGCCATTTTAAAATAGCCATTTTAACAGTATTGATTAAAATAGCCATTTTAACAGTATTGATTCTTCCAATACATGAGCATAGCAGGTTTTTCCATTTGTTTGTGTCATCTATTATTTCTTTCAGTAATGTTTTGTAGTTCTTCTTGTGAGATCTTTCACCTCCTTGGTTAGTGGTATTGCTAGATATTTTATTGTTTTTGTGGTCATTGTAAATAGGATTGCATTCTTGATTTGGTTTTCAACTTGAATGGTATTTGTATACAGAAATGCTACTGATTTTTTCTATGTTGGTTTTTGTAACTAGAAACTCTACTGACGTCGTATATTAGGTCTACAAGCCCTTTGGTGGAATCTTTAGGGTTTACTAGGTATACAGCCATATCATCAGCAAAGAGAGATAATTTAATGTCCTCTTTTCCTAATTGGGTGCCTTTTTTTCTTTCTCTTGCCCAGTTGGCTCTGACTAGAACTACCAGTACTATGTAGAATTAATCATGGTGGACATTCTTGTCTTTTTCCAGTTCATAGAGAAAATGCTTCCAAATGTTGCCTGTTCAGTGTGATATTGGTCATTTGTTTGTCATAAATGGCTTTTTTTTTTTGAGGTTTGTTTCCTTGATGCCTAGTGGGTTGAGAGTTTTTATCATGAAGGAATATTGGGTTTTCCCAAATGCTTTTTCTGTGTCTATTGAGATAATTATATAGGTTTTAATTCTATTTATGTGGTGAATCACCTTTACTGATTTGCATATGTTAAACCATCCTTGCATACCAGGAATAAAACCTACTTGATCATAGTGGATTATCTTTTTGATGTGCTTTTGGATTCAGTTTGCTAGTACTTTGTTGAGAATTTTTCGTATCTATGCTCCTCAGAGATATTGGCCTGTAGTTTTCTTTTTTTGTTGTGTCTTTGCCAGGTTGTGGTATTAGCATGATACTGGTTTCACAGAAAGAGTAAGAGAGGAATCTCTCCTCCTTGATATTTTGGAATAGTTTCAATAGGATTGGTACCAGCTTTTCTCTGTATGTCTGGTAGAATTTGGCTTTGAATCCATTTGACCCAGGGCTTTTTGTGGTTGGTAGGGTTTTTTCTTACTACTGATTGAATTTTGTAACTCATTATTGGTCTGTGCAGGGTTTCAATTTCTTCGTGGTTCAATCTGGGGAAGTGATGTTTTTCCAGGAATATATTCATTTCCTCTAAATTTTCTAGTTTGTGTATGTAGAAATGTTCATAGTCTCTGGGGATCATTTGTGTTTCTGTGGGATTGGCTGTAATGTCACTTTTGTCATTTCTTATTGTGCTTATTTGTATCTTCTTTTTGTTAACCTAGTTAGCAGTCTATCGATCTTGTTTATCCTGTCAAGCAATGAACTGTTCACTTCATTGATTTTCTGTATGATTTTCTTGGTCTCTTTCTTGTTTATTTCTGCTCTGATTTTAATTATCCATGTTCCCAAGCTCTGTATACACTGCCCCCACACCCTGCCTTGTGTAAGGGAATAAAAATTAAAGGTTGTAAAGATGGTGCATTAGTGACTACCAAGGTCTAACATCTAATGGTCAAGCTTAGAAAGCCAATTTCTACTGACCCCTATACCAAAAAGCTAGCAAAGCTGGGATCCTGAACTTAACAGGGAAATTCCACAGGCAACATGGAAATCCACATTCAGAGGCCATCATCTTTCAGTATTGGATACATTCTCTTTCTTAGTACAATATGAATTTTGGAGGAGAGAGGAACAGGAACTTACCTAAGTGAACCCAGGTAAAATGAGAGTTTATTCTAACAGTGGAAATAGAAATGAGTAAAGTAAAAAAAAAGAAATGGGTTAAAGAACCTCCACCAGCCAGGAGAGTACTTTTTGAGAACACAGAGACAAATAAACCCCCATATCACCACTGACCCCACAGAAATACAAACTACCATCAGAGAATATTATAAACACCTCTATGCAAATAAACTAGAAAGTCCAGAAGAAATGGATAAATTCCTGGACACATACACCCTGCCAAGACTAAACCAGGAGGAAGTTGAATACCTGAATAGACTAATAACAAGTTCTGAAATTGAAATGGTAATTAATAGCCTACCAACTAAAAAAAGCCCAGGACCAGATGGTTTCACAGCCAAATTCTACCAGAGATACAAAGAGGAGCTGGTACCATTCCTTCTGAAACTATTCCAAACAATTGAACACGAAAGACTCCTCCCTAACTCATTTTATAAGGCCAGCATCATCTTGGTATCAAAACCTGGCAGAGGCATAACAAAAAAAAAAAAAAAGAAAACTTCATGCTAATATCCCTAACGAATATTGATGCGAAAATCCTCAATAGAATACTGGCAAGCCAAATCCAGCAGCACATCAAAAAGCTTATCCACGACAATCAAGTGGGCTTCATCCCTGGGATGCAAGGCTGGTTCAACATATGCAAACCAATAAACATAATCCATCACATAAACAGAACCAGTGACAAAAGCCACATGATTATCTCAACAGATACAGAGAAGGCCTTTGATAAAATTCAACAGCCTTTCATGCTAAAAATTCTCAATAAACTAGGTATTGATGGAACGTATCTCAAAATAATAACAGCTATTTATGACAAACCCAGAGCCAATATCATACTGAATGGGCAAAAACTGGACGCATTCCTTTTGAAAACTGGCACAAGACAAGGATGCCCTCTCTCACCACTCCTATTCAACATAGTATTGGAAGTTCTGGCCAGGGCAATCAGGCAAGAGAAAAATATAAAAGGTATTCAAATAGGAAGAGAGGAAGTCAAATTGTCTCTGTTTGCAGACAACATGATTCTATATTTAGAAAACCCAATGATCTCAGCCCAAAACCTCCATAAGCTGATAAGCAACTTCAGCAAAGTCTCAGGATACAAAATCAACGTCCAAAAATCACAAGCATTCCTACATACCAACAATAGCCAAGCAGAGAGCCAAATCATGAATGAACTCCCATTCACAATTGCTACAAAGATAATAAAATACATAGGAATACAGCTAACAAGGGATGTGAAGGACCTCTTCAAGGAGAGCTACAAACCATTGCTCAAGGAAATAAGAGAGGACACAAATAGAAAAACATTTCATCCTCGTGGATAGGAAGACTCAATATCATGAAAATGGCCATACTGGCCAAAGTAATTTATAGATTCAATGCTATTCCCATTAAACTACCATTGACATTCTTTACAGAATTGGAAAAAACTACTTTAAATTTCATATGGAACCTAAAAGGAGCCTATATATCCAAGACAATCCTAAGCAAAAAGAACAAAGCTGGAGGCATCACACTACCTCACTTCAAACTATACTACAAGGCTACAGTAACCAAAACAGAATGATACTGGTATCAAAACAGATATATAGACCAATGGAACAGGACACAGACCTCAGAGATAACACTACACATCTACAACCATCTGATCTTCGATAAACTGGACAAAAACAAGCAATGGGGAAAGGACTCCTGTTTAATAAATGGCTCTGGGAAAATTGGCTATCCATATGCAGAAAACTGAAACTGGACCCCTTCCTTACACCTTATACAAAAATTAACTCAAGATGGATTAGAGACTTAAAAGTAAAATTCAAAACCATAAAAATCCTAGAAGAAAATCTAGGCAATACCATCTACCATTCAGGACATAGGCATGGGCAAAGACTTCCTGACAAAAATGCCAAAAGCAACTGCTCCAAAAGCCAGAATTGACAAATGGGTTCTTATTAGACTAAAGGGTTTCTTCACAGCAAAAGAAACTATCATCAGAGTGAACAGGCAACCTACAGAATGGGAGAGAAATTTTGCAATCTACTTATCTGACAAAGGTCTAATATCCAGAATCTACAAGGAACTTAAACAAATTTACAAGAAAAAACAAACAACCCCATCAAAAGTGGGCAAAGGATATGAACAGACACTTCTCAAAAGAAGACATTTATGTGTCTAACAAACATGAAAAAAAGCTTAACATCACTGATCATTAGAGAAATGCAGATCAAAACCACAATGAGATGCCATCTCACACCAGTCAGAATGGCGATTATTAAAAAGTCAAGAAACAGGCCAGGTGCAGTGCCTCACGCCTGTAATCTGAAAGCTTTGGGATGCTGAGGTGGGTGGACCATGAGGTCAGGAGTTTGAGACTAGCCTGGCCAACATGGTGAAACCCCATCTCTACTAAAAATACAAAAAATTAGCCAGGTATGGTAGCATGCGCCTGTAGTCCCAGATACTCGGGAGGCTGAGGCAGAAGAATTGCTCGAACCTGGCAGGCAGAGGTTGCAGTGGGCCAAGATCCCGCCACTACACTCCAGCCTGGGTGACAGAGCAAGTCTCTGTCTCAAAAAAAAAAAAAAAAAAAGTCAAGAAACAATAGATGCTGGTGAGGCTGTAGAGAAATAGGAAGGCTTTCACACTATTGTTGGGAATGTAAATTAGTTCAATCATTGTGGAAGACAGTGTGGTGATTCCTCAAGGATCTAGAACCAGAAACACTATTTGACCCAGCAATCCCATTACTGGATATGTACGCCAAGGAATATAAATCATCCTACTATAAAGACACATGCACATATATGTTTATTGCAGTACTACTTACAATAGCAAAGACGTGGAACCAACCCAAATGCCCATCATTGATAGACTGGATAAAGAAAATACATATACATTGTGAAATACTATGCAGCCATAAAAAGCATGAGATCATGTCCTTTGCAAGGACATGGATCAAGCTGAAAGCCAACATCCTTGGCAAACTGACACAGGAAAAAAAAAACCAAACACCACATGTTCTCACTCACAAGTGGGAGTTGAACAATGAGAACACATGGACACAGAGAGGGGAACAACACACAGTGGGGCTAGTCAGGGGGCGAGGGTCTAAGAGAGGGAGAGCATTAGGAGAAATGGCTAATGCATGTGGGGTTTAAAACCTAGATGATGGGGTGATAGGTGCAGCAAACCACCATGGCACACTTATAGCTATGTAACAAACCTACAGATTCTGCACTTATATCCCGGAACTTAAAGTAAAATAAAAAAAAGAAATAAGAAAACACACACACACACACACACACACACACACACACACAACCAGTCAAAACAGATGTTACAAAATCCATGCACAGCTTGTGCATTTTATTCAAAATTTTCTCAAATCTTCAAAAAGAGATTAAATTAAAATAGAAAAATAAGTCCCCTAACCTCATGGGAAAAATAGGAACTATGGAGGATCAGCCTCAGAGAGATGAACAAGTTATGGAGTTCAAATCCAGGTTGGCTTTCAAACCCTCTTGCTAGCAAGAGTTGATTTGTTGATTGAGCCTCTGTCATCGGAATGATTGACTCTCGTCTTTGTTTTTCCTGATCCTAGAGCTGCCAGCCAACCAATTCACCCTCTCTTCCATAATTCTCTCCCTGTATTAGTCACTTTGGGATGCTATGAAAAATTGCCATAAACTAGGTAGCTTATAAACAGCAGAAATTTATTTCTCACAGTTCTGGAGATTGGGAGTCTGAGATAAGGGTACCAGCATGGCCAGGTTCTGGCAAGGGCCCTCTTCTAGGCTGCAGATGCTGGCTTCTTGTTGTAGTCTCACATGGTGGAAAGAGGGCAAATGAGCTCTCTTGGGTCCCTTTTATAAGGCACTAATCCCATACCCCCAAGCCTTAATCACCTTTCAAAGGCCCTGCTTCCTAATACCATCCTACTGGGGGTTAGGATTTCAAAATGCATATTTGTGGGGAACACAGACATTCAGTCCAATTTACTGTCTCAGAGTTCGGACTGGCTCATAGCTTCTGCCTCCTCATTTCAGCATATCTGTGGGCCTGACCCCCTCAAACCTTGGCTTGTTAGCTTCTTTTCGTTCCTTTTATAAATCTTATTTCAAACTTTTAGTGAAGCAGATTCTGATTGGCCAAACTGATCCCTATTTGGAGTGAGATTTTTGTGCCAATTTACTTTAAAAGTTGTAGGGCAGCCGATTAAATGTCTGACTCTTGCTTGAATTGGCTGTATATCTATAGAGGTTTGTGAGATTTGTGGGGATGACAGGGTATGTGAGAAGCAGGGCAGGCCTATGTGGGTCAGAAGTTGGCCACTTCTGCTCAAGGAATGTAAACCATTCCTTGTACTATTCAGCCAAATAGGATCCAAACATTTGTTGATCTTTAGAATGTGCGAAGTACGTGCATTTCACTTAATTTCACATCCCTAAGAGGTAGGTATCATTGCTCCCATTTGCAGATGGTAGAAGTGTTTAAGGCACTGTCTATGACAGAGCCTAGATTTACAATACATCTGCCTCACTCCAAAGGCTTTGTTTCCTCCACAAATCAATGCTACTTCTCATCATTTCACCCCTAAACACACTGAGAACTGAGGGGACACTGAAGAAAATATAAATGACATGAGGCTCTATTAAAACAAATCTAGATAAAACAGATATTCATACATATTTTGTTTCTTGGTTTCATAGAAAGTTTGAAGAAAAGGGATAAATAAGATTCTTGCCTTGGCAACACCAAATACTGCTCAAATGCCAATACCTGAACTGCATGATCTTTCAAACATACAAGAAGAGCAAAATATTTGTGTAACATTTACTCTGGGTTAAAAATCCTTTATTTGATATATATTAACTCCTTTAAACCTCACAACAACCCCATGAAGTAGGTACTTTACCATCTCCATTTTACAGGTGGGGAAACTGAGGCAGGGAGCGGGGATGCCCATGGTCCCCCAGCTGTCAGCTGCAGAGCCAGGACTCAAATCCAGCCTGCTTAGCTCCATAGTCCACAGGGGCTGCTGTGCTTTTCAATTGCTCTTTGCTCTTCTTCAGTGTGTGCACAAATCCTTATTTCAATGAGCATGTTCCAGCTGTCCACTTTATAAATGAAAATTTTTTCATATTTTAGATGTAATTTTTGAAATTTTGCTATGATAAAAGAGGTGTAAATCCATCATGGATAAAAAAAGCCTGTCATGGTTTTTAAAGCAGCTCCATATACCAATATTTGAATTATTATTTCAGAATACCTTCCCATCTGTTTAAGACTGACATGTGAAGAGCCATGAGTCACAAGGAAGTCTGTAAACAATATGGTATCAAGCATTAATTGTCTCATTTACTCTTGAAAAAAAGAGATGATTCCTGAATACTGAAGTGTTCTCATTGTTGCTATAACAACTTCAGTTGGCTATTATGATTTTCTCTGTTCAATGCAAATGTTTATGTTTACCAGAAATAAGGTTCATGAGGTTTAAAAATATTATGTATCTAATTCATGGCACTTAGCAAATTCATTTATCAAGAAAAATAATGAGCAACTGGCAAAAGGTAATGAATGAAATTCCCCAAGAAATGAACTTAGAGAAGTTCATTATGAAACATTCTCTGCATAAAGCACCCTACTGACTGTGGCCATGAGTTATTCCTACCCTAGAAGGTAGGCAGCATGTGAACCAAGACTTGGGTGCTCTGTGCCTGTTGTAAACCTGGCACCCAGAACAATGCCTGCCACAGACATTTGCTGAATAAATGATGAACAAATGGTAGAATCCTCTCATTTAAGCCCACAGTCAGTCTTTAGTTTATCTCCCATTGATATCAAGTAGAACACATGACACTTGCCTTAACCCAGAGATTCCGATTTTCTGGGTTTTTAAGTTCTTGCTTGAATCTGGATTTTCCTGCATAGAAGATGTGTCCTCAGCAAGTAATTAAACACTGATGAATTGTTAGCATTCAAGGAGACAGATACAATCTTATAATTTATAACTCAGAAAATAATCAATGGTTTTTCCAAATTACAGAGCTAATTTAGTCCTTATTGCTCCCTTCAAATACACATGAGTCTTGCCAGTAAGAGTGCAAGGTACAGGTCAAAGGTGCCTAAAAACAAGCATATAGGCAGTATAGAGACAGTCTTCCTGCAAAAGAGAATTTTCCAAGGCTCTGCTGAGCCACTACCTTCCCATAACCCTAATCTGACAGTTGAAATGCTATTAGCCACTGGGGCAGGGGACAGACATCCCTGAATTCCCTGGAGTAGATGTTGCTCTGACTGTGATCACTTGTGGATTACTCACAAACCACACCAGTGGAGAAGGAAGCAGATTCCAAGACTACAGGCAGCAAATCCTGCAAAAACCTATGGGTGTGAATGAAAAGGAAAGAGCCACTGCACCAACCACATCAATGAAAGTGATTCTCTCATTATCACTTCTCTTGCCTCACACATGTTGCACTTGAAGGCAGGTGCCCAGGATATTCTGGGGAAAGCAGGACACACCTGTCAGTATTTTTTGCCCTTCCTCTTCTCTTCCTACCTTTCTTTCCCCACTACCAACTACATACACACACCTACACACACACACACACACACACACACACACACACTCTTAAGCATACAAAACCAGGCCAAAAGTTTCTTATAGGGGCTCATAGTCAAAGTTTTAGGATATACAAAATTGGAAGAGTTCAGGATGTTTGGAGGTCATGAGAACAATATTTGGAGTGGCACCAAAGAAATATAATAGTCAAATATCTCTGAAGGTCTTGAAGGAAAAATATGGTAACTGAAAAGTTATTTTTGGAATATCTTTAGAACTCAATTCTAAGATGCCACAAATTGTAAGATGTGCCATAGATTTCATACAAGCTTCTCAGAAGAAAAAAAAAACCACAGGCTGGGCGTGGTGGCTCATGCCTGTAATCCCAGCACTTTGGGAGGCTGAGGCGGGTGGATCATGACGTCAAGAGATCAAGACCATCCTGGCCAACATGGTGAAACCCTGTCTCTACTAAAACTATAAAAATTAGCTGGGCATGGTGGTGTGTGCCTGTAGTCCCAGCTACTTGGGAGGCTGAGACTGGAGAATTGCTTGAACCCGGGAGGTGGAGGTTGCAGTGAGCTGAGATTGCGTTACTGCACTCCAGCCTGGTGACAGAGCGGGGGGGGGGGGGGGGAACCCACAAGATAATTGTGCAAACATATACTTTTAATAACTGACAAAAGTATTCATATACCTCTATAATTATAGACTAACTTTCTCTTCAGTGTAATGGGTAAAGTTTAAGTCAAAGATCTGTTCAGATATATTGTCTAAAGAACCTTGGGATTCACTTTGAGCCACTGACAGATATGCATGGCATCATGGTGACAGGCTGTTTTTCATAACCAGCGCCCATCATTTTGGTTTCTTTCACTCTTGAAGATTGACAGTATAATTCCGAGGGATATTGAAACATATCAGCGTTCCTTCTGCATTTTCCATTTTGTTAAACTAATAGTTTCATATTTTTCCTTCATTAAATTACATATCACTGGAAATTAAACAGCTTTTCTTGAAAGTCAGTCCAAAGCTTTTGACAGATATGTTACTCATAAAAGTTGAGTCTCTTCACAGCCCATCTTGGCATGGTGTTACCTTCCCAGGAAAAACCAATCTTAAAGTCCAGAAGTAATCAAAAAGCAATTTAAATTTAGTGTAATCTTTAAAAAATGCCCCCAAAAGATTTTATTTATATGACATACAAAAACATTTTAAATACTCTTTCTCCATCTCTCTCTCACTCTTCTCCCTCTACTCTGACCCAAACAGAAATAAAACAAACAGCTCCCTAAAAGTTTCTAAGGCCCATCCCCGCAGTTGACTGTTCTCCTCTCCCTTCTATTCTGATTTAGGATTTCTTTTTCTCTTCCTAAGAAACCCTCTCTCCTTCTCAGTGTGAATCGCCAAGCTGGCTTTGTCTTCTCCTCACCAGTGACCTGATAGTGTCCTATCAAGGGTAGATATTTGGGGCTTGAGTGATGATTCTTCACGTACATCAATAGATGTCTCCCAAACTCTCCTAGCTTTGAAATATTTTGTTTGTTCAGAATCTAGCAATTTCTTCTGTCTTAAGTTTGATCACCTGGCAGGTGTCAGTCAATCATAATGACATGTACCCAAGCATAACCATTTTGAGAGCATTTTAAGTAACACTCAACAAATCTAAGTTTAACTAAGGCTCAAAATTGTTCAAAGGCTAATTCTGTACATTTTGTACATTTGTAGATAATAACTACACCAAGACTTACTGTTCTACATGCAACTCTGATTTTCTCTTATCATTGGTTGCACTAAATATCTGAATTTCAGAATGGTTATGTTATAAATTTGAAGAAATATGGTATGTGGGGTACTCTAGGGTTTCTGTGGGTCATATATACAATATTAAGAGGAAGCTGGTTATTAGGGGACTGAATCCATTCTGTTTTTCAAATTACACCAAAAAATTATGTTAGGATATTTCTAATGAGTTTAGTAAAGCAAGTAAAGTAATCCTAATCAACTTTGCATTTTTCCTTCCATTTTAAAAACTAAGATATAATTTACATACAGTACTATTCACCCAGTTAGGGTACAGTTCTGCAATTTTTGACAAATGCATACAGTCATGTAACCACCATCTCAGTAAAAATGGAAGACAATCCTTACAGTTTTGCCTTTTCCAGAGTGTCATATAAGTGGAATCACACACTAGGTAGTCTTTTAAATTTGACTCTGCCCACTAACAATATGCCATTCAAAATTCATCCACATTGTTGCGTGTATCAGTAGTTCATGCCTTTTTATTGCTGAGTATTATTCTATTATAATGCACCACAGTTTGTTTCTCAGTTCTCCAGCTGAGGGACACTGGTTTGAGCCACTTTGTTTTGTGCCTTCCTCAAGGTGTCGACTCCATGTCATTTGGACCATAACTTTCAGTCCCTGATTCTCAGCCCAAATGTTCTGATCTAATATAATTTTAAATAACTGTCTTTCCAAATTTCTCATTTTCTAGTTAGTTTTATTGACCATTATTTTTGTGGGGTTGTGAAATAAAACAAAGTAAATAGAGGAAAGTATGGAATTTGGAATTTTAAACAACCTGAATTCAAATTTAATACTCAACAGTTACTTAATCCCTTTACCACTCAGTTTCCCAATTGTAAAGGGATCAGAATGTCTATTCACCATCTTCTGATGAATTATGGTAATACATCTGTGGGAATCAGAGCTCCTGGAAGGTAAAAAATACTTAATAACATCAGCTCCTATTAATACTTATGCTCTTGATCTGATGGTATAGCTCTTTTGAGTATTACTTTATGGATTTAAATTTGTTTTTGCTCATTTGGGATTTATATTTTTATTTTTGGTTTTGGTTTGCTTCTTTTGTTTCTCTTTCCTTTTCTGTCTTTCTATCAGGGACTTAGCCATAAAGGAAATAAGTGGCAGAAGAAGAACACTAAAGCTCCCTATAAGTCTTTTTTTGCATTTATTTCACTAAAAGCCGCAGGCTGAGTTTCTTGGAAGAAATGCAAAGAGAAACAGATCTCCCCTCTGCTAGAAGTCCTCCTTGGGGGAGGAGGTGGTAGAAGGAGTGGAAGGTGGTGCAGAGGAGGCTGGGATGAGTGAGAGACGTACATCCTGACGAGGACACCAGCATAGTGGCACGACCCCACAGAGGAGACCCTGAGAGGAAAGGAAGCAAGACACACATCTAGCAAAATGGACTTTCAGCAACCTGACCCAAAAATGCCTGAACCTCAAGCATGAGCAGGGAGCTGCGGAACACTGGTACCTGATGAGACTGCACAGACAGAAATTAAGTACATTTCAACAGCATTTTGTGGGTCCTACTGACTGATGTAAGAACAGCAGCACCCTCTCTCCCAGATCTGGGCATTGTGTAGTTCTCAGAAACTTGGCAAAATTCCAGGAACTGAAGGCGCAGGGCAGAGAATACAAACAATAAAAACCCTAGATTTTCTCCCTTTTCTGCCAATCTGACAGAATTAATGCTTAGAGTCATAAATTAAGTTCAATTAGAGATATGTCTCGCACACCTGAGCCTGTGAACTCACTATAGCTATAATTACAGAGGAAGAATGCAAACATAATTTCCCTCCCCTACTCATGTTGTTTCACATGTTAATCAAAATGTATAAATAAGAGTGGCTATGAGGTGCATAGGTGTTATCATCAGTCAAGGGGGTGATAAAGCCATATTTCTACAATAAACCAGGAAATACTTAAAATCCTAAATTGTTTCCAATAATCATTCTTTATGAACAATGCATTAACAAATTATATTCCCCTAATCACTTGGGAAAGGAGCAGGCTGAGAATTGTTACACTATTTATATCAGTCACCGTTTTCCTCAGGTGAACACGTTGAAAGTAAGGTATTACCATACATACAATCAATAGCTTCCCTGAATATTTACTATTATATTTACTCACTATTTACTCATTCATTCATTTGTTCATCCACTCACTCACCAACTGCCTAGCAGGTTCTAGACACTATGGTCAAACATTAATGTCATCTGGATGTGTGCAAAGTCTTTAACTACTCTCATTTGACCTTTCTTTTATTCTTGACATGTATCTGACCTCCATTTTCTGAGGATGAAAATCAGGCCCAGGCAACATGCCTAAGACCCTGACAGAGTTCAAGGGTTCAGATTCCTTTCATTAGGAGAAAAGAATTCTAAGTGGTGAGAGCGCCACTGTTAACCTACAGTGAATTCCCAGAATCCTGCTAAAGGCACTTTAAAAAATAAGAGTTTCTGCAATAACGGAAAGACATACTAACACTGTCGTTATACTTCCACTGTGGGGAGATCCTGAAACAGCACAGGCTGACAACTCTTTTGGGATAAATTAAGAACCACTCTGAAATAAAACCAATAATTCAAACATTTGAAAGAAAAAATTCAAACATTTGAAAGAAAAATGCTACAAATATTTGGTGATTATTTTCTCTAAAGACCTTTTAAATTTGCTGGCATTATAGATGATTAGAATAAAAAATTTAAAATATCTGAAGAAGAGTTATTGTTTTAAACCTCAAGATACATTTAGGAAGACATTTGAGCTTGAAAATTTCTAATCTTCCTTTTTTAAATTTTGGATATTTTTTAGCCAAATAAAATTGACTCAAAAGTTCTTAGGCCTTGACACTAACCTTTGCTCCGAGAAGGCAAATCTGAAAAATTAGTTTTGTGTTGGTAAGTAATAATAATTTATAGAAGTAAATTATCCAGGCTGGCCGATAAAATTCTCAGAAACAAAGATAATTCTAGTGTTTTTTGTAAAGCAATCTAAATAGAAAGTTCTAAATACAATTTGGGAATTTGAATCCAAGATTAAAAACGGTAAGATCTGAAAGTTAATACAAGAATGTTGAGAAGTAGCTGAATAAAAGATTGGACATATACTGCGCACCTCAAGGTTAGGTCCTTGCACAGAAAGCAGTTTCTCTTTACTTCCCATGGCCACTCACGAGTATCAATATAGACAACTATTGGAGTGGATCTCACTGTTAAAATAATCATAGCAACAATATAATAATGTAACTCCAATCTGCCGAAAGTAGGAGGAAAATAGGACATGATGTATGGAAGTTAGCCAAGTAGCTCTTGGTCTTAGATTTCTCATCTGTGAATTGACAGAGTTGAACTTTATCTCATCAACTCTATGCTTGTACTCAGTCCAAATAATTCTTATGTTAAATCACTCCGGATAATGAAGTAATGTTTTCTGGATTTAAGAGAAGTTTCCTGAAACTCAAAATTCTTCCATTTAGTAGTTTCATCCACCTGGACGCCTATGGCCCCTTAGCCACATAATCAATATGGCTGTGATATCCAATATTAAATAAGTATTCCTGAAATAAGTAACCTTAGGAAACAAATACTGTGACTCTGGAAAAACCTAAGAAAATTGTTTATAAAGTTCTAATAGTCCAATGATTATATGCATTTAGGGGAGAAAAGGACCTTGACTACATTAAGAAAACTGTCAAGAAAATAATTAGTTGTATTAGATATAGATAACATAGTCACATATATACATTGAAAAATGTATATATGTGCTATCTATAACAAATTCACGTTGAAGAGAAAAACAAGATACATTAAAAGCAAAATGATGGAGAAAGATATACCATGCAAACCACTAATCAAAAGAAAACTGGAATAGTTATATTAATTTCAGTCCAAGTAGATTTCAGGGCAAGGAAGATGATCAGGGATAAAGATGGACACAACATAATGATAAATGAAACAATTCTCCTAGAAGACATGAAAATCTTAAATATTTACTTAACAACAGATCTTCATAAAACATGAAGCAAAACCCTGACATATCTGAAAGGAGAAATAGACACACCCACAATTACAATGGGAGACTTCACCTTTCTCTTGGGAATTGATAGAACAAGTCAGCAGGAAATCAGTAAGACTGTATACAATCTGAACAGTGCAATCAACCAACTTGGTGCAGTTAATATTTAGAGAGCACTTCACCCAACAACAACAGAACACATGTTCTTCTCAAGTACCTATGGACATTCCTAACATACACCATATTCTCAGCTATAACAAAACCTTAACACATTGAAAATAATAGAAATCATATAATGAATATCCTCTGACCACAGCAAAATTAAACCAGAATGCAATAATAGAAAGATATCTGAAAATTTTCCAAATATTTGGAAATTAAATAAAATAAATAAAATTAAATAAAATAACACGAGTTCAAGATAAACCTCAAAGGAAATTTTAAAAATTTTTGAACGAAATAAAATTACAAATATCAAAATTTGGGGGGATACAGCTAAGCAGTGCTTAGAGAAAAATTTGTAGCATTAAATGCATATGTTGGAAAGTAAAAATATTTAAATTGATAGCCTAAGCTTCAAACTTAAGAAGCTAGAAAGAATAACAAGTTAAATCTAAACAAAACAGAAAGAAGAAAATAATAAATATTTAAGCAGAAATAAATGGAATTCCCCCCTAAAACCAGGAACAAGTCAAGGATGTCCATTTTTGCAATTTCTATTCAACTCTGTACCAGAGGTAGGGCCAGGGCAGTTAGGTAAGGAAATGAAACAAAACATATCTAGATTGGAAGGGAGGAAATAAAACTATTTCTATTTGCAGATGACATAATATTGTAAAAAGAAAATCCTAAGGAATCCACTAAAAAACTATAACAACTAATAAATGAGCTCATCAAAGTTGTGGGATATAAGAACAATACACAAAAATCTACTGTATTTATGCACTAGCTATGAAAACTCAAAATATAAAACAAAGAAAAATATTACATTTTTAATGGCATCAAAAAGAATAAAATGGAGGCTGGGTACAGTGGCTCATGCCTGTAATCTCAGCACTTTGGGAGGCCAAGGTGGGAGGACTGCTTGAGCTCAGGAGTTTGAGACTAGCCTGGGCAACATGGTGAGACCCCATCTCTACAAAAAATACAAAAATTAGTCAGCTATGATGCCATGTACCTGTCATCCCAGCTACTTGGGATGCTGAGATTGAAGGATCTCTTGAACCCGGGAGGTTAAGGCTGCAGTGAGTTATGATCACACCACTGCACTCTAGCCTGGGCAACAGAGTAAAACCCTGTCTCAAAATAAATAAATAAATAAAATAAAATAAAATAGAAATAAATTTAACAAAGAAATACAAAGCATTGCTGAATGTTATTTGAGAAAATATAAGTGGAAGACACTCCAAGTTCATGGATAAGAAGATTTAATATTGTTAAGATGGTAATATGCCCCAAATTAATCTACAGATTCCATGCAATTCATATCAGATTTTCAGCTAGGCGTTTGCAGGTATAGACAGGCTGATCTTGAAAATCATATGGAAACTCAAAGAACCTGGAATAGCCAACAACTGTCTAGAAAAGAATAAACAAAATTGGAGAACTCTGATTTTCTAATTTCCAAATGTCATACAAAGCCACAGTAATCAAAACTGAATGGCACTGACACAAGGATAGTAAATTGATTTTCATCAAAAGTGCCAAGACAATTCAATGGTGAAAAAATAGTCTTTTCAACAAATGATACTAGGACAACTGGAGAGTCACATGCAAAATATAAAGTTGATCCCTTCTTCATATTATACACAAAAATTAATTCAAAATAGATCATATCTAACATCACTCCTAGAGGAATTAGAAAAACAAGAATAAACTAACCAAAAATCTAGCAGAAAAAACAAGTAAAATTAAAAGAGAATTGAACAAAACTGATACCAAAATTCTTAGAAATTATCAAAACTAAAAGTTTTCTCTTTGAAAGGATAAACAAAATTCATAGATCAGTAGCTAGATTAACAAAGAAAAAAGGATGGAAGATCCAAATAAGCACAATCAGGAGCAACAAAGGTAACATTACAAACGATCCCACAGAAATACAAAAGATCCTCAGAGACTCTTATAAATACCTCTTATAAATACACAAATTAGACTATCTAGAGGAAATAAATTTCTGGAAACATATAACCTTCCAAGGTTGAACCAGAAAGAAACTGACCAGATCAACATCAAGTTCTGAAATTGAATCAGTAATAAAAAACTTACCAACCCAAAAAAGCCCCAGACCAGATGAATTCACATCCAAATTCTACCAGACATACAAAGAAGAGCTGGTACCAATCCTAATGAAATTATTCCAAAAAAAACGAGGAGGAGGGACTCCTCCCTAACTCATTCTATGAAGCTAGCATCACCCTGATACCAAAACACAGCAGAGACACAATGAAAAATGAAAACTGCAGGCCAATATCCCTAATGAACACAGATGTAAAAATCCTCAACAAAATACTGGCAAACTGAGTCTGGCAGCACATCAAAAAGTAAATTCATGTCTGGGTGCAGTAGCTCACGCCTGTAATCCCAGCACTTTGGGAGGCCAAGGCAGGCAGATCACAAGGTCAGGAGATCGAGACCATCCTGGCTAACACAGTGAAACCCTGTCTCTACTAAAAAAAATACAAAAAATTTAGCCGGGCATGGTGGCGGGCACCTGTAGTCCCAGCTACTCAGGAGGCTGAGGCAGGAGAATGGTGTGAACCCGGAGGTGGAGCTTGCAGTGAGCTGAGATCATGCCACTGCACTCCAGCCTGAGCGACTGAGCCAGACTCCATCTCAAAAAAAAAAAAAAAAGGAAATTCACCACAATCAAGTAGGCTTGATTCCTGGGATGCAAGGATGGTTCAACATAGGCAAATCAATAAATGTGATTCACCACATAAACAGAATTAAAAACGAAAATTATATGACATAGAAAAAGCTTTCAGTAAAATGCAACATACCCTTATGAGAAAAACTCTCAACAACTTGGCATCAAAGGAACATGTCTCAAAATAATAAGAGCCATCTATGACAAACCCACAGCCAACATCATACTGAAAGGGCAAAAGCTGGAAGCATTTCCCTTGAGAACTGGAACAAGAAAAGGATGTCTACTCTCACCACTCCTATTCTATGTAGTACTAAAAGTTGTAGTCAGAGCAGTCAGGCAAGAGAAATAAATAAAAGTTATCCAAATAGAAAAAGAGAAGGTCAAGTTAACTCTCTATACTGATGATATGATGATATGACTCCATACCTATCAGTTAGTAGACTTGCTCCAAAAAAAAAAAAAAAAAAAGGAGAGAGATTCTATCCCTAGAAAACCCTAAGGACTCTGCCAAAATGTTCCTGAAACTGATCAATGACTTTGGTAAAGTTTTAGGATACAAAATCAATGTACAAAAATCAGTAGAATTTCTATACGGCAATAGTGTTCAAAGTGAGAGCTAAATAAAAAATGCAATCCTATTTACAATAGCCACAAAAAAATAAAATACCTAGGAATACCTCTTAATCAAGGAGGTGAATGATCTCTATAGGAGAACTACAAAATACTACTGAAAGAAATCACAGGTGACACAAACAAATGGAAAAAACTTTCATGCTCCTGGATTGGAAGAATCAATGTTCAAATGGCCATACTGTCCAAAGCAAACTACAGATTCAATGCTATTCCTATCAAATTACCAACATCATTTTTCACAGAATTAGGAAAAACTATTATAAAATTCATAGGAAACCAAAAAAGGAGTGTGACTAGCCAAAGCAATCCTAAGCAAAAAGAACAAAGCTAGAGGCATCACATTTCTCAACTTAAAACTATACTACAAGGTTATAGTAACCAAAACAGCATGGTATCTGTACAAAATCAGACACATAGACCAATGGAACAGAATAGAGAATCCAGAAATAAAGCTGCACAGCTGCAGCCTGATCTTGTGACAAAGTGCACAAGAATTAGCAATGAGAAAAGGACTCCCTATTCAATAAGTGATTCTGGGATAGCTGGCTAGTCTTATGCAGAAAAATGAAACTCGACCCCTACCTTTTACCATATACAAAACTTAACTGTAGGTGGATTAAAGGCTTAAATGTAGGACTTCAAACTATAAAAATCCTAGAAGAAACTCTAGGAAATACCATTCTGAACATCAGCCTTGGGAAATAATTTATAACTAAGTCCTTAAAAGCAACTGCAACAAAAACAAAAACTGACAATTGAGAACTAATTAAAGAGCTTCTGTACAGCAAAAGAAACTATGAATAGAGTACACTGACAACCTACCAGAATGGAAGAAAGTATTCACAAACTATGCATCTGACAAAGGTTTAATATCCACGATCTATAAGGAACTTAATTCAACAAGCAAAAAACAAATAACCCCATTAAAAAGTAGGCAAAAGACATGAACAGACAATTCTTCAAAGAAGACATATAAGTGACCAACAAATATAAAAAATGCTCAACATCAGTAATCATTAGAGAAATGCAAATCAAAACCACAATAAAATACTATCTCACACCTGTCAGAATGGCTATCATGAAAAAGTCAAAAAATAACTAGCAAGACAGTGAGAAAAAGAGAACACATATACACTGTTGGTAGGAATGTAAATCAGTTTAACACTGTGGAAGGCAGTTTGGAGATTTCTCAAAGAACATAAAACAGAACTACCATTTGACCCGACAATCCCGTTACTGGGTGTATACCTAAAGGAAAATAAATCCAAAAAGATACATGCACTCATATGTTCTACCAAAAAGACAGTGCTATTCACAATAGCAAAGACATGGAATCAACCTAGGTGCCCATCAGCAGTGGATTAGATAAAGAAAATGTGGTATATATCCACCATGGAATACTACACAGCCACAAAAGAGAAAGAAATCAAGTTCTTTGTGGCAACGTGAATGCAGCTGGAGGCTATTATCCCAAGTGAATTTACTCAGGAACAGAAAACCAAACACCATATATTGTCACTTGTAAGTGGAGCTAAGCATTGGGTACCCATGGACATAAAGATAGAAACAATAGGCACTGAGGACTACTAGAATGGGAAGAGAGGTAGAGGGGCTGAAAAAGTACCTACTGGGTGTTATACTCACTGCCTGGATGATGGGATCATTTGTACTCCAAACCTCAGCATCATGCAGTATACCCATGTAACAAACCTTCACATGTACCCTCTGAATCTAAGACAGAAGTTGAAATTATAAAAAAAAGATAAGAAATGAATTGAATTTTAGCTTTAAAAAATGCATCATATACCTAAATATAATGGCTAAAACCATAAAATTATTAAAGTATGAGAATAAGGGTGGCTACAGTTAACAATATTGCATTTTATATTCCAAAATCGCTAGAAGAAGGGATGTTGAATGTTTTCACCATAAAGAAATGATAAATGTATAAGATTATGGTCATGTTAAATACTCTGCTTTGGTTCTCACACATTGTTTAAATGTATCAAAACTGTACCCCATAAATATGTACAATTATTATGTGTCAATAAAAAACAAAGGAGAAAAGAAAGTATGGGAGTACATCTTCGTGACCATGGATGAGGTAAAGCCTTCTTAGATATGACACTGAAAGCATAAGAAACAAAAAATAAAATGGGTAAATTGAACTTGATTAAAATTTAAAACTTTTGTACTTGAAAGGACACTTTTAAGAAAGTGAAATGGCAACCCACAGAACAGGATAAACTAAGATGCAAATCAGATAAGGGTCTAGTATCCAGAATATATAAAAAGAACTCTTACAGTTCAATAATAAAAACACGAATAGCCCAATTTAAAAATTAGCAAAGGACTTGATAAATATTTCTCCTAAGAAGATATACTAATAGCCATCTTGAAGCTTTTTTACCAGCTGATTCTCAATAATTTTTGTCTTTCCTCCACTCTTGCTTCCGCATTGCCCTGGCTACACCCCAAAAGGGGACATCACAAGAAGTTGTACTCTTTGAAATCTGAAGTACTTTAATCCCAGTGTCTCATCATTAATCATCATGTGCCTACTTCATTGCTTTTTCAACCTCCTGAGCCCTCTCATCTCTTTTTTCCAGTCTATCAATGCTTCTTCTGCATACACACATAAATACACACACAAAGGAAAGATGCTGGGTATTATATCCCTAGTGATGGACAAATAAACAAGGTGACAATGATGACAATGATTCTGATAAACACATACCAGTAAGTGATCAAGGGCCTCCCTGAAGTAAACCCCATCCCCCCAGGTGGGAATGTACTTCACCCCCTTTCCAAAATCAACAGAACCTGATCAAAGCAAAAGGATATGTTATCCCTCAAGAAACCTCCTAGTAGCTGATGGCTTTGCCAGTGTTATTGTTCTAAGCCCAATCACTTCCAATAAAATTATCATGCCACATTCTGAGACCTAAAGCATTTCCCTTCTCTGCTAACTTTGTCTCCTTTTCTCCCTCACCCTCCCTTGAAAACCCCTTTCTTTCTTAGAGTTCCCCCCACCCGCTGTGTCTTCTTCATCTTGGCTGGGAATGCATGCTGGTCCCTCTGAGGGAAATGTCCGTTTAGCAGCCCTTGTTTCTCCATGTGTTTTTGGTCTCCATATGCTGCTCCTATAACTTCTCCATGCCTGCTCTCTAGACAGCTGGTACTTATCAGCAGTGAATACCTGCACCAATGTGATAGATATAATTTTTGTCTGCTTGGCACCAGGTTACACACAAGGAAGTGCACAGAAAGCTGCTAAAAGGCAAATATTCCCAGGGTTACCTGGCTAACAAGCAATAATAAGGGAACAAAAGATCAAATGAATTGGATAAATGCAGTAAAGAGAGAGAGAAGAGGCTCAATGTATGATAAATTGTAAAAGATGCAGGTTTTTAAAAAAATGGACCAACTTTAATAAAGAAGATTTTAAAAGTTGTTTAGATTTGGTAACTGGCATCTTTAAAAAAATACATGAAAACAGAACATTTCTTGAATTTCCTGCTAAAAAGTTTAAATCATTACAGTTCTATTTTGTTAATTTTTGCAATACTTAAACGAAAAATGGCGTAAAAAGCCCCACCTTAAAAGACCCTGTTCAGAACTGTTTTCTCTGTCCCTCTCGTGTTCATACCAGTTGGTGTCCTCTTTCTCCAGGGGCCTTATATCTGTTCTGAGCCACATCATTGTGTAAATGCTCTGAAGTATGAGGTAGGAGTGGCTCCCTGGCAGTGGTCTATGTTTGCATGTCCACAGTGATTCTAGAAAACATCTGGGCCATATGGTGCTCAAGTCCTGGATGCCAATTTGGATGCACTGAAAGAAGAACTGAAACATAGACGTAGAGATGCCAAGCAGAAACCAGGGTAAGAGCAGGCAAAGTTTCTTAGGTTCTTCTCTTGGTGGGGGGACCTCAAACCCTACCAGACCACCCAGCATTGCAAAAACCTTCCTGGCGGGGATGCAATCTGGAAGTGCAATTCCACACCTCACCCTAACCGAAGTCTGAACTACCACCCAAGGGACAGGGGTCAAATCTTCCCATTCATACCCACATTCTCTGATTTGCAATCTTACCCTCAGCCTCCGTGTTGTCATTCAATTCAGAGAAAGCCTTTCAATGAGGCCACAGAGGTCACGGAGACGACTCAAGCTCTTGCGAAGGCGGAGTTTCCCATTTCCTGACTTAACATCTGCCACTCAGTTTGAGGCTCTCTTTCTTCCTCTTAACTTTAAAGAAGAAAAATTATTGAATAGCCCAGGGCTAGGGGTAGCAAAAAAATCTCATTACTTCTTCTCTGCTGTCTTCTCTCAGGATGCATTTCCTAGTCAATATTCTTGCAACAAATCATTTTTAATTTGAAAGTCACACTCCTCCATAAAAATGTACACAAATATTAGGAGGCTAGGCAGGGAATTGCTGTGCTCAGCATATTGTAAATACAAGAACTGTTTCCCTAATGCAAGAGGCATAAATTATCAATTTATCTTTCCATGGCTGTCTCATCTGGTTATAAATGATAGCAGAGTTTTAACTAAATATAAATATTGAAGTTCATTAAACAGCTAAGATTTCATCCAAAAACAAAAACAAAACAGTGGAAAACTGGGACTTATGTCGCATCTAAGCAAATGAAAATAGGGTAAAAATTGGTTTAAGAAAATATTTAAATGTTGCTTGGAAGTTGATTTAAAAAACAAAGTAAACCTAAAGACTTGAATAAAGATGAAAATGACCTTTATTTTTATTGCAAATAGAATTAAAACTAGTTATTGGCCCAGCACGGTGGCTCACGTCTGTAATCCTAGCACTTTGGGAGACTGAGGTCAGGAGTTCGAGACTAGCCTGGCTAACATGGTGAAACTCCATTTCTGCTAAAAATACAGAAAAAAAAAATTAGCTGAGCGTGGTGGCTTGTGCCTGTAATCCCAGCTACTCTGGAGGCTGAAGCAGGAGAATTGCTTAAACCTAGGAGGCAGAGGTTGCAGTGAGCTGAGATCACGACATTGCACTCCAGCTTGGGCAACAAGAGTGAAAAACTCCACCTAAAAAAACTAGTTATTTACTTGCAAATAATTGCTGAGATTCTATGAGGTTTAATTCTGCAAGTAATATTTGTATGTTGCTTATCATAGACTAAAGTAGGAAGAATGACAGTTATTTTTGTGTTTTTCCATGGACTTAGGGAACACAGTCTGAGAGATACTCCATGAGTGAGTTTAAGTAAAGGAGGATCAGTGTTTTACATTTCTGAATATGAATGTGGGTGGAGTGTGTGTAAGTGTATGCATTTATGTGAGGGGTAGGTGTACATAAATAAAAACATTTTAAGATTTTATTTTATTTACTTCTGTATAGTTTGTATTTTTGAAATCAAGCATATATGTAGGCAAAATCTAAAAAATTAATATAACATCTCTGCAAATCATTTGAGAATTGAGAAGACATCTTAGTAATTATCTCTTCCTCCCCTAAATTTACCCATAAGCCAGTGAAGACCCAGAGGCAGCCAGTGGTTCTCATTCAATCTACGGTGTAGAATTCAGGCAGCCTCTTCATGATGCTATTTTCATGGTGCAGTCTTCTCAGGGTCTTCCTATTTTTTGTTTGTTTCCACTTAACATTTTAATTTTTTTAATAAAAAAACAAAGTATAAGAGCAGAACCAAGTAGAGTCCATATGAAAGAAAACCCATTTCTGCACGCTTGCTGTAAATTGTAGATCCTTTGCCCTCAGGTGAACATGTCAGTGATCAAGCATTCATGGAAGCATCAAAGCTTACTTCAGAAAGACTCACATTTTAATTTACTTTGAACATCTTAAAGATGCTCCACATGTATACAAAGGAACACCTTTTATCCTTTTATGCTAATGAGAAATCTTTTATTCTTATGAAAACCACTACTTTTGTGTTAAAAAAAAAGGTTGTTATTTTTTGCTAATAAAGAAGTACTTTATTAAAAACTTTTTGTCAAAAAGAAAGGAAGAAAGAAAATGCCAAGTGGGTTATTTACTCTAGGCCTTTACGGGAGGCTACAAAACCAACCAGCAAGTATCAATTACAGTTGGTGGCGGGGGAAAACTGAAGCGTCAGAGACAGAAAAGCAGTTCTGAATGTCAGGTATGGGGGGTGAAGCAAGACTATAAATGGCAAACAAGTCAAGAGTTTGCACAGTGAATGCAGGAAACAGCTTTGGGAAAGAGAATGGGAGTCCCAATTTTGTGTGGCTTTGGCTATGTGGCAAAGAGCGTTCAGAATATTTGTACATCCTCCTTGAAGCCTCTGGAGGATTCAAGGAGAAAAAGTAGAAAACTTTCACCCCAGTACTTCCTTTACATCATCTCCATTGATTGCACATAACACGTACTGCCCTAGTCTTTGATCATTTTGTGTATTGGTTAGGTAACATTTGCTCTGTGGATTGTCTTCCTCAATTAGATTATAAGCAATTTATAAACAAAGGCTATATTTTACACAATGCAACCATCATGATGTTGAATAAACCTGTTTAATAATAGGCACTTATAGTATTTCTTTACAAATTACCAAATAAATTAATAGCAGGACTTTTGCAAGATATTATTTAATTGATTATCCACCCAAAATCCAATCATACATTTATTGTGCACCTATTATGTATAAACTATTGGCATAGATGCAGGGGATAAAGATATAAACCAGGAAAAAAAAAAAGAATTTCACCCTATGTGAGGCAGTCAAGCAAACACATCCTTATAATATCATGTGGCTAGTGCCATACCTAGAAGCAGTGAAAGCTGAAAAGAGGGTAACCAATCTCTTCACGGAAAGTCTAGATGGGGTTATCAGGGAAGGCTTCACAGAAGAGGTGACTTTTTTCCCCGAGTTTGAAGGCTAATTAGGAGCTTTTTAGAAGGACAAGGTGTGGAAGTATGTAATACAACTCTTTAAGCGTGTCTCCATCCCAGAATTCTTGGGTTTAAAATGGTGAAGGATGGTGCTGGAAAATAGGCATGGACCAGACTGCGAAGAGGCTTAGATGCCACGATAAGAGGTTAATCATCATCTCATGAGGCAGTCATTCCTAGACTTTTGGATTTTACAGACCAGTGAATTTCAAAGACATTTTAAGATGGCCAAGTTTTTATGTTGCCAAATTAAGTCATTTTTTTAAACATACATTTGCAAACATCAACATTTCATTTTAGAACACGATTTTTTAGAAATACCAGAAAGTAGGAAGGACATAAGTCCCAGAAAAAAACAGTCCCTTAAAAGGAGTCAATTTATTTCTATGAAGAGAAAAACCCCAACAATTTTTTTTAAGTTTTGATACATTGAAACTTTTATCACAGAATGGTTCTCATTCCATGAACCTGAATCTGAGAACCTCAGATGTAGCCAATGAGGAACCAATAAAAAATATCAAGTAAGAGAATTATAGAAACTTTTTTTTTCTAAATAAAAATAACTCACATTCCATTTGGACCATTAGCTATGTGTTCCACAAATATTTCTATTTTATATAATTGCCTATTTCATTGTCTTAACAATATGGAGACCAAGATGTCAAAGGAGCATTAAGCATGTGGTGACAGCTATATTGAGGGTAGCAAACCCAAGGGAGATCAGATGTGGGCTTCAGATTCCACATACACTGCTAAATTTCCTCGTGGAGGCAGAGTAAAGTAATCCAGAAAGTCACATCACACTCCTCAGAAAATGCTGTACTTAAACCACCCGGGAAATATTTGAAAATATAAAATTCTAAATAATTCTGAGACATAAATCTGTATTATTTTGCTCAGAGATCAATTTGATGTTTGTTCATTTTTGCCCTTTTAACTCCGCAAAGGAGCCCAAGTAGCCACACTTCAAGGGGTCTTGCATTTTTATGATTAATGGTGACATATAACCCAAAATCAGAGAAATGCAAAGTGATAGATGAAATTCTAAAGCTCTACAAGTTCAGTCCACTTGGAATTCACATCAAAATGTATGGAGGCATATCCCAGCCTCATGCTGAAACTGCTAAATTGGGCAGTAAATCTAATGAGAGTTCAGCACATGAATTCTCTGGTATTTCCTGTCTTTAATTTGTCTGGAAATACTTTAAGGATAGCTTTTCTTACATTTCAGAACATGCTGTTGTAAAATGCGGACACATAGAAGATATTTGGTTTGTATTAATAAAGTTGGTTGATATTTGGCTCAAGATTAGTTGTTATATTATTGAGACCAATATATCCCCTAACCAAAGAAACCTCTTCACAAATAGCAAAAAACTATTTTGCAAGGCAACATAAGATGTTCTTTAATTTAAAAAAAAATGCTGCTTACAAACCCGAAGTTATATCATATGGCAGAAATTCATAGAGACAGAGATAACATCATTTTTAGCTGGATGAACAAAACTTTTTTCCCAAAGCCATCAAACTCTTCATATTTAGTGTACAATTTTTTTTTTTTTTTAATCATTTCCCTGCTCCCATTTTCCCTTTCTCATTTTGGATAGCTCAAATGTCAAAATTCATTGACTCTGCAATCTATACCTGGTGCCCTCAAAATGATATGTGCACATTTTTCTTAGTCCAATGGTTTACTCCTTTGAGGGGAAGTATCTGTAATCTACAAGCATACAAGGAGAGGCATGACATAAGAAATAAACAACAAAGAACTTACTTAAGCATTCGCATTGATAATGTACTTGACTAACTGATAAGCCTCCCGACTCTGTCGGGATACAATCTGGGATTTGGTAAATGATTCTAGTTAGTTTAGTGGCTGTCCTGTATAAATCTTATGCCAGCCTCTTGGCAAATAGTAAATTTGAGCTTCTCAGGGAAATAAGCATCTAGTGGACTTCATACACGGGTAGTTTCATGTTTTGTGGAATCTAAAGCTTATACGATTTGGAGATCCACCATTAGGGAAAAGAATATAAAATTACAAACACAAAACTAGGTACAAATTAGGTACATTTTAGAATGAGAAAGGGAATCACAAGAAATTTTCAGTCTTGGAGATTTCTTCTGAGACCTCCCATCAGAAATGCTTAATAAAATGTTTCCAGATTGCAACCTGACTTTCCCTGCCCTCTTAGAATGCAACCAGCAGCTCCCACATCACTAGAGCTGCTTCAGGTGAGGGGCCCTTTATCTTATGAAAAAGTCTTCAAGAATAAAGTAAGACTTTTGCAGTTCTTACTGACTTTTACAAGCCTTTGAATGGGGCTGAGTCAAACTACTTGAATTTAGAAGACTGATGTTAGGTTGGGTGTGGTGGCTCATGCCTATAATCCCAGGACTTTGGGAGCTGATTTGGGAGGATTGGTTGAGGCCAGGAGTTCAAGACCAGCCTGGCCAACATAGGGAGACCCCCATCTTCACACACACACAAAATAATAATAATAAATTTTAAAAACATGGCATTGATGTCTCTTTAGAATTTTATGAGAGTACTACCTAGCATAAGAGAAAAGGATGGTAGGAAAGATCTCTTGACTGGGCAGTTAACAATTGCCAAACAATTAAAACAAAGACAGATTTTGCCTTTTCTCCCAGTCTGATAACCATTTTTCATTACTTATCCAGCTATCAAGGGCCAACCTTCCTTCAACCAACCAACCTGAAAATATTAGAAAATCAACAATTCCCTTACACATAATTAATGTAGTTTTAATAAGAGAGTCTAGGGATGACTTTAATTTAAAAACAGAAAACGGTCCTACTATGTAAATATTACCACAAAGAAGGAGCTTGATGATTCTAAAACCTAAAGTCAACCATTCTGCAACCAAATTAATAATAGAGTTACACTCTCCAACTTGTAACTGGTTTATGGATAATTATTTTCACATGATAAATCTCTGCATTTGGTAACTTTGGGTTATATTTTGCAAATAATTACTTCAGAAGATATACCAAGAAGTGACAGGGATATAAAAACACAGTCAAGATGACTAGTACATACAAATCATTGTAGCTTTGGAAAAAGGCATCAGATTTTGGAATTGTGTTTTTTCATTTGTTTGCACTTTGGTGATGGTTTAAAATTGATTTTGATGAAGTGAGGGTCCAGTCCTGCCAGTGTGAGCCTCTTAGTCTTGTAGGTATCCATGCATTCAAGCACGTATCCTTGTGAAACCGTTAATTTTCACAGCTAGAGGCCAACCTACCTCCACAATGCATATGCATACACACACACACGTACACACATCCCCACACACCGAAGGTTGGCAAACAGTTAAGGTGAATGATTTTCTACTTATTCTGCATCCCAAGAAACTGTTCCCTCTCAAGACAACTGGGACAGTGGCTCATCATACTTACATGAAAACAAACATCTTGTAAAATAAGTCCCCACTCCTGTTAAACCTCGAGAATACAGATTGGAACTGGGATCTTAACCTGGAATTTTCAAACCCTTAACTCTGTAACTCCTTTAAATGGTTGGTAAAATTTGGTGTGTATGTGCAATTTTCTGTTCAGAGGTCTGCAATTTTCATAAGATTTTTAATGTAGTTCACCTAGAAAACAGTAGAGGAAGCCTAGATATGAAGGATTGCCTGAAAGATGTGTGGTCCATTTATTTGCCTAAATACCCTAATTGTTTTCTTCACTGCACTTGGATGAGACCATCAGTTACTAGAACTACCCAGAGACATTTGCTGCTTTAGGGATACTGACAAGAACATTGTTTTTCATGCTGTAAAAAACAATGGAGGGAAATATCTGTCTTGTCTTGCCAGCAAAATTCATTTTCTTTTTCTGGGTAAGTATGCTTTTTTCTTATGGACAAATAACTGACCACATCTGTCTCCTCTTATTGTCCTCTAGACATCTTAGAAATGAATATCTGACCTGCCCATAGAGAGCATACAGCACTTCACGGTACATACTTTTAGTACACACTGTAGATAGATTCCTGGTTTTGCTTTATGTTCCTGCCTATGTTTTTCTTTTGTTTCATATTTCTCACTGACTGTTATTCTATCAGTTAGGCATTAGGTTTGGTTGTAAGCATGAGACCCTCCTCAGATGGGTGCTTAAAAAGTAGAGTCTTATTTTTTCACATAACCAGAGAGGAGACTTTCTCCTTCACAATTGTCTTGTGCTCTCAAGATGGCGGTTCCACTCCAGTGCTGAATCCTCAATTCCAGGGATGAAGAGAAGCAGCACAGATATCAAAAGGCATGTGCCATTTCTGCTTATTTTCATTAGCCAGAACTTTATCATATGACCAACCCCAGCTGGAAGGTACCCTGGGAAATGTAATATTTTTTTGCTGGGCACATTACCACCTGGACAAAATCAGGGGTTGATTGACAGAAAGAGGAGGAAAATTACAACCTACAGTGACCACCAAAATTATCTTCTGGAACGTTGTTACCTTTATAAGCTACTTTGAGTCCTTTTGGGAGGGTGTCATAATAACAAATTAAATACATCAGATTACAATGGGCTACTGCAAAAAGTTCGCAAGTGGTTTCTGATATGATGTAATTACAACTCAAATATGTGAAGTATAATTCCTGACTAACCTGGGCTCTAATTCAAAATCTCAAAGTTGTTCCATGGTGAGAATTTGGGGTACTCAAGCAAAATTGAAGTAGACTGCCAAACAAAGAGATCCCACTCCTCATTCCCATTGAATATCTGCCTTATGCCAGGCACTATGCTGGGTTCAGGGACTTTGAAAATTAACCAGGTTCAGTTAATTCCTAGCCCGAAGAAGCTCAGTTAAGTATAAGCAACAGAGAGCAGACCCACAATTGTGACAGTGTGATAAATACATGTCCATGGCACCATGGGAGCATGGAGAAGAGGCCGTAACCTGCCTGGGGTGGGAAGGGCAGAGGAGACCTTCTGAAGGAGAGAACACTTGACCTTGAGGATGAGTTGGGATTATCACATGGATATGATGAAAAGGGGATATATAGCCTGATGTACGTAAGTGGAGAGGCTGCAAATAGCCCTGAAATATGCCTGAGATGGCAAGCAAGAGATAATATTAAAGAGTTCCAGACAGCAAAATGCATGTACACTGAGCTAAGGAGTCTGGATTTTATATTCCACACAATGGAAAATGTAGCAAAAGTTTTTTCTCATGTGGAGAAGAATCATGTCCATCTAACTGAGTATTAAAAAGGGTACCTTGGCAGCTGCGCACTGCATGTATTGGAGACAGGAAGAAATGTCAGGAGGCTGCTGTAACAACCCAGGCAAGAGAAACTGAAAGACTGAGCCAGGGCAGTGTCTCTGGAGGTAGAGGAAAGGGGAGAGCTGTTTTGAAAGCTGTTAGGATTAGAAACTTGTCAGGGCATGATGACTGATCACGTGGAGCAGGTGATTGTTACTAGAAGTTTAGTGTAACCTTATCCTCAGATTTATTATGTTCTAAATGAGGCTTCTGAGTCATAGGTTGATATCATTTACCAGAACAGAGGACACAGGGTAAAGAGCTAGGGGTGAGGAGGCTGGGGAGGAAATTAGAGGGGTACTGAAAAGGGGAGAGATGATTTCCATTTTTGACATATTGGAAACAACTCTGCAACACCCATGTGAAGTTGCCTAGAGGTAGTCAGAATTCCATTTCCTTCTAACTTCTCCAGGAACCTCCTGCGGCTATTATCCTTTCTCCCATCTTCATTTTCAATTTCACCTCTTCTGGGATCTCCTTTCCTGTAGCCTGCCATGTTCCTCATGTGACTCCCATACCCATCTCCATCTCCACCTCAACCACTTCCTACCTTCATTCTCTGAGCTCCAGCCACACTGTACTTCCTAATGGTTCCGGGTATGTGCCACGCTCTCTCCTACCTCAGGGCCTTTGCATTGCTTTCACATGCTGCCAAAATGCTCTCTTTCTTCTACTTCCTTCCTTTTACCCAGCTAACTCCTATCCACCCCTACCCAAACCCATAGGCAACCTTTGTTTTATATTCCCAGAGCACCTGATATTTCATGTCATTTTTTGTCTGATTATAATGTTTTACTTAATTATTTATAATTACTTGTTTAACTCCTGTCATTCATGATGGACTTCTGCTCCATAAGGGTGAGGGCCCTCCCTTGCACAGAGCTTAGCTAAAGCACTCAGTAGACTTTTGCTAACTGATGATACACAAGTTTTTATCATCTTAAAAATGAAAATAGGAGGGCAGAGCAAGATAGACAAATAGAAGCCTACACCATTCATTTCCCCCACAGGAACATCAAATTTTAACAAGTAACCACACACAAGAAAAGCATCACCATAAGAACAAAAAATCAGGTGAGCTATCACAGTACCTAGTTTTAGTGTCATATTGCTGAAAGAGGCATTGAAGAGGGTAGGAGACACTCCTGAATCACCAACGCCACCCCTCCTCAATCTGCTGGCAGCCGCCAGTGGCACAGAGAGAGAGGGTCTGTGCATGTTGGGGAGGGAGAGCGCAGTGACTGGTGGACTTCACATTGAACTCACTGCTGCCCTGTCACAGTGGAGAGCAAAGCTGTGCTGGGCTCACCTGAAGCCTACACATGGAGGGAGCATTTGGACCAGACATAGCCAGAGGAGAATCACCCAACCCAGTGGACAAAACTTGAGCTTCTCGGAAGGCCTTGCCAGCATGGGCCAAAGTGCTCTGGGGTCCTAGGTAAAGTTGAAAAAGGACTGCAATTGCTAGCAACTCCTAGTGCTGGGCTGGGCTTAGAGCCAGTGGACTAGGGTGGCAAGTGACCTAGAAAGACAACAGATGGAACAGCTAGTGCTTGAACCACTCCTCCCCCAACCCCAGGTAGTGCAGCTGGGAGCAACAGAAGTGACTTCTTCCTTCTGCTTGAGGAGAAGAAAGTGAAGAGTAAAGAGGACTTTGTCTTGCATCTTGAATACTAGCTTAGCCACAGTAGGATAGCTATAAGCGCCTACATCAAAAACGAAGAAAAACTTCAAATAAATGACCTAACAATGCATCTTAAAGAATTAGAAAAGCAAAAGCAAACCAAACCCAAAATTAGTAGAAGAAAAGGAATAAGAATCAGAGCAGAAATAAATGAAATGAAGAAAACTATACAAAATATCAACAAAACAAAACGTTGTTTTTTGAAAACATAAATAAAATTGACAAATTTTTAGCCAAACTAACCAAGAAAAAAAGAGAGAAGGCCAGGCGCGGTGGCTCAAGCCTGTAATCCCAGCACTTTGGGAGGCCGAGGCGGGCGGATCACGAGGTCAGGAGATCGAGACCATCCTGGCTAACACGGTGAAACCCCGTCTCTACTAAAAATACAAAAAATTAGCCGGGCATGGTGGTGGGCGCCTGTAGTCCCAGCTACTCAGGAGGCTGAAGCAGAAGAATGGCGTGAACCCGGGAGGCGGACCTTGCAGTGAGCCGAGATTGCGCCACTGCACTCCAGCCTGGGTGACAGAGTAAGACTCCATCTCAAAAAAAAAAAAAAAAAAAAAAGAGAGAAGACCCAAATAAATAAAATCAAAGATGAAAAGAAGCATTACAACTGATACTGCAGAAATTCAAAGGATCATTATTGGCTACTATGAGCAACTACATACCAATAAATTGGAAATCTAGAGGATACGGATAAATTCTTAGACACATACGACCTACCAAGATTTAACCATGAAGAAATCCAAAACCTGAACAGACCAATAACAACTAACAAGATCGAAGCTGTAATAAAAACTCTCCCAGTAAAGGAAAGCCTAGGACCCAATGGCTTCACTGCTGAACTCTACCAAACATATAAGAATAATTAATACCAATCGTACTCAAACTATTCCAAAAAATAGAGGAGGAGGAAATACTTTCAAATTCATTCTTTGAGGCCAATATTACCTTGATACCAAAACCAGACAAAGACACATAAAAGAAAACTACAGGCCGGTATCTCTGATGAATATTGATGTAAAACTCCTCAATAAAGTAGTAGCAAACTGAAGTGTACATTAAAAAGATCACTTATCATGACTAAGTGGGATTTATCCCAGGAATGCAAAGATGGTTCAACATATGCAAATCAATTTTTGTGATACATCATATCAACAGAATGAAGGACAAAAACCATATGATCATTTCAATTGATGCTGAAAAAGTATTTGAGGCCGGGCACGGTGGCTTACACCTGTAATCCCAGAAGTTATGGGAGGCCGAGGCAGGCGGATCATGAGGTCAGGAGATCGAGACCATCCTGGCTAACACAGTGAAACCCCGTCTCTACTAAAAATACAAAAAATTAGCCAGGCGTGGTGGCGGGTGCCTGTAGCCCCAGCTACTTGGGAGGCTGTGGCAGGAGAATGGCATGAACCCGGGAGGTGGAGCTTGCAGTGAACCAAGATCATGCCATTGTACTCCAGCCTGGGAGACAGCAAGACTCTGTCTCAAAAAAAAAAAAAAAAAAAAAAAGAAAAGTATTTGATAAAATTCCGTATTTCTTAGGATAAAAATCCTCAAAAAACTGGGTATAGAAGAAACATACCTCAACATAATAAAAGCCATATATGACAGACCCACAGCTAGTATCATACTGAGTGGGGAAAAACTGAAAACCTTTCCTCTAATATCTGGAACACAACAAGGTTGTTCATTTTCACCACTGTTATTCAACATAGGACTAGAAGTCCTAGCTAGAGCAATCAGACAAGAGAAAGAAAGGGCATCCAAATTGGAAAAGAAAAAGTCAAATTATCTTTATTTGTAGCTGACATAATCTTATGTTTGGAAAAACCTAAATACTCCACCAAAAAAACTATTAGAACTGATAAACAAATTCAGTTAAGCTGCAGGATATAAAATCAACATACACAAATCAGTAGCATTTCTATATGCCAACAATGAACAACCTGAAAAAGAAATCAAAAAAGTAATCCTATTCAGAAGAGCCACAAATAAAATTAAATATCTAGGAATTAGCTTAACCAAAGAAATGAGACATCTCTACAGTAAAAACTATAATACTCTGATGGAGGAAATTGAAAATGCCAAAAAAAAAAAGATATTCCATGTTCATGAATTGGAAGAATCAATACTGTTAAAAGGTCCTAACTACCCAAAGCAATATACAGATTCAATGCAATCCCTGTCAAAATACCAATGACGTTCTTTGCAAAAATAGAAAAAAAATTCTAAAATTTATATGGAATTATAAAAGATCCAGAATAGCCAAAGCTATCCTGAGCAAAAAAAAAAAAAACTGGAGCAAACACATTCTGTGACTTCAAATTATACTACAGAGCTATAGTAATCAAAACACCATGTTACTAGCATAAAAACAGACACATAGACAAATGGAACAGAATAAAGAGTCCAGAAACAAATCCATATAGCTATAGTGAACTCATTTTCAACAAAACTGCCAAGAACATATTGGCAAAGGACAGTCTCTTCAATAAATGATGCTGGAAAAACTGGATATCCAAAAGCAGAAGAATGAAACTTGACTCCTATCTTTCTCCACATTCAAAAATCAGATCAAAATGGATTAGACTTAAAGCTAAGACCTCAAACTATGAAACTACTACAAGAAAACATTGAGGAAACTCCAGGACACTGGTCTGCACAAAAATTTCTTGAATAATACCCCACAAGCTCAGGCAATCCAAAGCAATAGCGGACAAATGGGATATCAAGTTAAAAAGCTTCTGCACAGTGAAGCAAACATCAACAAAGTGAAGAGATAACACACAAAATGAGAGAAAATATTTGCAAACTACCATCTGACAAGGGATTAATAACCAGAATATATAAGAAGCTTAAACAACTCCACAGGAAAAAGAAATCTAATAATCCAATTAAAGAACGGGCAAGAGATTTGAATAGACATTTCTCAAATGAAGCATACAATGGCAAATAGAAATATAAAAAGGTGTTCAACATCATTGATAATCAGAGAAATGCAACTCAAAACTACAATGAGATATCATATCACCTCGGTTAAAATGACCTTTTTTTTTTTTTTTTTTTTGAGACAGAGTCTCACTCCATCATCCAGAAAGGAGTACAATGGCATGATCTAAGCTCACTGCAACCTCTGCCTCCTGGGTTCAAGTGATTCTCATGCCTTAGCCTCCCAAGTAGCTGGAGTTACAGGCACACACCACCACTTTAAATTCCTGTCCCTCCGCTAATTCTACTTGGGCAAATGTGCCTATTGAACTTATCATTGTGAAATATAATGGTTGAATTTCAATTATTAAGCTGACCCCCCCCTGCAGCATTTAACACTGTCGCCCTTCTGTTTCCTTGATGGCTTCTCTAACACTACCTTTTCCTGGACCCCGTCCCTCCACCTCCCATCCCCACTGATAATTTCTTCTCCATTCGTTCACTGTCTTTGTTTTTGACTATCTAATAAATGCCAGGTTCTGTCCTTAGTCCCCTTAGCTTTTCCTTGTACACTGAACTAATCTCACTAGTAATCAAGTCACAATTTGGGGTGCCACCAAAATCCCCCGTGATGCTCCTGTATCGACCTATATTTCACAGGAAGAGGAAATTCCACTTCTTTCTGTGAAATATAGGTCCACACAGGGGTGGGATTGTGAGGGATGAGATGGAAAAGGTCCAGCTTAGATGTAGGTAAGTTTGGAGGGTAGAGGCTTAGGAGTTTGCCTGGTGGCCTCTACTTCTTGGTGAGGAAGACAGGAGGTCTTCTCCTGGGACAGAGTGTGGCATATGTGGAATAATGAGGAGAGAGGTAAAGATGTGGAGTAGAGACTGAGAATTGGAGAAGCACCTGGCCAAGAGTGTGTACTACATTGTCAAAGTACTACTCAAGCACTGAGGAGTGGGGGCCATCACAGAACTGGCAGAGTCTCTCTAGAAGTTTTCATGAGCCACTTTGGCTTAGTTCAGAAGGTCATATTGGCTGGATCTGCCCAGGGCTGCAGATTCGTATGATGGGTTTCATGGGAAAACAAGGCGGAAAGGGAAATGACAGTGCTGGGGAGAGGATAGGTGAAGACACAAAATGTAGAACCTAGGCTACATTTAGAGGGAGAAAGAGGAGCCAGGAAAGCACTAGTAGGCTGGGAAAAAAATTAGTGATCAAAGAATGTCTAATTCCTAGCAACTGAAGGGCTGCTCTTGAAGGATTTATCTCCATAAACAAAGAAAAAGGAAGAGGTAGCCAATTCTCTTCCTTTTCTGACTTTGGGTGGCTTTTTCTTTATTTTTGCATGTCCTGCTCTTACACCAGAATCATAAGAACAATTGCATCACGAGCACTAGCTTCGGAGTTATACAGATCTGGCTCCTCTACCTACCATATGATCTTCGGCAACTAGAAAAAGGTGATATAGTCCTTCATTCATAAGGTTGGTGTTAGAATTGAGTCTACACATACAAAGCTCAGCAAGGTGTCTGGTACATAGTAAATGTTCAATAAAAGTTCTTATTATCACTAACATCTGAGGAAATGAATATTTGCTGAGGGTTACCTTCTGAACAGGAAACATTTCAGGTAATATTTCCATTATAAGTTGTAAATTCTAATGAGGATTTTCCACCCTGGGAGCATATCCTTTGCTGAACTGGCAGGATACTTGAATTGGTGCGACTCATTTCAGTAGTCTAGGTCTGATTCTAAAATGCCCACCTGGGCTTTTATTTCAACCTTGGAATACAGAAAGCTTGAGATTCACAAACTTTTGGAGAAACAGGCAACTTTATTCTGAAAGCATACTTCCTTGCCTGGGAGGGACAATTTACACTCCTCATTTGTCAAATTAATGTCCTTGGATTTATTACTTCACTTCAGTGTGCCTTAAGTTGGAATTTAGGGTGGATAATAATTTTCTTGAGCTGTTTTTGCCAATCACTGGAACCAAGCAATTTCTGAATTTGCTGTATCAGCATGACACTCTATTCAGTTGTCATTCTTCATAATCCTGTGGGAAGGAAGGCAGTTACCAGGGTGGTTACCAGGCTGTGTTTGGGAGTCAGACAGAGGTAATGTCTAATTCTGGCTATGCTTCTTACTGGCTTGTGATTTAAAGCAATCTCTGTAGGCCTCAGGGTACTCATCTCTAAAATGGGATAGTAAGAGTGCCTACCTCATAGACTTATGATGACTATCAAGAACTATATTATACAAGAAAAAATGTATACATACAGCATACATAGCACTCAGAAAACGTTAGCTAATTACACATGCTTATTATTTTTTCATCAGTCTAACTCATGTTGTTTTATCCACCTAAGTAAAAGAGCAGCTGAAAGAAACAAAACTAATTGAGTTATGGGGTCAGTCCTACCAAAAAAATAGTATGGCTATCTTAGCCCTCAAACCAAAGACTTCAGTAGCTTCAAATGATTTAATGACTTCAAATATATATGAGTAAATCATCAAAATGGAAAATTTATTTTTCAAAATAGTGTATGAATAAAATGTAAGATTGTCAATCTATCTGACATTTCATGGATCAGGTGGTACCATTTCCATGAGTGGGTTCAGCAGTCTTTGCTGTTGTTGTGGTGGCTGCCACTGTGGTTGGTAGTGTTTTGTGCTTGCACTACCATCTTTAGAGAGACAGCACAAGGATCAGGGGGCTGGGTACAAATCCAGAGAACAAGCCAACCCTGTCTCCGCACCTGTGGCCAAAATGCTTTTATGGGTCATTTCAGTTCGGCTAAGATTTCTCAGTCTCTGCTGACCAGGACTAGAGAGGATGACACTGATAGAGAAGCCCTTCAATAGTTCTTCTCAAGCAGAGCAAGAGATTTACAGCCCATCTTTCCAGCTTGGACCTTGGAGATGATCCAACTTTAAAATATGAAAAGGATATCCCAAGCATCAGGAGTTGTTGTTTAAGAGCTCTCAGAGATGGGTTCTTCTGCCTTAACTTGACTTTCTCAAAGATTAAACTACTTTCCTGTGTTCTTTCCTCAAGTAGAGACAGATGGTAGAAATATAGGCAGGCATCATGGAGAGTGAGGGGGACACAGCACGTCATAATGACAGTCCACCTTTTATATTTTATACTGTTAGAAACCTCAAATCATAGTGCCTTTTCATCATATGCTTCAACATATGCTTCTCTTGATTTTGTAAAAATTATTTTAATTTTTAATTATCTTAATATTAGAAATCAATAACATTGTATGTGTCAACTCTAAAATTACGCCTTTTGAAAATGACATGTAAATTACACATACTGTCACTGGCAAAATGGTCATTTTCAAAAAAATAGCGCTATAGATCCCACCTAACTAGATTCCATGTACTGTTGTAAACAGGCAATATTAATTTTTCAGTTAGTCTAAATAGCTGCTCAACTTCACTGGAGGTAAATTTACAGTTGGGATTTTATGGATCAAATCATATTTGATGCAACAGTAAAAAAAAAAAGTTATTCTAATGATCTGTCACTATCTCCGCTAAATAAAATATTTATGTAGCCTGGTTTCCGCAGAGCACAGAGTTTTTTCATTGATGGCTGCTCCATGTTACTTCAAGGTCACTAATACTCTGATACTACTCAACACAGACAAAAGTTCTATTCATCACGCACATTTCGTCCTATGGATTTAATTTCACATTTATGTTAGTTTGCCATAACTAAACAACAGAAATCCACACAAAAATTACCAACTAAGACTTCGAAAATGCTTCAGTTTGTAAGCTGATATTTTCCAAACACAGGCAAAGGGAATCCTTTTGCTGACACCACAGAATCTAACCATGCCTATTACAAGATTCAGGAAAATTACAAACTCAAAGCACAGAGAGAAACAATCTATGTGAATTCAGAACACTTCCCATTCACCTCTCACCTTTGAAAAATTAGGCCTCTCAAGGTCAAGGAGGAACACCTGCCTGACTACCAATAGGCTATCATTTGTCCTGTGTAAATTACACTTCTGCAAACCTCCAAGTGAGGCTGATAGCTGAAAGAAAGGGGGTTTCACAATCTTCCTGCAGAAAACTCACTGGAGTTTTTAACAAGCTTTACTAGAGAGATTCTTCTTTGGATCTAAACTAAATCTTCGAGACATAGACCCCTCCTTTATCTTTTTCCTCTTAGGTTTGCTTTAGCTTAGAAAATAATTCCTACTCTTTCTACTCCTATCAGGAGGGCACGGTAAGCAGACCAGAAAGTGGAGCCAACGTCTCTGCTCGGAATGCAGCTGTTCATACCTACAAGGGTCATGCTTATCATTTACAAATGTTTTTGCAAGAGAAATTTTTGAAAGATACACACATACACAAACACATACCTGCATGCACACACATGCAGACTCTAATTCTTACAAATAAATGGTTTACACTTTTTTTGTGTGTTCTCATTCAGTCACTGGCCATATATGTGGCAGATGGTTCCATCTGAAGGTGGTTGTAAAATATCTCCCATTCTACGTGCTCTTCTGCAAGTGTCTTTGCCACTCCCTCATCAAGATGTGAAATCTCATTACTCTCTCTTGAATCTGGCTGGCGCTGGTGAGCTGATAGCCTATAGGATGAGGCAGAAGTGATGCCAAATGACTTCCACAGGTTGACCAGAAAAGGTCATGCAATGTCCATCTGGCTCTCTTGAAATGCTGACCCTCCAGACAGAGTCAGCATATTGGTGACTAAAGAAAGCCTCATTTAGGGTGTCCCTCTTAGAACACAGCCACCATGCTGGGAAAAACCAAAGCCACATGGTGAGGCCATGCATACAGCTTGCAGTCAGTAGTCCCAGCTTAGCCCACCCTTTGAGTCCTCCCAACCCGGAAGCCAGAAAAATGGAGAAGCCTCCAGATGATTCTAGACCCAGCTGATCCAGTCACCTCCAACCATTCAAGTTTTCCCAGCTGAGATCCCAGACATTGTGACACAGAGACAAGAAATTCCCACCTACCTAATTCCTGACCAGAAAAAAAAATCTATGGGCATATTAATATGATTATTTTTTCATACCTCTAAAATGTTTGCTACTTAGCAATAGGTAACTAGAATAAAATACATATGTGCTTTTTCATAGAATGTGTGATTTTAGGCTTTTTTCCACTCAGGCTTTTATTAATCACCAATATGCTTATTGTCATCTAAAGGACAGTTTAAATAACATGGAAAGAGTACAGGCTTTAGAGTCACAAAGTCCTGGCTATCTGGATATCTCAGGCAGCTGAGAGATAACTACTTATTTGTTCCAAGTTTCCATTTCTTCATCTATCATTGGTAATACTAATATTTACCTATTGGGATTGTTGCGAGGATCAAAGGAGATAAATCACATGATGCTTGACACATAGCAGATTTCTGGAACTGGCTTCCTTTTCCTGTGTAGGCTTCATACCTATCACTTTATTGGAGTTATAATTGCTTTAAAAATACAAAAATTTTGCCAACTTCTAATTAATCAGCAGAATGGCATAAAAATAAAAACTTATATTTTTTTAAAATGAAATCTCAGGTTTTTCTCTCTATATAAGCTGAGAACTTAACATCCTACATTACATATGTGCTTTTTATTTCCCCCCAGTATTAACATATGAAAGAGTCTAGAAACCTGACTGGTACCTGGTGAATGCCATACAAGTGTTTAGCTTTTGTTATCACTTTCTACTTATTTCTATGAGCTGTATTCTATTGGCTTCTGACTAATGTTAACTTTACTAAAGCAATTTTGAATTTGGAGTTTCTAGGCAAAAATGTTTCCATAAGTGATCTCACTCTATTCAGTCTTTTAATGTCCTGACACTCTGACTTGTCCTGTTAAATATAAAACAAGGTAACTCATCTCATAGCCCCAAGTTCTGACTGTGGAACCACTTGCCTCTTACAACCTCCATACTTGTACAGAAGTCTGAGAATACAATCTGTGTTTTCAAATCTATTTTGTGAGCTAGATTATTAATGAAAGTGAAATACCAAGTCTAGAACTTAACCATCAGTAGTACTGTCTTTCAGATAATTCATTCCTATGTAGGTAAATTATTCAGGAAGGAGAATTCCCCATATCCTGACAATGTTCCAAAGAATAAGCCTCCATGATATCTGATGGTTACATATCCCAATGTTTCATACCTAGAAACTCCTAGAAAAAAGGATTTTACTAATTTTTAACCTAAATTCCTCCTGCTGCAGATAGTTTATTCTCTCCTTGTTAAGTCATTCAGTACAGACAAGTTTCACAAAAGCATCATCCTCCCAATATCACTGCAACTTCTTGGGGCCCTTAACTGCCCCCATAGCATTTTATCTATGAGACATGTAGGAAGCTGGCTTTTGAACTTTAAATCAGGTGTATATTCCTCCAAGTGGACAATGAACTAATAGTAGTAGTTCTTTAATGTATTCCATATATCACTTTGATTAGTATCTGTTAAAAGAAATCTGTCAGATTAACCCACCCTAAAGTTTGTCATGCCAAAATTTTGATGGTGATTCATCAATATATTTTTTCTAGGGACTTAAAAATGAAATTTTAAAATAACACTTCTCAATATATTTTGTAGATGTGAAAATTAAACATATTCTTTTATGCTCTTCCGAGTTATCTTTTAGAATAATACAGTATTACCTTCCCAACACTCTTACTCCTCTCAAATTCTAAAAAGTGATAGCAGCTGTATATGTAGTGATTTCAACCAATTCCTGTGGATATTTATCATATCCAATTTATTTTGAAATTCATCATCAGTTAATTCCTCATCCCTATCCATTCTCCAGATTCGCTGTTCCTTGTCTGTGCTGATATCCTGATCTCCTAGATTAAGTAAAAAATGAATGCACAATGCCCAAGCTTCTAGTTGTTCATGTGTGACCTTATTTTTTACCCAAGTTTATCTTTTATATTCATCTTTATCTTGAATGTGTGCATGTACATGTGCTGTTACACATGTGTACATGTATGTGTATAGGTTTGTATGTGTATTTTTTCTACTACTCTCTTTTCGTCAGTTATAGAAACAACATATTTCTCAACATTTTTGTCCCTGATTTTTTTAAAAAGGCTTGTATTTCTTTCAGGTCCCTTTTATTTTAACTTACTCCTTAATTTAGCAGCTCTGTTTTTTACTGTTAAAACCTTTTTTTTTTTTCCTTTCGGCTGTCTGTTTCTATTTTATTCACTTAGTCACAAATATCCAGTAAATGACCACTGAGTACCATGCACAGTAGTGGGCATAAGACAAATCCCCGAAGACGCAGGTCAAGGATCACGTCTGGGTAAATGTTGGGCTCGATGCCTGGTCTACTTCCAGCCCCACAAGGTTTCTACTGGTGAAATAAGATAAAGATGAATATGAAAGAGAGGCTTGGGTAAAAAAGAAGGTCACACATGAACAACTAGAAGCTTGGGCATTGTGCAGAGAAAAGCAGAATCAAGATCATAGACTGAACAAATGGACTCCTTCCCTTCATGCAAGTTCTGGGCATTGCTCTCGACATCAACCAGCTTTCATTTTCTCTCCCTTCCTGTATGTCCCGGACTCCCTTTCCTCCAGGGGTCTTGATAAGTGTAATTTCTCCTAATGAGTTACATCTCATGCTTCAGAAGGCTAAAGGGAAGAGCCCTGAGCTCAGTGGGGGTGACATTTGCAGCAGTCCCAGGCTTTCTCCAGAGAATCACCAGCTTTGGTGCTCTGACTGTGCCAGAACCTGTGAACTCAGTGACAGTTTTCTGTAGCTCTGATCCATGTTCAGTAGAACCTCAGATTCCTCCAAAGCTGGTGAAGAACCTTGGGGCAAGCTGAATCCCTTCCCTCACCTTCCTGGGCCTTTGCTTCTCTGGCCCTTCCAATGGCTTTTCAAGCACCCAATTTCCTGTCCTTTCTTCCTTGAAATTCCTAAAAGGTTCTCTGCTTTAGAGACTAGACATCGACTGGTACACTGCCCCAAATTCCTTGAAATGACAGGCAACATATTTTAAAATAGTATTAAACATACAATGTGCCATCAACATACCAGAAAATTTAAGTTATGCTTGAAATAAGGCAAGCAGATGGAATCAGATCTATAGAAAAACAAAACTGAAGAAAGCCATCATTTAAAAAACGTGTATGAGAAAACTGTTGTGAAGGTGGGACTGGCACAGGGCGGGTAGTCCAAATTTAGAACCACTGGAAACAGGGAATGAGAGAGTACATGGCACATTTATCAGGGTGATTAATGGACTGGACTTGGTACTGCCTATCAGTCTCTCCTTGGTCTCCTGCCTGTGCTAAAGCAGTGAAGAGTAGTGGACAATTTCATGTCACAGCAGCCAGGAAGAGCATGGAAATAAAGGGGCACAGTATTAATACCCAAGATAGCTGTTTGGCACCAGGAGGAAGTAGAAATGTGGCTGAAAGAAAGACAAGCTACCAGAACACTCTGATGTCAGCTTGTCCTGTCCCTTGCCTACAATTGTCAGTGGAAATATGTAATAAGCACAGATAATATTCACAGAACAGTAAACAAGGATTTACAACTACAAAGATGAGTGAAAAAACAAGAACTCTTTTTTTGTTGTTTTTTTTTTTTTTTGAGACGGAGTCTTGCTCTGTCGCCGAGACTGGAGTGCAGTGGCGCGATCTCAGCTCACTGCAAGCTCCGCCTCCTGGGTTCACACCATTCTCCCGCCTCAGCCTCCCAAGTAGCTGGGACTACAGGTGCCCACCACCATGCCCGGCTAATTTTTTGTATTTTTTAGTAGAGACAGGGTTTCACCGTGTTAGCCAGGATGGTCTCAATCTCCTGACCTCGTGATCCGCCCGTCTTGGCCTCCCAAAGTGCTGGGATTACAGGCGTGAGAAGAATTCTTTAAATATTTGTAGGAAGCCAGTAAATGCCATGAAAGAGAGGCCTGAAACTCCATTTACAAAAGAAGAATTTATCCCCAAGAAAAAGAAATTAATACAGCAAGAGAGGACTTTGAAATAAGTAAAATTAATGTCTGCAAGGAGATTTGAAAGGACAATGCCCCTGTGAAAGAAATCTGAAAAATTTCCCATTAATTAATATTTTGTCAATAATATTAAAAATACAACATTAATTTGAACAACAGAACATTTACAGATAAAAAATAACTTACTAAACAAGAAGATCATTTCAAAGAGTCTGTCACAGTGCAGCTAAAAAGGACAAAACGGTGGAAAGCATGAGAGCTAAATAGGAGACATAAATGATAGACTCAGGAGTCCAACCTCTATGCAGCAAGAAATCCAGGAAAAGAACAAACAGGATGGAGAGTGGAGTAGAGCAAGTGATCAATAAAACAATCAAATAAAATTTTAGCTGAAAAAAAACTTGGTTTCTCAGATTTAAGAGCTCAATTACAGAAATATAACACTTAGAAATGTCACAGTGAACTCTCAAAGCTACAGAGAAAATCCTCAAAGTTTCCAAGAAGAAAAAAATCATATAATCATATTAAAAAGACAATCAGATCGGCAGCAGTTTTCTTATTGGCAATACCAAGTGTAAGAAAATAGTGGAGAGATTTATCAAAGTTAAAGAGAAAAAATATTTTTAATCTAAAATCTTATGTTTTAAAGGCAACTGTGGTATTTTAAAATACCAGGCAACACCAGACAAAATAGAATTCTAGGAAAAACTCATTTTTAGAATGGGAAAATAAAGTTGTATCTTCTGTTGATTAAAGGTATAATCAATCAAGAAACTTGACACAGCAAACAAAACTATATAACACAAAATAGGATAGGATTATAAGGAGAAACCGGTAAATACTCCATCATCATAAGAGACTCTAACATATCTCTCTCACAAATCAAAATAGCAATTAGATTGTGCATCAAAGGACACAATCAACAGAGTATAAAGACAACCTACAGAATGGGAGAGAATATTTGCAAATCATATATCTGATAAGAGGTTAATATCCAGAATAAAGAACTTATCCAACTCAACAACAAACAAATCACCTAATTCAAAAAAGGACAAAGAGCATTTCTCCAAAGAAGTTGGCCAACAAACATGCGAAAAAAATTCTCAGCATTACCAATCATTAGAGAAATACAAACAAAAACCACAGTAAGCTATCACCTCATCCCTTTAGAAAGACTGCTATTAAAACACACACACACACACGCACGCGCACATACACACACACAGAGAGAGACAGAGAGAATAACCAGTGTTGGCAAGGATATGAATAAATTGGAACCCTGTACATTGCCAGTGAGAAGGTAAATGGAGCAATGGAGCAGCTACTCTGGAAAATAGTACTGCAATTTCTCAAAAAATGAAAAACATAATTCATGTATGATCCAGCAACTCCACTTCTGGGTATATATTCAAAAGAATTAAAAGCAAGGTCTTGAACAAACATGTGCTCACCTGTGCTCATTGCAATATTATTCACAATAGTCAAGATGTGGAAGCAACCCACATGTTCACTGACAGATGAATCGGTAAACAAAGTGTGATATATCCATACAATGGAATATTGCTCAGCTTTTAAAAAGAAGGAAATTCTGACACATACTACAATGTGAATGAACCTTGAGGATATTACGCTAAGAAAAATAAGCCAGTCACAGAAGGGCAAATACTGCATGATTTCACTTATGAGGTACTAGAATATGAAAATTCATAGATAGAAAGTAGAATTGTGACTATCAGGGGCTGGGGAAGGGAATAATGGTGAGTTATTGTTTAATGAGCAGAGTTTCCACGTGGGATAATGAAAAAGTTCTGGAGACAGATGGTGGAGCTACTGCCACTGAACTATACATTTTTAAATGGCTAAAATGATAGATTTTACGTTAGGTGTATTTGACCACAATAAAAAAAACAAATTTAAAAAGAGAAAGAAACCATAGATAAGGTTGGTGGCATCTTGGAAAAGAAAAGATTTGACCTTCACTTGTCAGAATGTGGTTCCACTCCCCACTGGGTGAAGACACCTCACAGAGGCTCTTCTCTAACACAGATTTCCACAGTAGAGTGGATATAGGGAGAATCAAGACAAAAAGAAGTCTACAGTTTCAAAGGGCCTCTTTGGGTGCTGTATTTGAATTCTCTCCACAACATTCATAGCTGTCTGTTCCCTTTCTAGTTTATCTATTTGTGGGTTTGTTATCTGGCCCTTCCCACAAGACTATAATCTTTTTGTAATCTTCCTTCACTGATCTATGTTTACAAGAGTGCTGGCTTCATGAATATTTGTTGGATGAATACATATCTTAAAAACGAATCTTAGTGCTTATAGGCAAGTATTTCTGTAAGACGAATTCTTGGAGATAGAAAAGCTGCATCAAAGGGCATATGCAGTGTAGGTATTAGGATCGTCAGTATTTCCAGATGGTTCAAGGCACTTGAAGTAGTCAGTATGCATTAAGTGGGCACCACATCTGGAGAGCTCAGTGTCCTTGGGTTCATCCATGCATCCCCAGATGGTTCTAATGTGCAATCAAGATGAAGAACCACTCTTCTAGGCCATCTTCTATGTTGTTCTCATTATAAAATACATGAAGATTCAACTGGATGTGGTTTTCATATAATTGCTTCAGCCAATTCATCTACAATTATTTATAGTGATTCGTAAAGCCCAGTTTTTTATTTATAGATGTCGACACTGGCATATAAGAAATAGAGAATGATTGTTTGCAGGAGTCATGTGGTTATCTAACATTTAATTACTCAGTCTTCCTGAAGTAAAGTTCGTGATTGGTGCAGCGTATGATGTTAAACACATGTTGCCCATTTTGGCATTTGATTTCTTACATAGGTATGTTTATATAAGAAATGTGCATGCAACTGAGATGGTCACAGGGATGGGCTTTGGCAAATTCTGCTTATGTGATCCACAAATTCCATGTGGTTTTGGACAATGGAATTCTTTTGCAAGAGCCCTATCTTTGTAAGAAGAGTAAAATTTTTAAATGCCTTAGCAATAAAATATGTGAATAAAGAATCAAAATGTGTTGGTGTTTTATTGATGTTTAAAGATGTGCAAGAATGATGTGTGTTATCCCAGGAGAGTTAGTGAAGAAAAAAAATGGGCCAGATATAAAATTACAAATAGACACAGGAAATAAGGAGCCAAGAAAAAATTCTTAAAAATTGGGGTTTCCACACATACTGGGGCCTGTTGGGGGGTAGGGGGCACAGGGAGGGAGAGCATTAGGACAAATAGCTAATGCATGCAGGGGCCTAAAACCTAGATGATGGGTTGATAGGTGCAGCAAACCACCATGGCACACGTATACCTATGTAACAAACCTGCACATCCTGCACATGCATCCTGGAACTTAAAATAAAATAAAAAATTATTTTAAAAGATTTAAAAAACCAAACCTGCATGTTCTGTACATGTATCCCAGAACTTAAAATTTTTAAAAATAAAAAAATAAAAATAAAAGCTACTCAGGAGTCTGAGGCAGGGGAATTGCTTGAACCAGGGAGGTGGAGGTTGCAGTGAGCCGAGATCACGCCACTGCACTCTAGCCTGGGTGACAGAGCGAGACTCTGTCTCAAAAAAATAATAAAATTACATTTTTTAAAATTGGGTTTCCTGAAAAAGAAACTATAACTAATGAATAATGACAATTGTAAAACTGTAAGAAAATGTTTCTGAGAGAAACTGATATGTTCACACACACACACAAAAATCAAAACTAAACCTGTAACTAAATAAATCCTGGAAAAAATATCTACATTGACAAAAAGAAGAAACATAATTTTCAAGAATGCAGAACAAAAGCAAATTATCAGACTAGCCACATAACTGTTCAACAACCAGAATACGATTGTACTGTGAACCTAGAACTCTCAGATGTGTCATTCGTGTGGGTAGGCAATAGATAGTTGCACATGAGGGCTCAGAAAATATTTCATGCAGGAATTCTTTCCTTTTCTCTTTTTCTTTCTTTCCTTTTCTTTCTTTTCTTTTTCTTTCTTTCTTTCTCTTTCTCTCTTTTTCTTGCCTTTTTTTGTGTGTTTGTTTGAGACAGGGTATCACTGTGTCACCCAGGCTGGCGTGTAATGGGCAATCACAGCTCACTACAACCTCCACCTCCCAGGCTCAAGAGATCCTCCCTCCCACCCCAGCTTCCTGAGTAGCTGGGACTACAGGTATGCACCACCATGCCTGGCTAAGTTTTGCATTTTTTGTAGAGATGAGGGTTTTGCCATGTTGCCCAGGCTGATCTCAAACTCCTGGGCTCAAGTGATGCACCCACCCTGGCCTTTCAAAGTGCTGGCATTACAGGTGTGAGCCACCACACCTGGGTGCCTCTTCTTTTTCAAGAAAAAATAATTACTTGAAGATGTACTCCAGCTGACAAAGAAATTAATACGATTAACAATTCCAGCTTTTAACCTATAAAATGAGCAATGATCAAAAAGCTTGTTGGCACACAGTGTTGGCAAGCATGTGATGGGACATAGGTACTCATTTCTTATTCAGAGTATAATTTGGTGCCATCTCTTTTAAAAGCAATTGAAAATATTTAACAACATTTGAAATGAGTATATCCTCTAGTGTCTAGCAAACTACAAACATCATGGAGCAGATACAGGAGGAGGCAAAGGATTGTCATGGCAACATTCCAGAGACAGCTGAGGACACCAAGATTTGTACAAAGGGTAGAAGGGTAGTACTCATGGAGTAAAATATTTGGTAGGGTGTAGAGAAAATGGGAATTTTTTAACAACCACTTGGATGCTGAAAATCCAACTAAGGAGAGGCAAAAGCTAAAGCTTATTGGGACAGATCAGCAAATAATCAAGGGCTTGGAGAGCAATGGGAAACCAAGATTAAATGCAACCTCTCCTTAGCAGAGGCCTAGAATCAGAGAGTGGACATGAAGAAAATTGGCCGGGCGCGGTGGCTCACGCTTGTAATCCCAGCACTTTGGGAGGCCGAGGCGGGCGGATCACGAGGTCAGGAGATCGAGACCACAGTGAAACCCCGTCTCTACTAAAAATACAAAAAATTAGCCGGGCATGGTGGCAGGCGCCTGTAGTCCCAGCTACTCGGAGAGGCTGAGGCAGGAGAATGGCGTGAACCCGGGAGGCGGAGCTTGCAGTGAGCCGAGATTGCGCCACTGCACTCCAGCCTGAGCGGTAGAGCGAGACTCCGTCTCAAAAAAAAAAAAAAAAAAAAAAAAACCATTGTGTTTAATTGGTGAGATTCTTTCACATGGGCATCAGAGATGGAGGACCCCTGACTATGTGAAGAGCACACACTGGACATTAAAGCTGTCTAACTTCCTCCTCTCCCAGTTTTATTTAATCGTGACCTCATCTCTCTTAACAAGTTCAGGATCCATTGAGAACTGGGATTGGTTAAAGAATGGACATGTTACCAGGGAGAAGTGAGGAAAGGTTTGCTGAGGGCCTCTGGGAAAAATGTCCTCTTAAGAGAAATCCCTGGAAGACATCCTTTCTCCCTGCTCTGGGTGCTGTTTTTGTATGCATGGGAAGCCAGGAGAAATTCTGTAGCCATTTTCTGGCCACTTGAAGAGTAACGGCAATAAAAGAGGGAGACAGGATTAAGCCAAACTTAAAGCCTACCCTACTCTAGGACTTTAAGTCAGTGAATCATTTCCCTCTCTTATTTATAAGGTAGTGTGAGTTAGGCTTTACTTTCACAACAGTAAGGCCTCTTAAGTGATACAGAAAATACTGTGAGAGAGGCAAGCTAACGCTTCAAGACAACTTGGCCATGCCTAGCCCTTACACAGTAGAGTAGGGGTAAGTTCAAGCAATCCATCCTCACTCCCCTAAGGCCTTCTGAAAACTATTTCTGATTAAAAGGAAGGGGACTTCACCTGACACTGTGTAGCCTAGGTAAAAAGAGACTGAGATGGAGTGGAAGAGACTTGATATAAAGAATTAGCATTCAAGTTTCATGTAAAATGGGTTCCAAAATGAGTTCCAGGATGTGTGCAGTGGCTCACGCCTGTAATCCTAGCACTTTGGAAGGCTGAAGCAAGAGGATCACTTGAGCCCATGAATTTGAGACCAGCCTGGGCAACACAGTGAGAATATGTCTCAAAAAATAAAATAAAACACTATATGTATATGGGTAGGCAGGGTGGGCCTTGTTTATATTCTGCTAGTACCTTCTGGGTTCAAGTATGTATTACTGCTGCATTTATCATCCCCAATGTCTTTTTTCTGCATCTTCTTTTTGTTTCTGAGCACTGCCCAATCCCTTCTCTCCCCAAAGACTGTGTATAGCAGGCTCTGCTGCAGATGTGAGGCTACAGAGGATGTTACAGGGGAGCAAAGCACAGCCAGCAACTTAACACTGATCATAGACACCCATCTCCTCACAAAGTCCCCCTTATTCCTGGCTTTCTCTTCTACCTGGGCTTCAATTTATTGCTATATTGCTGATTCTCCTTGATCTTTTAACCTTGTTTTCCCAAACTCATTTACTCCCTTTAAAAAAATCTTACTTTTTATGAGGAACATTTTAACTGTTTCATCAACTCATCCAGCCTATTCCAGCTATGCCCATAAAGACTTAACTATCTTTAAAATAACATATTTGGCTGGGCTTACTGGCTCACGTCTGTAATCCCAACACTTTGGGAGGCCAAAGAGGGAGGATCGCTTGAGGCCAGGAGTTCAAGATCAGCCTGGGAAATGTAGGGAGACCCCATCTCTACAAAAAAAAGAATTTAAAAATTAACTAGGCATGGTGGCACACACCTGTAGTCCCAGCTATGTGGGAAGATGGCTTAAGCCCAGGAGTTTGAGGTTATGATGAACTATGATGGCACCACTGCATTTGAGCCTGGGTGACAGAGTGAGACCCTGTCTCAGAAAAAAAGAAAAACATATTTTTTCTTTTTACACATTTACAAGAATAGTAACCAAACAATGAAAACAATCTAACTGCTCATCTAAGCAAGTTGTAGTCCATTTATATAGTGGAATACCAAGCAACCATTAATATCATGTTGTGATCTTCCATTTCAATGTGGCCAACTGAAAACATCTCAAAGTAAGAACAGTAAAGAAGTACAAAAAAAATAAGTGTAATGGTCCCCTGCACCTGTCCTCCTAGCCCCTGTTGGATTAAGAAAGAGAAGACCAACCCTTTTTCTGGGGAATTACCTTCCTCCTTCCTGTGTTGGCCAGGGCTGTTGGAACAGTGTGAGGCTTTCTCAGTGATTTTTTGCAGTGTCGTTCCCTCCCTTGAGGCTGAGAGGAGATAACCACTAACCTAGGAATTCACAACAAATTTTTATTACTTTAAGCTGAAAAAAAATAAGTGGATAACAGTATTGTGAAGGAGAGGAGAAAGTATCAGGTAACCAGGGCTTTTGATAATCTCTGGAAGAGAGAATGTAGAATGGATACTGAAAAGGCTGCAAGAGGGGTAGGAGCCATTTTCTCAGCAACAAAGTAAAAGAGAGGCTCTAAGCTTGGAGGGAGCTGGACTAAAAAGAGGGACAGAAATCAAGATGATTTAGTCAGGGATCATTTACACAGCAGTTGTACTACTTGGCCCCTTCCCAACCCCATCCCACCCTCTCTAAGATGGCCACAATGTTTGCCTCCACAATAAAACCAAAGAAGTAATAAACTGACCAATATGCCAGAAGCACTTCAGAGCAAAGCTGTCCTTATTGGTATAAAACAGGATGGAGTTGCCTGCTTGCTTTCAGATCTTACTCCCTTAAGTAAAGCTTTTTAGTGACCATATTCACACTCAGCTTTCAATGAATGGGAGAAACTTGTTGGTTCAATGAGACTAGACACTTGTGAGGAAACTCAAACATGCTCCCTATTAAACAGCTTGTCTTTTTGTCCATTGTTCAATAAATATAATGAGGAAATAAAACAATGACCTCAAAAGAAACGGTGATAATTGAGGGAATAAAAAATAACTTTCAACTTTAAAAAATTAGAGAACAAGTTGCCTATAGAAAACAAGAACACACTGCTAAGAAGAATATGCAATCAAAGAATACCAAAGAGTTCATGGAAATTTTAAAATATCATTGAAAATACAAGAAATTCAATAGACTTTGAGGAAAAAAAATTAAAGAAATCCTCTAAAAGATAAAAGATAGAGCTAGGAAGAAAAGTTAAGACATAGAAGATCATGTCCCTGTTAGTTAGATCTCATCTAACAGGAGTTCCTAAATGATAAAACAAAGAATATAACAGAGAGAGAGAAAAGGTAATAAAAGGGAATTTTCTAAAACTAAGAATAATGTTTTTGAATTGAAAATTCTTACTAAATAAATCTGGTAGAGTGTTTCTAAAGATGGTTACAATATCTCTTATCCCACATGACTGTTGCACTGAGACTTTGTCACTCTTTTCATCAAACTGTACTTCCCCTACCCTTAAACTTGCACTTCTCCTGAGACTTGCTTTTACCAACAGAATGTGGCAGCAGTGGCACTGAGTAGCTCCTGAGACTAGGCAGGATGAGCCATTGTACCTTCTGCTTAGCCTTCTTTGGGGAAGCCAGCTGTCATGCTGTGAGAAAGCTCAGGTTAGAAAGTCAAATAAAGAACACCATCTAGAGAAAGTGGCCATGTGGAAGAGCATCAAGGCAACAAAGATATGAATGAAGCTTTCTTGGTCCTTCCAGCCCACCCCAGCAGTCAGCTGAACATAGCTAAGTGAGTGATCCCAGTTAATCCCAATGTAGCAAAGCAATTGCTCAGCCAAGTTCAGCACTATTTCCTGGCCAATAGAATAATAAGAAATAGTAACTTCCTATTGTTTTAAAGCATTAACTTTTGGGGTGGCATGATATAATGCTGTTAATATTTTTTAAGGCCCTTACTTGAACATATCTAGCGTTTTTTCAAAACTCTGATGATATAGATAAGATTCTACAAGGTTCCAGAAAGAAAGAATAGTTATGTATAAAAGATTGAGAATCAGAATGGTATCAGACTTTTTATAAGGGGCATTAGATACTATATTTCAGTTGAGCAATGCCTTTATACTACTGAGAAAAAAAAAAAACTATTTTGAATATATAATTCTATACCTGGGCAAAACATCAACCAGATATGAGTGCAGAAAAGATATAGTTTTGGGCAAGAAAATAATCAGAAAGTTTATCACAACCCACAGACTATCTCTGAAAATACTTCAGGATATAATACAGCAAATTGAAAAGGTAATTTCAAAAAGATATGAAATCCAAGAAACAATGATACAAACCCAAAGATGCAATAAAATCTCAAGTGGACAGCAGTCAGCAAGTTTATACAACAACAGCTAAAACTTATAATAGTAACAGCCTCCAACAAGAATATCTTCAAGGGGAAAAATATTCATAATATATGATTAAATATCTAAATTATCTTTGTAAAAAATATATACTCATGCTCTAATGAGAGAGATGAAGAGAATGAAAATTAAACTATCCCTTTCCCTCTTTCTCCTTATTTGTTTTAGTAATATTTTCTTTGAATGACACAGACTTCATGACATAAAAATACATATCATATTTTCGAGAGACAAATATTATTTTATATTTTGAACTCTCATATGGTTTGAAATTTTGTTTGTTGTACATATTACTTTTACAGAATTTTTTATATATTGTTATCAAGTATTTGTAAATATTGCTGTAGAAAAAGTTTTTTGTTATATGGGAAATACTTTTTTAATTTTAAAAAAGGATATGTATGGAAATAAAAGCTATCTTTTGTTTAGGAAATTATTAATGATATTTTTCTTTTGTGGACTTTCAGATTTTCTGTACTGAAAACTGAGAATTATTTAAAAAGAAAACTTACAGCTCTCAAAAATAATCAGAAAGTAAAAATTCATCAGGCAGGTCATGTCAGAAAAATTGAAATGTTTTGTAATGGCCCATGCCTTCCATGCTTAACTTCTCAAAGCTCATATTATACCTTTGAATATTAGAGGTTGACAGATCCATTTTTACATCCATTTTAGTTCTAGCTTTTAGTGTCTTAAAACCTGTGTATGTAATGTATACTTAGAGCTCTTGACATACAATGTCCAGAAGCTTCTACCCTGTTTAAAGTCTAAATATAAAAAAAGCTGAAACACACTTTTTGTTCTCTATGTAATTAATACTTTTAATTATATAAAGAAGAGATTTTTGTCATGATGTAATTTTCTTATTTCTTTGTTGTTTATTTTTGTAAAGAAAGATATATGTTAGTATTTAAGCCTTAAAATTTTGCCAGCGACAAAAGCCAGCAGAGATAATGATATAAATGTAATTGATTGGAGAATAGTTTAGTTACCTCTTAACATCACCCATCTGGACATGGAGGTTGTATAAATCCTGTAGGAACTAAAATGATCTTTAGTTGAGGTACAGGAAATAAACCAATGCAAAAATTTTTAAGTCAAAGTGGTTTGAAGGAGAACATGAAACAGGATAGAAGACAAAGGAGGTGCATGGTGGGCTATTCAATTCTGTCATATTGGTTTTGGAGACCAATCGGGACTGGACCCAAAGCATCTGGTAAGGTACTTGAATTAAAAATGAACCAAAATCCAGGGGAAGATAATGTTTTTCACAAGATAAAAACAGTTTTGATTTACTCTTTCCAAATATCCTTTCCAAGTAACACCAATTCTAATAAAAGTTGTTTGTTCCTGCCTGGTTGGAGGTCAATAGGGCAAATTATTTGCTAGCTACCTTGAAATAAAAACAGCTCCTCCATTATAAAGCTTGGTTTTTAAAGCCTGAAACTATAAATCTGGGTATAAGCAGCACCAAAATGCAGGCTCAGACTCCAACTCTGATTCTGGAAAACTGACTCTGGAGGGCAGATAGAGAAAGGCTGTGAAATCACTGTCAGGGTCCAATGCCCTAATTCCTGGTGGATGGTGCCATTGCAAAAGGAAGACCTTTACTCAAGCCCTGGCACCTTTTGCTCTTACCAAGATGGGGCTTACCAAGATGAACCAAGAGGACCCAGGAAGATCTGGAAAATAAATCGAAAAAGAAAAGGGGAAAATGAAAGAAGGGAAAGAGAAAAGACAGAAAGGAAAAGGGAAGAAGAATGAAAGGGCAAGAAAATAAATGCACCTGGCATGTAAAGTAGGCCCAGGGCAAGCTCAGGATAGGAGCATGGGAGCAGCACTATGCCCTCTCTCCCACCTTCCCTCAAGTACTGCGCTCTCACCGGGGCAAGAGGCTCCCTGCTCTGGATTCTGAATATTCCAGAGCCCTGAACTGCTCCTCCCCCAGCTGTGCTCCAGATTAAAGGAGACAGGGCCAAGTGGATGTGGTGGTCATCCTCACTTCTAGATCTCATTCTGTGTACTTTAGACCCTGTAACTGCCTACACAAATGGCTCCCGGAAGCTATGCAGGCCCCCATGGTCTACATGGGCCTCTTCCCTGCGCCATCTCCCAGAAGGTGGTCTGCACCTCTGATGTTTGTATTTCTAGGCCTGAGGGGTGGCCCAAGAACAGTCACTTCTAGTACGACATTGTCTTACAGCTGGAATTTGGATAAGAAGTGGGTTGTTCACATGTGTGTACATAAAGGCCTTCAATGTTGGATGGATCTGGGGAGGGGAAGAGAAAGGGAGACAGGAGGCAGCAGTCAGGAGCAGCCTCTCCCATCACATTTGGCATAGAACTTCTATAATTCAAAAATTCTAAATTGAAATCTGACCTCCCAGGTTGTTATAAAGGAATATTTGTCAAGGTAAAAGAAATAGAAATGACTTCACTTACGTTGCTAATTTGATTTGAAACTATTAAATATTTAAATATACGATATGTGGTTCTCCAGCTGCACTCTTGCTTCAGGCCTGCAAAGCTCATAAAATGAGGGCAGGACAGACAGACTTTATGTGTATCTATATAAAAGAGAATTTTTTAAAAAAGAAAACATCATTAGTACTTCTATGTAACATAGTATAGTTAAGTAGATCTACAGTATACCTTGAAACATAAAATAAATGTGACTATTTTAAGTGTTGGAGAAAGACGCTTTTACATATAGTTACCTGATTTAGTAAGTTACTAAGTGCGGCAGATTGTGGTTTCCAACAATGGCCACAACAATTCTTTTCATCCCATATGTTCTTCCAGAGCCTTCTACATCTCCTTTCTTGAACCCAAGTCAGCTTTTGTGGTTTCCTCAATTAATGGTTCACAGCAAATGCATCACCATGTGATTTTTGAACATAAGTTATAAAAGACAATACAACTTCCTCCTAGCTCCCTTTCAGGTCACTTGCTTTTCGAACCCAGTCACCATGCTATGAGGAAGCCAAGAACTTATGTGGTGAGACAAGGCGTAGGCATTCCTGCCCACATTTTTAGCTGAAGTCTTAGCCAACAGCATGTACCATACATGTGAGTAAATAAGGCTTCCCAATATCCTGGCCTCCACACATCCACTCTGGTTTATATCACATGGAACAGAGATGTGCAGTCCCCTCCAACCCTGCACAAATCACTGGATCATGAGTTAAATAACTGATGGTTGTTTTAAGCCACTAAGTTTGGGATGCCGTTTATCTACTATTCAGCAACAGATAAATTGAATCTTAAGTGTAAAATAATTTTATTAAAAAAAGTGTTATTATGTAACACATGCCTCATTTTTTAAAATGAACTTCAAAAAGGGATAGGCAACTTAAGCAAAAACTGAATTATGGCTTTTTCTACATGTATAGGAGGCATAATTCTATTTAATAATTTTAGTGTTTGAATGTAGTTAAAATTAATTAAGTCTGGGCACAGTGGCTCCTGCCTGTAATCTCCACACTTTGGGAAGCTGAGGTGGGCAAATCACTTGAGGTCAGGAGCTCAAAGCCAGCCTGGCCAACATGGTGAAACCCTGTTTCTACTAAAAGTATAACAGATTAGCCGAGCATGGTGGTGTGTGCCTGTAATCCCAGCTACTCAGGTGGTTGGGGCAGGAGAATTGCTGAACCCGAGAGGCAGAGGTTGAGGTGAACCAGGATCATGCCACTGCACTCCAGCCTGGGCAACAGAGCAAGACTCTGTCTCAAAAAAAAAAAAAAAAAAAAACAACAATTTAAGTACTACCTCACAACCATTAAGATGACTACTATTAAGAAAAACAGGAAATAATAAGTGTCAACCAGAATGTGAAGGAATTGATACCCTTGTGCATTGTTGGTGGACAAGGTTTAGCTGCTGTGGAAAACAGTATGGTGGTTGCTCAAAAACTCAAAGATAGAATTACCATATGATCTAGCAATCCCACTTCTGGGTATATACCCAAAAGAATTGAAAGCAGAGTCTCAAACAGATATCAATGTTCATAGCAGCATTATTCACAATAGCCAAAAGTTGGAAGCAACCCAAGTGTCCATCGACAGATGAATGGATAAGCAAAATGTGGAACATACACACAATGGAATATTATCCAGTCTTAAAAAGGAAGGAAATGCTGTCACATGGTACAACACAGGTAAACCCTGAGAACATTATGCTAAATGAAATAAACTGGTCACAAAAAGACAAATACTATACGATTTCATTTATATCAAGTATCTAGAGTACTCAACTCATCATGATAGAAAGTAGAATAATGGTTGCCAGGAGCTGAGGGCAGGGGGAATAAGGAGTAGTTGTTTAATGGATATAGAGTTTCACAGTTTTACAAGATAAAAAGAGTTCTGTAGATTGGTGGCACAGCACTTTGTGTACAAACACTACTAAACTGTACGCTTAAAATGGTAAATTTTATGTTGCGTATATTTTACCACAACTAAATTTTTTTTAATTAATCAAGATGTTTTTGATCTCAATGATTCCAGAGTTCTCCCTACTCTTAGTCATTCTCTCATCATATAGGCATAGCTAATATTTATTATCCAATAAAATCACCAGATTTCCTTCTAGATTTGCAGAAGCAAAATTGCTCATGAAATTTAACAATGTTTAGGCCAACAAACAATTTTGGAATCAGACACTTATCTCGTTGGTTTGTTAATAATGCATTCTATAACCAATATATGGTAGCATGTAACATCTTTTTTAAGGCTGATGATCAAGGTCTTGGTCAGTGTTTATTTCTATCAAAGTTCAAATCTTGTGATCTATTATAATTCATTCACATTTTATATTTCAAGTTTGAAATATATACGAACTATCTGACTCTCATACAGTTATATTTCTAGATGTGATTTCATTGATGTTTATGGTAGAGGATTACAATTTACAAAACTGTAAAACCTGCTTTATTTTCCCTGTGTGGCAAATAGCTCAGCTTTCTCATTTTACATTGCTGAATGAGTTGAAAATATTTTGCAATTACTTTGGTTATTAATTTCAAAAAGAAAATTCTATCAGCATTTCTATGAGGGATTTGTAATTGTAATTTCAGAAGCCACATGCCCAACAGATGGACTGTTTTTTTTAAAGATAACCAAAAGCAGGGTTGAAGTTTGAAGACAAAGAGAAAAATCATACTTAAAAAAAAGTAAATAGTTTTTTATTAAAATGAAAAAAAAAAAATCATGTAAGAAACTATAACGAGGCCAGGCGCAGTGGCTCATGCTTTTAATTCCAGCACTTTGGGAGGCAGGCAGATCATGACGTCAATAGATCGAGACCATCCTGGCCAACATGGTGAAACCCCATCTCTACTAAAAATACCAAAATTAGCCGGGCATGCTGGTGCATGCCTGTAGACCCAATTACTCGGGAGGCTGAGGCCGGAAAATCGTTTAAACCAGGGAGGTGGAGGTTGCAGTAAGCCAAGATCGCACCAATGCACTCCAGCCTGGCCATAGAGTGAGACTCCATCTCAAAAAAAAAAAAAAAAAAAAAAGAGAAGAAGAAGAAGAAGAGGAAGAAGGAGAAGAAGATGAAGAAGAGGAAGAAGGAGAAGAAGAAATTATAATGAAAACTAATTTTAGAATTTAAATTGTTCCCTAATGCCTTTTATTTATTTATGTTGAAAGGGAAGGCTACTCATATCAGAGATACCTTCATGATGACAGTGCTGAGTAAGTGTTTTGACCTAAGTGATTTGTGGTTACTTTTGCTTTCTATCTTAATACTTGGGTATCACACACAGAAAAATTAAGAAGAAAAATAAAGAAAGGAATTTCCACTCAACATTTCCCAATTTGAGATTATTTTTCTATTAGGAATAATTTCAGAATTTTGTCAAGCAATTTTCAAATAATAATACTTTTTGTGGTTTATAATACCATAATCCACGTGGTTCAGTCTCAGAGCAGTATTATGTCTAAAAGTATACAGTCCTTGCAAACAAATTTAATTTCAAAATAAATGAAGCCCTTTTCTTGTATGTACTGAACACTGTGATGAAGACACATGAGTTTCAGCAATTCTTAAAATCCTCTTTTTTCTCCCCTCCACCCGACACTATCATGTATAATGTCTGTTCCTGGACCTTTCTCAGATCTCCAAAAAATCTCCTCTACCTTCAACCTACATGACTTTTTCTGTTATTTTTCCACTTATTTTTCTTCTTCCAGCCTCTCATTATACAAATTGACATTATATATAAATGGGAAATAAAATATACATTGACACTAAATCATTCTCCCTCATCCTCCTACTATTCCAGTTAATCTCTCTGCCTGTTATTCTAGCCTTTCTCTTCAAAGTCAGGAGAAATGGAAAGACACGTTTTGAAAGAGAAAAAACAATGACTGAACAAACCTGAAATTCTCTTTTGCAGACAGGTGGTAAGTATGAGAGAGAAACTCAAAATCTTCATACACCTGTAAGTTTTAGTTCATTGCATTCTAATGGCTACAAAATTTACTGCCCTTTCAATGAAAGTATAAAGCTGTTCACAGAGAGTGTCTAAACTTAAAATCCTGAAACCATCATTCCATTCAGACCATAATTTTTAAATAACATCAGCAGCAAGAGCTTAATAAATTGAAGGTTCTCCTCACTTCCTTTTAAATACCTCAGAGAATTTAAAACCTAGAAGAGAGAGTTAGTTCAACTGTTTTTGCTCTACACATTTTTGGAGAGTTGTAGTGGTTTGGGTTAAAATTTTGACCCTAAGAACTGTGATATTCCCTCCCACGATGTGAGTCCCAAGAAACATCTGGAGTCTTCTGCAATGGGTCTCTGAATTTTCATTTCCCTACGCGGTACACATACAGGTTGCACATTATGATTTAATCAGCTGTTTAGAAAAATAGGCTCTTAGAATTCTAACACACTGGAACCAGTTGTGGTGTTTTTAAAGTAACAGCAGGACCACACTTACATCCTAAGACAGCACTCAGTCAAGAGTTCTTTATATCTCTTTTACAGTTCCTCTCTTCATACAAAGTAAACTTTTCTTCCTTTGGTCAAAAGGACATAGGACGTGCTATCTAAATGAAAGCACAGTTCTCTTGTGTCTCATGAATCACTAAGTGACTTGGTTCAACATTAGGTCACTGTGGAACACAGACTGTAACAGAAACACATAAAAGCTCTGACAGAGGAGGGGAGAGATGCTATTCTGGAATATCGTTGCCAGAGTAACATAAACCTTGTGTGTTTTCACAAGGAAATGAGTCACTTGTTTCTGTTGGCTAAAACTCTGTTTTCTTTAATTTCATATTTTAGCTGTCTAATATATGCTGAAAGAGCCCAGGGTTTCCAGTCTTCAGACGGAGATAACTTGCTAATTAAAAGCTCAACAGAGGGTTTTGCATGGTAATTAAACAGAACTGGATAAAAGAAACACTCAAGCAAACAGGAGCACATAGCAAATGCAAGGGTGAGAGCACTCAAACCACAAGCAGTCCTCCAAGAGAGGGCCTGGGGAGGGGGAGCAATACCCATTGAGATAATTCAGAAGACAACAACTACAAATAACATTCACTGGACCCAATTTGCTAAGAAAAGAGTATAATATACTCAGACAAACTCAGGATATTTTGCCTGGAATTATTGAGTTATTTTCACGTTTTCCTTTTTTTTTTTAAAGATTTACCATTAGAAAGACTTACAGCAGGGGCTACACACACAGAAGCCGTCTGAGCTTGGCTGGTGACAAACTAGTGATACAGGCTGACTATGGGACAACAGGGAGTGATGAGGACTATGGCATTCAGTCAAAAAGTTTAAAATGCTTTGCTTTGCATAATGTATTTAATATTTTATCTGTGAGCCAGATTCATCCTATAGGGTACTAGATTGGGGCCTCTATTCTTGAGTGGCAAGAAACACATGCTTCTTCATTTTTATTTGAAGACTGGCTTTCTTTTAAATATATCCACTGATAAAAATGTCAATATTCATTTAAACTTTTAAAATTATTGATATAGATGTCTATATTAAGAATCCTGTTACTTAATATATACATACATACGTGTGTGTGTGTGTGTGTGCGCGCGTATGTGTGTGTAGTTCTCTTCCAGTTTCTTTGCTTTTACGTCCCAAAACATATGGCCATTTGGTACTACTATGGCTATATTTTTTCTCCCTGTTTTTCTTGATACCTCTTTAAGCAAATAGTCATTACTGTCTACCTCTAATGGGTTAGAGCCTCTTCTCCCACACCCCAGAAACCTATTCTCAACTGCCCACTTTACTGGAACTGTTGATCTATTAATCGCCCACCCTAGTGGACTTTCCAGCCCTGATTCCCTTAGGCCTCCCTAACTCTGTTAGTCCTTCCTGGGGCCACTCCTTGTTTGTAATACTCTCCTTCATCAGTTTCCCCCTTAACCAAACTATATTAATTCTTCTCTTTATCCTTCAGTCCTCTGTTGACTTCCATATTTACATTATCCAAGTCTGACCTCTCTCCCTAATTACCTTCTGAACATTTTTACTGATATCCAATATTCCACTCCAACATAATATTTTAAAAATCACACTCCCCATTTTCCTCCTGTAAACCAGCATCTCTTCCTGACTTCTTTATCTCTGTCAATGGTACTATCATTCTCTCCACAAGACAATCTCAAACCAAGAAGCTGTCTTTGATTCTTCCCTTTCCTTTCTTTCTCCTACACACGGGATTAGTCGCCAAGGCTGTTGGCTCTTGTGAAGTAATCTATTCTATATCCAAGCCTTCTTTTCTGATCTCATAGCCACACCCTTGACCAGAACCTTAGTTATTATCACTTAATGCCTAATGTATTCCAACACTTCCCTAATCAGTCTCTGCCTGCAGTCTCTCAGTGCTGCAACCCATCCTGCTCACTGCAGCCAGATATGCTGTATTTTAAACTCCACTGACATGGCTGGCCCCTGCTCAAAGCTTCCAGTGGCATCCTGTGCCTGTAAGTACAGACATGGCAGTGTAGTGTTCAGGTTCTCCAGGAGGGTACCTCCTCTTACATTCTTATTTTCCTCATCTCCCACCTGAAGTCCTTCTCTTTCTGCACTGTTTCACTCCTTGTTCTTGAGCCTTCCCACCACCCAAATGATGCCCCCCGCCCCTAGAAAAAATGACCTTTCCCATTTTACTCCTACCCACTTTCTTGGCTCATCTCACTGACCACCTCCTCCCAGAAGCCTTTCCTGATCATATAGGCACTTTCTGCCATATTTCAGCTTGTATTTGTCAAAGGCTTCATGAGTTTGGGTCTTGTGCTCTTCAAGAATTCTTAGCCCTCTAAACACAAGAAGTCTTGTTCATGTGTACTGTAGTCACAATGATATAGTTGCAATAGCTTTTCTATAATTATCTCTTGAATAAAGATGGTAATTATCTTAATACTGGCATCTATAGCTACTAAGTTGTACAGAGTTGAATATACATTTTAATGAGTGTGTTTTCAAGATTTTCATAACTTTTTACAGACATTTGTTCATCTTTCATGCATGTCTGAAAGATTTAAGAACATGAATTATCTAATCAATTTGTATCATAATTAACTTCTATCCAAATCCTTATTTAGCATCCATGTTCTTTCTTTTCTCCTTAGAAACATTTTCTTCTTCTCGGAGATTTTTTTCCTGCAATTGTATTTATATCATATATACTTTATCAATTCTCATTTTTTAAAACCTGTTTATTCAGTTTTTAGAATTCTAACTCATAATGTAGAATGTATATAGTCTCCCATTTTTCAATTGACTAGGTTAGTCTCCAGTAATAGAATTGCTGGGTCTAAGTGTATATGGATTTGTAATTTTGACAGATATTATCAAATAGCTATTTATAATAGAATGAACTATTTTCCTCCCACAAAGATGATGTCTAAGAGTGCCCATTTCTTCAAAGTGGGACTAATACAGTGCATTATCAAACTTTTTGGGGTTTTGTCAGTTTAATAGGTGAAAAATTGATTAAGGGTAGTTTTTAACAATCACCTTTGTTGTGGTATAATTTATATAATAAAATTTAAGTATATAATTTTTTTTTTTTTTTTTTTGAGATGGAGTCTCGCTGTTGCCCAGGCTGGAGTGCAGTGGCGCGATCTCGGCTCACTGCAGGCTCCACCCTCCAGGGTTCATGCCATTCTCCTGCCTCAGCCTCCCAAGTAGCTGGGACTACAGGCACCCACCACCACGTCCGGCTAATTTTTTGTATTTGTATTTTTAGTAGAGACGGGGTTTCACCCCACAAACACATATGATGGTATTAATGTAATCACAACCACAAACATTATATAGAACAGGTATAGAACTCACACCCAAGATCCTTCATGCCTCTTTACAGCAAATTCCCTAACCCCATCCCAAGCCTCTGACAACCACTAATTTGCTTTTAGCCACTATAGTTTTGCCTTTTATAGTACTTCATGAGGAATCATACAGTAGGCACTCTTTTCTGTATGGCTTCTCCTGCTAATAAAATGTTTTTGAGCATCATCTGTGCTGATGTGTGTGCCAATCTTTCATTCTTTTCTGCTGTAGCATAGTACTCCACTGTAGGGATAAATTAAAATTTGTTTATCCGCTTACCAGTTAATAGACATATTGGTTATTTTCAGTTTGGGCCTATTATGAATAAAACCGTCATGAATAATTGAGTATAAGCATTCCACGTGGACAGTTCTATGCATACCTGCCCCCAAAGCCTAAAGATGCTGAGAGGCCAAATAAAGAGGCTAACAAATCCAGTTTCTTAAAAATAAATATTTAATAGGGACTTATAAGCAGAAATGATGCCTCAAGTGGCTGTGAGACAGTGGATACCCACACCTGCCCTTTGGAAAATATCTTTCCTATAGCAAGCTTTTAGGGCAAAACACGTGCAGCTGGTCACATCTCAGATTTTCTTGCCAAAACTCATGACTACTAGAGAGGTTGGCTAAGCATCTTTATGAGGGCTTATTTATCCTACAGGTATTGTTATAAGACCTTGCTGCCAAACACCTTGGTAGGCAGAAGTCATCATTGCTTCAGGATGGTGTCAGTCTTGCCATACAACAGGTTGTTTTTCTATAATAAGTATTTGTGTGAAAATGTTTTCAGAAACAAATTTTTTAATAAAAAAAAAAAAAAGCAGGCCAGGTGCAGTGGCTCACACCTGTAATCCTAACACTTTGGGAGGCCGAGATGGGCAGATTGCTTAAATCCAAGAGTTCAAGACCAGCCTGGGCAACATGGCTAAACCCTGTCTCCACAAAAATTACAAAAATTAGCTGGTCATTGTACCGCCCACCTGTAATCCCAGCTACTTGGGAGGCTGAGGTGGGGGATCTCTTGAGCCCAGGAGGTCAAGGCTGCCATGTGCGACGATAGTGCCACTGCACTCCAGCCTGGGAGACAGAGCAAGACTTTGTCTCAAAAAAAAATTTAAAAAAGAAAATACGTTTTATTTCTCTTGGATGAATCACTATAAATGGTATTGCTGAGTTGTATGATGTGTATTTTTAACATTATGAGAAACTTCCCAATTGTTTTCCAAAATTGCTGTGACATTTTCTTTTATTCCCATCAGCAATATATGAGAGTTGCATTTGCATCATACCTTTGCCAATACAAAGTATTGTCGGTTTTCAACTGTAGTCACTTTAGTGGGTATGTAATGGTAATTGAGGTTTTAATTTGCTTTTTCTTCAGACTAATGATGTCGAGCATCCTTTCATGTACTTATTTGTCATTTATATATCTTCTTTGGTGAAGTGTCTATTCAAATATTTATTAGTTTTTTTAATTATTGAGTTTAAGTGTTATATCTTACAGTTAAGGTCTATTTTAGAACTATATTTTACAAATATTTTCTTCCAGACTATGGCTTGGCTTCCATTTTCATAAAAGAGTCTTTTGAAAAGCAAAAGATTCTAATTTTGTATTTTAATGAAATCCAGCGTAACAACGTATTATAGTTTGTGTTTTTGGTTTTCTATCTAGCAAATCGTTGCTAACCAAGGTCACAAAGATTTCTTCACATACTTTTTTTTTTCTTTTTTTTGAGACAGAGTCTCGCTGTCACCCAGGCTGGAGTGCAGTGGCACAATTTCGGCTCACTGCAGGCTCTGCCCCGTGGGGTTCACGCCATTCTCCTGCCACAGCCTCCCGAGTAGCTGGGACTACAGGCGCCCGCCACCTCACCCAGCTAATTTTTTGTATTTTTAGTAGAGACCGGGTTTCACCGTGTTAGCCGGGATGGTCTGGATCTCCTGACCTCGTGATCTGCCCGCCTCAGCCTCCCAAAGTGCTGGGATTACAGGCGTGAGCCACCGCGCCCGGCTCTTCTAAAAGTTTAATAGTTTCACTTTTATAATTCTATAATCCATTTTCAGTTAATTTTTAAGCATGATGTGAGGTAAGGACTTACGGATGCCTATTTGTTGACAAGACCATACTTACCCAATTGAATTACTTTGAAACCTTTGTCAAAAATCACATAATCATATAATATGTGTCTATTTCTGAGCTTTCTATTGTGTTAATCTATATGTCTACCTTGACATCAATAAATATTGCATTGCACTAGTGACTTTATAATTAGTCTTAGATTGTGGAAGTCTTATAATTTTGTTATTTTTCAAAACCATGTTGGTTATTCTGGGTCCTTTTTATTTCCATGTACATTTTAGAATCAACTTGCCAATTTCATAAATAGTGCTGAAATATTAATTGGTATCATGATGAAATCATAGATCAATTAAAGAAAAACTGACATTTTAATATTAAGTCTTCTAATCTGTAAACATGACCTTTCTCTTCATTTATTTAGGCCTGCTTTCATTTATCTTGGCAATGTTTTAGACATTTCACTGTACAAATCTTGAGTATTTTAAAAAACTTAATCCCAAATATTTCAGATGTTCTTATAAATTATATTTCTATTTCCATTTCCAAATATTTGTTGATAGCATAGAAATACATTTGTCTTTGTTCTATCGTATTGCCCTAGCTAACAGCTTCAGTACAATACTGGAAAAAAATGATGAGTTCCTTTGCCCTCTTCCGATCTGAGAGGGAAAGCTTTGGTATTTCATCATTGTGATTTAAAATGTAGGGTTTTTGTGGAAACCCTTTATTATATTGAGAAAGTTCCCTCCTTAGTTTGCAGAGAGTTTTTTTCATGAATGAAAGTTGAATATTTCCTGTTTTTTGTGGATCTACTGAGATGGTTATGCATTTTTTCTTTTATAGTCTATTGATATGGTGAATTGCAATGATTGATTTTCAAATGTTAAAACAACTTTATGTTCCTGTGATGAACTCTACCTGGTCACGATTTATTATCCTTTTTATTGCTAGAGGTGATTCACCAAAATTTTGTGAAAGATTATTGCTTCTATGTCTGAAGATTACTGATCAGTAGTTTAATTTCCTTGTCTTATATGGGTTTGACTTTTACTGGTTGGTATCGGTATAACTCTGACCTCATTTTGGGGAAGTATTCCTTCCTAACTTGTTTTCTGTAAGAAATTGTATAGAAATGATATTATTATTTTTATTAACTATTTGGTTAATTTACTAGTGAAGCTTTTGGAACCTAGCATTTTCTTTCTGGAAAAGCTTTTAACCACCAATTCAATATCTTCAACAGATTTGGGACTATGTTACCTGTTTCTCCTTGTGTGCACTTAGCTTGCATCTTTTAGGGGATTTGTTCCTTTTATCTTTACATAAAATTTAATGCCATTAAACATGTTTCTTTGTTGTCCTTTTAATGCCTGTAGAATCTGTTGTAATTTCACTCATTCCATTCCAAAACTGCTTGTGTTTTACTTTTTTTCTGAACAATCTGACTATAAGTTTACCAATATTATTGCTTTTTTGAAAAATATAACTTTTGGTTTCATTGTTTTTCTTTTTTATTTTCTATTACACTGATTGTGGGTTTGTCTATATCATTTTATTCCTTCTGCTTAGGTTTAATTTACTGTTCTTTTTCTAGTTTCTTAAGATAGATACACACAAGGATCATTGATTTAAGACTTTTGTCCTTTTTTTTAAATAAGCACTTACTGATATAAATTTTCTTCTTAGAAACTGCATCTTACAGATTTTGTTTTGCTGTGTTTCTACTTTCACTCAGCTTAAAATATTTTCTAATTTCACTGTGATTTCTTATTTGAACTATGAATTATTTAGAAGTATGTTGACTAATTTTTAAATATTTAGACTTTCCAGAGATCTGTTACCAGTTTCTAACTTAATCTTGCCTTATGTAGATAAAATAGATTTTAGGATTTTAAACCTTTTATATTTATTGAGACTTGCTTTTCAATCCATAATATGGGGTCTATCTTGATAAGTGTTGTATCTGTTTATTTGAAAAGAATTTGTATTTTGCTGTTGCTGGATTCAGTGTTCTATAAATGTCAATTAGGTCAAGTTGGCTGATATTGTTTGAGTAGTCTATCATTTCTGATTTTCTGTCTACTCATTCTATCAATTACTGAAAACTGAAAGAGCAATGTTGAATCTCTGTCTATAATTGCAGGTTTATTTCTCCTTTAAGTTCTATCAGTTTTTGTTTTCTGTATTTTGAAGCTGTTAGAAGGTGCATGCACATTTAAAATTGTTATGTCCTCTTGATGAAATGACCTTTTTAAAGAAATGCTCCTCTTTCCTTGTTATTTCTTGTTCTAAAATCTATTCTGTTTGATATTAATAGAGCCACTGTAGCTTTTTTATTTAATGTGTTTGCATGGTATAAGTTTTTCCTTTTTTTACTTAAACCTATGTCTTTATATTTTGTATTGGTTTCTTGTAGACAGTATCATGGGATTCTGCATTTTTATAGTCTGACAATCTGCATTTTAATTGAGGCATTTAGACTACTTAATGTGATTAACAACTTAGTTGAGTTTAAATCTACCATATTTCTACTTGTAACTTTTTGACCCATTCACTTTGTTCCTTTTTTCCCTTTTCTTAACTTCTTTTAGGTTGAGGTTTTATTATCCCATTTTATATTAACTGTTGACATTAGCCATATCTCCATTCATTCTTTCAGTGATTGCCTCAGGGCTTGCAATTTGCATCTTTAGCTTATCACAGTCTACTTTCAAATAGATTCCTATTTCCTCTCTCCTGTCCTTTCTACTACTTTTGTTGTGCTTCGATTTTACTATCATATGTGCTATACCCTCCACAATACATTGTTAGTTTTGCTTTAAATAGATAATTAGCGTTTAAAGAGATTTTAAAAGTAAAACTACGCCTGTTATATTATCCATATACTTTCAATTTCTGGGGTTCTTCATTCATTTGCATAGACCCAAATTTCTCTCTTCCCTAATGAACTTTTAAAAATATTTCTTGAAGTCACGATCTGCTAATGATGAATTCTTTCAGCTTTTGTATGTCTGTCTTTGTCTACTTTTCATTTTGACTGGTTAAAAAAGTCTAGGTTGACAGAAAAAAGTCTAGGTTTTTTTTTTTTTTTTTTTTTTTTTTTTTTTTTTTTTTTTTTTTTCCGGAGACGGAGTCTCGCTCTGTCACCCAGGCTGGAGTGCAGTGGCCCGATCTCGGCTCACTGCAAGCTCCGCCTCCAGGGTTCACGCCATTCTCCTGCCTCAGCCTCTCCGAGTAGCTGGGACTACAGGCGCCCGCCACCACGCCCGGCTAATTTTTTGTATTTTTAGTAGAGACGGGGTTTCACCGTGGTCTCGATCTCCTGACCTCGTGATCCGCCCGCCTCGGCCTCCCAAAGTGCTGGGATTACAAGCCTGAGCCACCGCGCCCGGCTCTCCTATCATTTCTAACCTCGTTTCTCTGTATATAATGTATCTATATTCCTGATCTTTTAAGATTTTTTTCTTTTTCAGTGGTTTTCAACAATTTGATTATGATGTGCTTTGTTCTGGTTTTCTTTATGTTTAATCTGTTCAATTCATTGAGCTCCTTGGATTTATGGTTTCCATCAAGTTTGGAAAATTTTCAACAGTATTTCTTCAATAATTTTTCTATCCCTACCCCCATTTTTGGACTCCAATTAAATGCATATTAGATCACTTGATAGTTTCCCATAGGTCACTGCTGCTCTGGATTTTTTTAGTATTTTTTTCTCTATGTGCTTCACAGATTGTGTTGCTGTATCTTCAAATTTACTAATCATTGATTCTACAGATGCTAATTTGCTATTAACCCCATCCAGTACATTTTTCATTTCAGACACTGAATTTCTATTTATTTGAAAACTTTACCCAAGTACTATTTATTTTTTTAATGTCTTCCATTTCTCTCGTTGTAATCACCATGTTTTCTTAAACAAGTGAAGCATATTTGTAATAGTCCTTTTAATATCATTTCTGTGTGTTTGTACAGATTGATTTTTTTCCCAGTTATGGATCATAAGTTTTGCATTTTTGCATGTCTGATAGTTTTGGGGAGGATTATGATATGTTGTTTGTTGCTGGATTTCCAGTATTCCTTAAAATAATGTTGAATTTTGTTTTTATGTACAATTCAGTAATTTGAAATCATTTGGATAATTTCAAGGCTTTCTTTTAAACTGCGTTAGGATAGGTCCAGGTGGACTTGAGTCTAGGATCAACTTTGCCCTACTACTTAGGATTCTACTTAATGCCCATGTATTAGGTCTTTCCACTTGGGCTGATGTGAACACAAACTGTTACCAGCCCTGTGTGAGATCCTGGAATCTGTCCACTGATTTCCAGTGGTTTTTAACCTAGCCTGAAGTAGTTTTCTCTCATTCATCTGTAGATTAGCAATCAGTGAAAGACTCAGAAGATTCTTCTGCATCCCCTAGAGACTTTTCCTAGAGCCAATCCCTCCGCTCCAGTGTACTCCACAATAACTAGCCCTTGTCCTCCCTGAACTCCAATCTGTCTCCTCCTCACCGTAAGCTAACCTAGCTGTGTTGGGTTTCCTCTTTCTTCACTGAAGCCTGGAAATACTCCAGGCACAAGAAGCTATTGCAATTATTCAGGTCTTTATTTTTCTTTCTATTATTCTTTCTTTCATTATTGTTGTTTGCTTTTTTCATTTTTCTCAGAGTTCCCAGACCTGGGCTTCTTGTTGTCCAAAGATGGAAAACAATTGTCTCAGATTGTGTCTAGTTTCCTACTCTGTTAAGGCAAAAGATTGAAGCTGGTCTCTCTTACTCAGTCTTGGCCAGAATCAGAAGTTCCTATGAGTTTTAATATGAATTTCTCTTATGATAAATGAAGTTGAGTATCTCTTCATGTATTTAAGAGGTTTTAATATTTCTGCCTTTCTCTGTGAATGTGTTCACATCCTTCATCCATTTTTATTGTGTTTTGGTTCTTTCATCAGTTTCAGTAGCATCATTTAGCTTCACTGATTCTTTATGGTTCCAAAAATAGTTTTTATTATCCACTGATATTTCAATAGCTTTTCCTAAAATAATTTTCAGTGCTGTTCTACTTGTGTCTTAAAGATTCTTTATCCCATTTGTACATCTGCATATTTTTATACTTCAGTGTAAACATCAGTTAAACAAGCATTTCTTAAGTATCTAAGGCTCACATATAACTATTCTAAAGCAAAGAAGGAACAAATCAAGCAAAAGACACGTTTTATGATCTTAAAGAGTTTATGATATAGATGTGAAGAGAAAAATATATGTATGTATATCTTTTAAGTTGGGGGTCAGGGGAGGGAGACAAAGCCAAAATTATAAAATGAGCTAAGAAAGTCATAAAATTATTATTGGAATAGATGAATCTTGAGAAAAACTGAGCAAAGTGATAAAATCTAAATATTCTCGATGAGGTAGGCTTTCCAGGGTCAACTGAAAAATGAGAAAAGGAAAGAGAAGTGGAATGAGGGGAAAATAAGTCAGGGAGGCTCTGTGGGGTGGCAGTCTCCTCTCAGACCCCACTTATATCCTGTCCATAAAAGAAAGTAAGAGTTCTGAGAAACAGAAGTCCAAGTTCACAGAAGCCTGGAAAAGCTGATCTCAGAGATCTAAGAAAACACAGCACTGCCTCCGAAATAGTTAAGGACTAGATTCCCTCATTTAACAATGTATTACTATTTTTATGGATATTGATACATTATAGGGTTCTATTGGTGAGTTCATTGCAGTCATGTTAACTTAGGGAGCATAAGGATAGAGTAACAGGTTTAATCGCAATTCTATATTTGTATAAAATTCTGGTCCTTCTTACTAGTGATCTCTAGGCTCTCCACCCAAAGAGGGATTGAGCAATCTCCATTTCCCACCCCATACTTATCAGCATTCCTCTGACCTCCTGGCCACATGCAACCAGATACTGTCTCCTAAGGCAGACCCTAGAAGACTCCTGGAGAGGAGGTTCATGTCAAACCAGACTAAATACTTGCAGGCTGATCTTTCACTGCATTGGTAGCAGAAGCCTCTTAACGCCATTTTCTGACCTCTTTGGCTTGCCTTGTAAGCCCTCTGTGACTACACAACAATGGGCATTATCTCTCATTTGTGTTTTCTTGATCCTAACTTCTTTATGAATCCACTTTTTTCCATTAGTGGCTCAAGCCCCTAAAATCTTATTAGTAGGAATGAAAATAATATCACCTCCTGAGGCTCATCAGTCACTAATGAATTGACTAAAGCCCTGAGGTTTTCAATACTTCAAAATAGGGGGTTGATGCAATAGATAGATAAATGTGTGTTTGATCAACAGGGTGAAGAATGGGAAATACCAATGTTAGAATAGAAATATACAAGAAAACTTGTAAATTGACAAAGGCAATTAAAGAATGAAAAGTTGATCAAACTTACAAAAATAAGAAATAAGAGCACAACAAATTACTTCCAATGGATGGAATAAGATCAAGTATACCAATTGTAACACGGAATGTGACCAGGTTTTCCTATTTAAAGACAGATATTTTTACTTTGGTATTTAAAAATAGAAGTCTGAGCTATATGTTGTTTATCAGAAACACATTTTCAGTAATAATAATTTTTTAACAAACTGAAAACAAAATGGAGGGCAAAATAATATTAGGCAATCACAAACAAAAATAAACAGCATAGGCCAGGTGCTGTGGCTCATGCCTGTAATCCCAGCACTTTGAGAGGCCGGGACAGGTGGATCACTTGAGGTCAGGAGTTCAAGACTAACCTGGCCAACATGGTGAAATCCCATCTCTCCCAAAAACACAAAAATTAGCCAGGTGTGGTGGTGTATGCCTTTAATCCCAGCTACTCAGGAGGCTGAGGCAGGAGAATTGCTTGATCCCTGGCAGCAGAGGTTGCAGTGAGCCAAGATAGTGCCACTGTACTCCAGCCTGGGTGACGAAGTCAGATTTTGTCTCAATAAAATAAAATAAATAAAATAAACAGCAGAAGAAATATTAATTTCATAAAAGTTAAATTTATGATTCAAAGCACTAAGCAGGATAAAGACAGAATATGATGACAAAAGTCACAAAAGTTATATAAGTCATATGTGGGAGCCTGCCTGGGAATACTGGGTGCTATAGGCTTAATAAATAATTAATTCTTTAAAAAGTCACATCTTCCAAAGAAGATAACATATAGATCTATATGCACAAAACAGCATATGAACAAGAAAAATCTTTAGAAATGCAAACAGAAAAATATTTAAAAGTGCAATTATAGCAGGAGACTTTAAAATCCCTCTTTCCGAGTGGTTTGATTAGTAAGAATAAGAATAAGAATAGGCCGGACATGGTGGCTCACACCTGTAATCTCAGCACTTTGGGAGGCCAAGGTGGGTGGATCACCTGAATTCGGGAGTTCAAGACCAGCCTGACCAACATGGATAAACCCTGTCTCTTCTAAAAATACAAAATTTGCTGGGCGTGGTGGCGCATGCCTATAATCCCAGCTACTCAGGAGGCTGAGGCAGGAGAATTGCATGAACCCAGGAGGCGGAGGTTGTGGTGAGCCAAGATCATGCCGTTGCACTCCAGCCTGGGTAACAGGAGCGAACCTCCATCTCAAAAAGAAAAAAAAAAAAGAATAAGAAAAAGGAATTAAACAGTACACTGAATGAGCTTACAATAATGTAAGTAGAGATTCTTCAACTAGACAATATCCTTTTTCTTCCTACCTGCACATAGCACATTTACAAAACCAATTTTGTACTGGCCAGAAAACAACTGCCCTTAGCAAAAGTTTTAAAACAGAGATTTTACAGGCCACATTCTGTAATCATAATCCAATAATATTAGAATAAATCATAAAAATACCCAAACAATTGCAACTACTTGGAAATTAAGACCCATACTCCCAAATAATCCTTGAAAACGAAAGTGGTTGCTAAAAATGGTATGCAGTAGAAGAGACCCACACCTTGCATGCACACAGCCCTCCTTGAGAGATAAGAAGTCATCCTTCATTCTCATCGGTCATTTTTATCTTTAGCAAAGCAGCTACACCTATTCATCTTATCTCCTGGTGTCTGTCTGGGATTGATATTTACTTGTTTATTTATTTATACCACTGATTTGTTCTGTTAAAAATAAACCAGTAATTCAAGAACAAATTAAATTGTCAACTTTTTAAAATCAAATAAAGCATGCGGTTAGTTTTGGTATTTTCAAATATGTAGTTTAATATAGTTTTATGCATTGAAGTTAATAATGTGAAACACTTAGAGCAGGGCACAGCAGTGTGTCCCACATGCAACATTAGTTATTGTGTTCATACCTCAGTCCATGTCTCCTCAGCTGAGTAGAAAGTCCTCCCTCCCCAACCCCAACCACCCTGTAGGTTCCTCCCCGAATGTGCTCCAAAGTCTCCAATGGTGCCTTTTTCTCCCCATAGGGCCAGTTCCCATTACTCCCAATTCCTGGAGCTGGAATTTGGACATGTCTTCCTGAAGCTGGAAATATACCAAAGAACTTCTTAGAGAAGCTAGAGCTTCCCACGTAGCACTTGGCCCAGCTCCTCCTTTCTAACTGTGCTGGTTGCCTTCCCGAGAGAAACACAGGAGGGCCTTCTTTCCAGCTCTCTGAGAAATGGTCAGGAAGTAGAAATGCACAGCCCTCTAATTTCAGGTTCCAATGTCTGCCCAGAGTTCCCAAGCATGTAGGCCTCATGGAAATTACATTCTAATGCAGGAGACAGAAAATAAACAAGTAAACCAATAATAATATAATAACAGGTAGTGACAAGTGCTATGAAAAACATACAGCAGGATAGGCCAATCAGGATCCAGCCAGGAAAACAGTCCAATAAAGAGTATTCCAGGATTTAATATGGGAAATTAGAACAGTGTTAGAAATGCTTAAAGAGCAAACATGACAATAAGGCAACCTGGGAATTTGCAATTGCCTACTGGGCTGGAGAATAAAGGAAAGAAGTGGTATTATTGAAGCCCAGAGGTGAAGGCCACTTCGCAGATGCTAGAATCATGGGGGAGATGCAGCCGTATCTGGAGATGCCACCCGAAGGATAGAAAAGGTGAGAAGTCTCCTGGGCCTTTCCACTTCCTTCTTTCTCCTTTCCCCCAAAAGAGTAATGATCAAAGTTAACTTGAAGCCAACTGGCAAAGGAGGCTAGGAGATGTGATTTGCAGAGATCAGCCTCCGCAGTAGAGAGAAAGTGGAGGAAGGTGGGGCATGGGTCTGAGATGAGACAGACAAAATCCCAGTTTGCCGATAGAGGGATTGCCAATGGTGACAGATGATGGGAGGGGACTATTTTAGAGAGGATGGTTAGGAAAGATCTGTGAGGAGTTGACATTTGAGCAGACACCTGAATGAAGTAAGAGAGTAAGTCATCTAAAGATGTGAGGAAACCACACTGGGCAGAGGGAGGAGTCAATGCAGACTCTGAGAAACGAACTAGCTTGGCACGTTCAAGGAGCAGACAGGAGGCGGATGTGGGTGGCGCAGAATGAGCAAAGGATAAAACAGCAGGAAAGGAGATCAGAGAGATGGAAGAGGCCAGAGCATGCAGGGCCTTCTAGGCCACCATGGCCAGGAACTTGGAGTTAGTGACAAATGTGATGAGAAACCACGAGAATATTTTGCATAATATAGTGATGTGAACTGATCAACATTTTTAAAAGATTATGCTCATATTGAAAATACAAGTAACCTCAGTTGCTGAGCACACACTTGTTCCTGTGAATCTCTGTGTCGTTCTGCCTCCCATCCTGCCCCTCTGGTGCTATCACAGCAGCCCTGCAGAGCCAGGGTTCAAGGCCTCTTCTCAGAGCCCAAGGAAAATGCTCCTGAGTGTGCCCTTATCTTTGGAAATGACTGGTTGTAGTGAGAGAAAGATAACCTCTGACAGTTTCTCCGTGTAGCAAGACAATATCTCTGAGAGATGATTCCTGACACTAGTCAGGAAGGTGAAACTAAGTTCACTACATCAGCCAGGGGTCCAGACTGCCCTATCAAGAAAAAGAAAAAAGTCTTTTAAAAAGATTCTGTGTAGGTTGTAAGAAACTTGTAATTCAAGGTCCAAAGCCCTCCTTCCTTAGCCACTTCCCTGGAAACTCTTACAATTATGGCCCTAAACTCCTCATACAGGATCATTTGTCTGGTTCTGCTGAAATATCCAGCCCCAAAGAGCACATCCTCTATTAGTCACATACTAAACTGTTAAGCAGAACATCCCACGACTCCCATCTGGGACTTGCAAGCTTGATACGGCACAATTACAGTGTGGGCATAGTGTTACTTTTTCCAGAGCAGCTCTATCACCACCATTGTCTGTCAAGCAGTCAGATGGAAGCAGGCTTAAGGGGGATGATGACTGAATTTTCCGGGTTCTATCAATAGCAAAGCTGTCTACTAGTTGGGATCAGAACTATGAAAAGGTCAGAAACATTTTAATGAGGAATACAGGTTCTTGGGGGTGAGGAATGCCAGATAGTTCTCTTCCCACCAGAATTCCAGCTACTAGGATTCATTCACCCTGTTCTTTACAGAAAATTAACTGGAATAAAAATATAAGGAAATTTCATGTGTCAGAAAATATTATTCTCATTATTTTCTTCAACATTTAACAATATAAAAACCACACTTAGAGCCATATAAAAATGAGCAGTGGGTCATTTTTGACCCACTGGTTTGGCCTATGGGCCTCAGTTTACCAACTCCAGCCCCAGGATGGAGTCTAGCAGTTGACAAAAACCCTTCCTCCATATAGAAAGTTTCTCATAGCTTGTGTAAATGTGAATGGAAAGCCAGAGATCACTAGACAGGTGAGGAAAGTCTCTAACAGAGGAGTAGGAAACCAAAATTTAAAAACAGCAAAAAAAAGGAACTCGCAGGGAACAAAACCAATGCAGAGAATAGAAAGAAATGCACCCCAAGTCACATGGGTCCTCAAAGGGACTCATGAAATGAAAAAGGAGAAGTGTCACAGACAAAAGATCCCGAATCAGAATGCCATTGGATTATTCAACTCCAGCAGTGGAAGCTAGAAAACAGTGGGGCAATTACTTCAAAATGTTGAGCAAAAATGATTTCCAACCTAGAATAGGTAGCAGGCCTTGAGAATAATCAGACTGCATTGGAACATGACCATGGAGAGCTAGGAATGAATTAGTGAGTGTGTATAGATAACCAAGCTAACAAAAGAACAAACAATTATTAACAGGAAAAACAAGAAGGTCAACAGGAAAGGAAATATAATACTACTATACCACATGACTCAGCAGTGACTAAAAATCATATTCAGAACAATACAAACACTGAATTGTGATCTACCTTGAAATTATATAGTTCTATAGAAAGTTAGGGTGGAACTGAGAAGAGGAGGGCAGGTATTTAAGAAAGCTAAATTCTCATTTCCATGGTATATAGGAAGTCCAAGGATAATATCTAAAACAGGAAAATCAAGTAAAAGCAGTTTAAATATGGGATTTTGAAATATAGCGGAAATACCTAAAGAATAACTCTCAAGAGTTGAAAGTGGTTATTCCTAGAGACTGAGAATGGAGGTTGGAGAAGAGGTAACTCTTTGTTATTTATGTGAAATATCCAATTTGGAGTATAAAGTTGAGAGTCAAATGAAACATTCAGCTCTAATGCAAAAAAATAACTTCCCAGAACTATAGTTTAATGGTGACCAGATTCTCTGATTTTCATAGGATATTTTCCCCTATCTTTGAATCTAATTTTGTAAAACCATTCCTGTAAGATTAAATTTCTTGAGTAGCAATGTTACATGACCCTTGCAGTGTTGCTTCACCAGCCAGAAACCTCTGTGGCCAGTGGCGCCTCTGCCCGAGTTTTACTGTGGCCCACTGAGCTCATTTCACCCACTTGGCCTGTCAGGCTGCGGTCGGCTCCCTCTACCAGCTTGGATCCCGTGCCTGCCAAGGGCGATCCAGGTGTGGAGAGGTGAGGGGTGTGTGAGCGAGCGTGGGATCCGGCCACTGTGCACAGCCAGGCATACCAGCTGCAGCAGGATAGGCACCTCTAGGCACCAGCATGGGCGCTAGCTCCCTGCGAGGCTGTGGCTTGACGAGGCGTACCATAAGCAGCTTCCACAGCTGATACTGGGGAACATAGTGTGGCACCCAGAACCTTGGAGATGCCCAGAACCACAGAGCCCTAAAGAGGGTATCACAGCCCTGGCTGAGGGATCTCCTAGGTCTGGGGTCCCCAAAGGGCTGCAGCTCTTTTCTCCTTCTCTCCTTCTTGTTGCCCGCAATGTGGTGGGCAAAAGTCGTGTTTCAGCCCTGTTTGTGCTACTGCTCTTTCAGCCCTGCCATTCAGTGGGTCCTGAGTTCTTATCCTGCCTCCAGGAAGAATTAGGTATGCAGACAAGTGGAGGGTAAGCAAGATGAAGGGGAGCTTTTTTGAGCAATAGAACAGCTCAGAGGAGACCCGCAATGGGCAGCTCCTCTCCGTAGACAGAATGTCCCGACGAGTGTTCAGCTCTCAGCACAGGGTAGCTCTTCTCTACAGCTGGTCGTCCTATCATTTCTTTAGCTCTCAGCAGAGAGGGTCGTCCCATTGTCTTCCCAGCTCTCAGCAGAGAGGGTCGTCCCATTGTCTTCCCAGCTCTCAGCAGAGAGGAGACTCTGGCGTGGGCAGCTTCTCTCTGCAGTTAGTCTTCCCATTGCCTCCTCTAGTCTGGCTGAGTCCGGGCTTTCATGGGCCTCAGAGGGGAGGAAGTGTACGCTGATTGGTCCATGGCCATGATAAGGGCTGGAAAAAGGCCCCACAAGTTCCCACTCTTGTCCGCAGGACTGGCAGCCTGGTCCCCAGGCTTCAGGCCCTCCTTGGCTTCACGGGGGACCTGCCCCCTTCCACACAGGAGTCTGTCTGCCTCCTGCCACTGTTCATGGCGCCCAGGCTGTTTGTGCCAAGGGGCGCCTGCAGACCAATGCCAAGCTGCCCTCAGTGCCCCCTCAGCCTCGCTCCCAAGCTTGATGGCATCCAAAGTCCAGAGGGGGCCTAGGAGGCAGGGGGCTGGCTTGTTAGCATTGCCCTGAGCGTGAGCACACTCAACCAGGTTGTGACAGCACCTGGGCTTGGCTTCAACTTTTCTCTGTGATCAGAGCAGGCGCTAACAGAGGGGAGAAGCCAGGCAGTGGGAGCAGACACCTCCGAGCCTGTAGGGGGAAGGGAGAGCTTTCCCAGGCCCGGGAGAGTGCAGATGTGCCTGGGTCCCCAGCCACAACTTGGGCAGCGGCAGCCACGCCTGGGAGGGCAGGGATCCTGCCTGCTCCTGCCAGCTCTGTGGAATGTGGCACTGCCCCAGACCCAGCTCCGCCTTGGGGCCTCTCTCTGCCCGCCCCTCTGTGCCTGACCGCACTGCTCCCCCACCGGTGGGAGACTGGCTCAGCTCCCAGGGCAGTGGGTGAGGTGCAGGTGGCGCAGCACTCGGGCCAACACCGCACAAATGAACCTGACGCTCTTAGGGCCGGCCCTGCGAGTTCCAGCTGCGCTATCGGCCAGGTACTCACTGCCCCCAGCATGCAGTGGGAAGTGAGGTTGAGGCTGAGGTGGAGGCCGGGCCCGGGAGCAGGTACTGCCCGGCCATGCGAGGGCGGGTGTGGTGCAGTCGGCTGCCTCGGGGACGCAGGGTACAGGGGAGCCACCGCCACCACTGCTGCTCTCACAGCTGCTCCTGCTGCCGCCTCTTGCGCCTCCCCACTGCAGCCCGCATGATAGCAGCGGCCCCTCCGGATGGCCTGCCGCTGCCATCAGCAAGGTGAGTCATTTTGTCAGTACTCAAAGAAGCCTATTTAAATGGTGTACCCCAGGATGTTCAGTGCACAACCTATGCAATGCTGTCAACCTGCCTCGTACTTTTTACCTGCTCCATGTTTACAAACTATAAGATAAAATCCAGAATGAGTGGCACTGATTTGCTGAAATTAGATCATCTCTTTATGAAACAAGTTGTTACTGTTTTCATTTCATTTAGCCAATTATTTTAGAATAAGCTTACTACCAAAAACCTAATAAACTGTATGGAGACATTTATGGATACGCCAAACCAAGCTAGAATGGAGCAAAGCAGTATCTGCGGCAAAGAGCAAGCTTCTCAGAAGTGCTTTCTAGAGGCGTTTTCCAGTAGAGGCACTTTCTTTCCAACCGTCTGTGTTTGCACCTGAATCACATCAGAGTAGCCAGATGCCAAGTCTCTGAGAACCACTGAAGAACACTGGACACAGATTGATGTCAAAATGGGGAAGCAAACCAAAGCAAAAATGCTACTTAACCAGAAAACTTGGGTAGAAAACAGCTGTATGAAAAATGACATAGCCATTCAAAGCACTCTGCCAACGTCTTCCCAAAGTTAGCATACGCCCCCAAACACAGTTGCAACACTCCAAGCAGAGACTGAGAGAAAAGAGGGTGGCGCTGGGGCCAAAGTTGATTTTTTTTTCTCAAACTTTACTTTGCTCCCTGCCTCCCTGACTCTAGCCCCAGGGCCAGGACAAGGGCCAGGTAGCTACTCCAGCCCCCACATGGAGGAGCGCAGAACCGACTTTCAGGTTGCATGAACAACCACCTATGTTGGCATCTTAACAGGTACCGGCCTGCCAGGTTTTATTACCTCTTACACAAACAGGTCTAAAGACCGCAACTTCTGGGGAAGTGATAAGCTTCAGCTGGTTAGTTTGGTTAACATTCTTCTCCTTTCTTTCCTGAAATCCTTTTCCACCAGCTCTTGGGCTTTCTGGGCTGGGCTCTGCATTAAGTCCCTTAACAAAGACTCTCTTTTGTTATACAATTAACTAGACAGTGTCTTTTTGTTAGGTGCTTCTTAATATGTATATTATTTTCTTAACTGAAATATCCAGTGAATTTTAGCTCCTGGAAAGACTGTTCTATGTCTCCTGAATCTACCAGATCAATTGTCTGTTCTACATGTACCAGACACATGAGGTTAAGCAATTCACCTGGTCTTGTCTGAGTTTTGTTATTGTATTGATGCGTTATTGTGCCTGATTGGCATGGTATCTTGGCCAAGAATGCAAAAAGGGAATGCAGTGATAGGTATAGCTTACTACGGCACACACACACTCATAGGCACACCCACAATACTTGCTGAAGCAGATGAGATTCTTGCACTGAAGCAGGTATTTTTAAAAACAGCCCTCCATGGAAAATGAGTCCTTCCTAATAGCAAACAGCATAATTTAGAATGCTTTGGTGATTAATTTCAGAATGCTAATTGTGTTAAATTAAGAGGACTAGATAGTGCCAATTGATGACTAAATAGACACTCAAAGACCTGAGGTAATATGGAAGGGTACCTCTAAGTTTATTCTGCTAAAAAATATCTGGGAATGTCCACATAATTGACTAACTTTTGGTGTTTCTTAGAAACAGGGTAAGTTTTTCCTTTTATCAAATGGCAAGAAATCTTCCTACCAGACTGATGGGACAGTAGTAAAGGTTTATATACAAGAGGCCAATAAATTTCTTTTAAATACAATTATGTATTTTAAAATCAAAGGTACAGAGGTATAACCTATTGAACTAATTCTGCTAGGGCAGCGGTTATGCAGATGATAGTAGACAGTATCCAAACAGCACTAAATATTCATATTCACCTGAACCATACATATATAGCAATCATGGCTCAGATTATTAAATAAATTTCATCTTTTAGATTGGTGCTTCTCCAGATTGGCCAAAGTCACCCAGGAACTTTTAAAACCCACAGATTGCCTGGCCTTCCTCCAGATGGCAATGTCCAGGAGTGAGTCTGGGTTTTTATTTTTTAAAAGAGCCTTAATGATTCTGAGCTAGGTTTGGATCACTGAGTTAGAAAGCCAAGATAATTGGCTCTTCATTTGTTGGGTCTGGTTACATTGCTTGTCTTAGAAATCAACAGATGCATCATCTGGTCATCAGAAATATATATGGTTGAGTCAGTCAATATTCATGCAAAAATTTTTCCTAAAATAGAATCTTGGAGAGATCCATCAATATTTCCCCATCCCTGAAACCTTGCATTAAAGACCACTCTCTTGATCATCTCCAATCTGATAAATTTAATTTATTGTCAGGACGTGAGAAAGCTGGGTCAATAGTTTAAAAAGCCATTGGAAAATTTAATGTAGTCTTGTTAATAATTTTGTGGCTGAGGCCAGGTATGGGGGCTCACACCTGCAATCCCAGCACTTCAGGAGGCTGAGGTGGGCGATTGCTTGAGCCCAGGAGTTCAAGACCAGCCTGGGCAACATGGTGATACCCTGTCTCTAAAAAATAATAATAACAATAATTTTGTGGCTGGATATTAATTTGATAATTGCTCCAAGGCTTTTCCTCCTTGTGTTTCCACTTCCTCCTTCTCCAGTCTGTCTGTATCAGGCTTTCCTCCCTTGTTTGTAGCTTCATTATCTCAGGGATGGAAAACAGAGAAAGGCTTCCTCCTGCTGTTTTTCAAAAGCCTAATCCCTCAGGAGAATGTATAAGACTAGAGAGCCAAAGTTAAGAAGGGATATAAATTTTAAAAGAAAAAAAAATGGGTAATCTACAAAAGCAGGCAGGAGAAAGGGGCTACCCCCATCCCCCAAATATTAAAAATCCTCCCTGGGCTAGGAAAGGAAGTAAGGAAGGCATAAGCCAGTACCCCAGGATGTGTCAGAGCCTGAAGCTGGCCACTTGATATTCCGGGCAAAAAGATCAGAGGTTCTGGATGTTCTTGCTTCTAAACACTACCTGAGTCCCAAGCATGTGAACAGGGACAATGGCCTGTTTAGCATTATCTATGTGGCCAGAAGATGACAGCCCAGACACATTGCCATCCCCACCCCTGGTTTCTTACATGGTATAAAGCTCTGAATTAGTTTGCAATGGCTGCCATTACAAAGTACCACAAACTGGCTGGCTTAGGACAGACAATTATTGTATCACAGTTCTGGAAGCCAGCAGTCTGAGATTAGCAGGTTGGCAGGGCCACGTTCCCTCTGAAACCTACGAGGAGAATCCTTCCTTGCCTCTTCCTAGCTTCTGGTGATGCTGGCAATTCTCGGTATTCCTTGGTTTGTAGATGCATCACTGCAATCTCTGTCCCCATTGTCATAAGGCTGTCTTCTCTATGTCCCATTCCTCCTCTTATAAGGATGCCAGTCATATGGATTAAAGGCCCACACTACTCCATTATAATCTTATCTTAAATAATTATGTCTGTAATGACCCTATTTCCAAGTAAGGTCACATTGTAAGGTACTGCAGGTGAGGACTTCAACATATCTTCATGGGGGAGATAATTCAACCCATAACAAGGCCTTAAATCTCAACCTGACCCCAGAATGAGAAGGATCTCCAAGAATTCCTGAGGTGAAATTTCCCACAAATTGGTAAAATCAAGACTTGGCTATCATATTAAGTTAAATGAGAGAAAGTAAAAGGGGGAATAAAAAAAAATCTTGCATACTTGAGTTTGTAGACTGAAAATGCACCATAATGTTCATTTGAATGTTTAATAGTCTATGAGGTGCTTAATATTTTTTTTTTTTTTTGAGATGGAGTCTTGCTCTGTCACCCAGGCTGGAGTGCAGTGGCACGATCTAGGCTCACTGCAACCTCCACCTCCCAGGTTCAAGCAATTCTCCTGCCTCAGCCTCCTGAGTAGCTGGGACTACAGGAGCATGCTACTACATCTGGCTAATTTTTGTATTTTTAGTAGAGATGGGGTTTCACCATGTTAGCCAGGCTGGTCTCGATCACCTGACCTCAAGTGATCAACCCGCCTTGGCCTCCCAAAATGCTAGGATTACAGGCATGAGCCAGTGCGCCCAGCCAGAGGTACTTAATATTTTAACAATCTATTATGTGCAATAGATCTGATACTTCCTGCAACAGCTCCCTATCCCCACCCTCCATGTTTATGTTTAGCACAGTGGAAGTACCTGTCAAATAGCAAATAAATCAATAAGTGTTTCATGAGATATTCCAACAGAAAACATACAATTGACAAGATATTAATACAACCTGCTATTTTTCTTTGAAGGTATCAAACTATTTAAAATAAAGTCAGTTTCTTTCATTTCTGAATCTGGTGCTACTATAAAAACCATTTCAGTTAAAGCAACCTAGTTTCATTTATGATGCTCTTTACAACTTTCATAGTTATTTTTACCATAAATTTGTTTTTTTTCTTCTTCAAAAAGTAGATAGATCACTGGGGAGTTGCAATCTCTCCAAAAATTCTAAATGCAGGTACAACATTTAAAACTCATTTGATTAAAAGCATTCCTTAGAACAGTGGCTTTTTGAAAGGTTGATTTTCTTCTAATGTAGTCAGATTTCTGAATCAGAATGCTAGTGCTCCAGCAGCTGTATTACAGAAATGTCAACCAAAAATTCAGACCCTTATCACCAACTAGGGAAATAAGTTACAGAACTCATGTCACTCTTAAATTCTAGCAAAAGAACATTATAGATTACATAGAAACATTTTTAAAGATGGGGCTTTGATTTGACTGACATAACATATTTAGTGACCTTGTTTCACAGATAAAAACAGTAAAATTTCGCCTGTGTTCTCATCTTTTTGAGGAAGAAACATAAGGATAAAGTCAGATGTTCGCATTGTTGGGTTTGAGCTTCCCTACAGGGGGCATTTACAGCTTTTTCATAGCTCTTGAATTCAGAAAAAAAGATTTAGCTTTAAAAAAAATACTGTGTGCACCAGTTAGAATGGCGACCGTTAAAAAGTCAGGAAACAACAGATGCTGGAGAGGATGTGGAGAAATAGGAACACTTTTACACTGTTGGTGGGAGTGCAAACTAGTTCAACCATCATAGAAGACAGAGTGGCGATTCCTCAAGGATCTAGAACTAGAAATACCATTTGACTCAGCAATCCCATTACTGGGTATATACCCAAAGGATTATAAATCATGCTACTATAAAGACACATGCACATATGTTTACTGCGGCATGATTCACAATAGCAAAGACTTGGAACCAACCCAAATGTCCATCAATCATAGACTGGATTAAGAAAATGTGACACATATACACCACGGAATACTACACAGCCATAAAAAAGGATGAGTTCATGTCCTTTGCAGGGACATGGATGCAGCTGGGAACCATCATTCTGAGCAAACTATCACAAGGACAGAAAACCAAACACCGCATGTTCTCACTCATAGGTGGGAATTGAACAATGACAACACTTGGACACAGGGTGGGGTACATCACATCCCCAGGCCTGTCGTGGAGTAGGGGGCAGGGGGAGGGATAGCATTAGGAGAAATACCTAATGTAAATGATGACTTGATGGGTGCAAAAAACCAACATGGCACATATATACCTATGTAACAAATCTGCATGTTGTGCACATGTACCCTAGAACTCAAAGTATAATAAAAAAATAAAAATACTGTGTGCATGCATGCATGTGTGTGCATGTATGTGTCTATGTGTTCAGAAAAAAATGTTTGAGTTAACATCAATCTGAGACACACAAACCGCCAATCTCTGTCTGTGAAGGAGAAACATCATCTTTAATGCTACTGTAAAAGATGTCCAGCTGTTCAAAAACAATTCGAGCCCATGAAACTAGTTTTAAAAATTAAATTCTTGTTTCTGAAATCATAAATATATAAGTCAAAGATGGAAGCTATAACCCATAAATAGATATGAGTTTAATTTTTAGTATCTGCTCAATTCATATCCATGCTACCACTTCTTTCCAGATGTTTTAGTATTATACGTTAGGACTTGTAAGACTAGAATCACAGGGCCGGGCACGGTGGTTCATGCCTGTAATCTCAGCACTTTGGGAGGCCGAGGTGGGCAGATCACCTGAGTTCAAGACCAGCCTAACCAACATGGAGAAACCCCGTCTCTACTAAAAATACAAAAATTAAACCTGCACGTTGTGCACATGTACCCTAAAACTTAAAGTATAATAAAAAAAAAATTAGCTGGGCGTGGTGGCACGTGCCTATAATCCCAGCTACTCAGGAGGCCGAGGAAGGAGAATTGCTTGAACCCAGGAGGCAGAGGGTGTGGTGAGCCAAGATCGCGCCACTGCACTCCAGCCTGGGCAACAAGAGTGAAACTCTGCCTCAAAAAAAAAACAAAAAAACAAAAAAAGAAAACAACAACAACAACAAAAAAGACTAGAATCACAGAAAGTTAAGTTTGAGGTATTCTATCCCTCCTTCTTCAAACAACTCTTAAATCATTCTTAGATATTGAAGTTGGAGGGTTTCCCAAACCATTGTGTGTGGGTATTTTCTTTTGAGTGTGCAAGGCTTGGGGGGAACCAGAAAAGCACAGTTTATGAGTCTCAGCACAATTCTCTGCCTTTCAAATGTTGACTGGACAAAGAGATAGAATTAGAGGAGCCCACAAACATTTGACCTTATTTTTGGCAGAACACTGGAAAAAATGCCTATGTCCCAGCCTTGACCAAATTCTGTTTGGTTTCAGAGTAACCAAAGGATTGAAAGCAGAAATATTTAGTGCTCTCAGGGAAAAACATGACGGGGCTGAATCGGAGTAGAGTTCCACAAGAACTAAATTATCATATTAGTTAAGGGCATTTCCAAGGGCATCTCCTTTATTCTAGAACCAGGCTAAAAAAAAAAAACAGTTATTTGCTCCAATCTTATCCTGGTCAGTGACTGTGAACTTCATTAAATGACTGATTTAGAGACCGGAAATCACTAATGAAGGTATAAGGTATAAAGAAGGTAGTTGTGGCTAGTATGTTATTCCACTGTGGGTTAAGGATTATCTATATTTAGAATAATTTCCTTTTGTGTCCAAATCTTAATTAAACTTTTTTGAAATATGAAACTTTAAGAAAATATGTGGTCATGGTCAAATAAAAGTTTTGGAAGTAAGACCATGAGGGCAGATTTGAAAATAGAATTAGCCATCTATCTATTTAATAAACAAACATGTAAGACAATATAGCTCCTAGTTATTATGCTAGGTGTTAGACATTCAAACATGAAAACAGAGACCTATCTTTAGAGAGCTTAAAATGTAGTCCAATTTAGCAATAAAAAAGAATGAAGTACTGGTAACTACTACAACACAGATAGACCTTGAAAACCACTATATTAAGTAAAAGAAACCAGTCACATAAGACCACAGATCATATGCTTTTATTTATGTGAAATTTCCAGAATAGGCAAATCTATAGTGACTGAAAGCAGATTAATGGATGTAGGAGCAAGAGGGAAGGGAAAATGGGAACTTTCTGCTAACATATACATGGTTTTGTTTGAGGATAATAAAACAGATTGTGGTGATGGTTGCCCACTTCTGTGGACATATTTTTTAAAATGTAACTGTACATTTAGATAAATATGGTATTTAAATTATATCTCAATGAAGATGTTTAAAAATATTAGTAGATACAGATACATTCTTAAAATGTCATAAATGGCATGATTAGCTTTATGCTGAAAGTGATGAAAAAGGAGACTGGGCTTGGTGGCTTATGCCTGTAATCCCAGCACTTTGGGAGACCAAGGCCAGCAGACTACTTGAGTCCAGGAATTTAAGACCAGCATGGGTAGCAAAGCAAGACTCCATTGCTACAAAAAATACAAAAATTAGCCAGGTATGGTGGTGTGTGCCTGTATTCTCAGCTACTTAGGAGGCTGAGGTGAGAGGATCTTTTGAGCTTGGGAAGCAGAGGTTGCAGTGATGAGCCATGATCGTGCCACCACACTCCAACCTGAATGACAAAGTGAGATCCTGTATCAAAAAAAAAAAAAAAAAAAAAAGTAACGAAAAAGGCATAGAATGCACTGAGAAAGGGACAATTAATTTCAAATACAAGGCAGGAAGAAGAAGCATGTGACATTAATAGTCCCTAAATAATCAGTACATGGTCATCTCAGAGCATTTCTCTGTGATTTACTCAAAAATGAACTCTACACAATGATATAGTTCAGTGTTTCTAAATTAATATGACACTGAAGACACCTGGGTAATAATGCAATCTTGAATGTATGCAATTATCTCCAACCATCCCCAAAACTAAAGTTAAATGTTTTTCAAAGTTAACAAAAAGTCACACAGTTAAAGAAAAAGCAATAAGTAATAACAATGCAGAAATGCTGTCAACACATTTTTGGAATTATTATCAGCAACACTGAAAGATGAAGGACAATGGAGCAATGCTTTCAAAATTTTATTAAAACAATGATTTCTAATTAAAGTTTTATACCCAGCCAAGCTACCACTCAAGTTTGAAGCTACAAAAAAAAGACATCTCAAAAATGTATTCTCATGAAGCCCTTCCCAGGAAGGTAATAAAGAATGTCCTCAAAGAAACAAACAAAAATAAACAAACCAAAACAATTGAGTAAATTAAGAAAGATGTAAACATGGGACCTAACTCGAGAGAAAGATAAAGGGATTTTCAAAGATCCCCTAGCGCTTCAGGAAACTTAGAGAGCCGCCAGTCCAGACTGGAACACAAGAATCAAGAAGTACAAGAGAGAGTTCCCAAGGGTAGAGGTGTGATCAGGGACAAAACTATATAGATTATTTAATATGTTCAACAGCATTAAGATGTTATAGTTTTTAAAATTAGAAGTGTAGACAATTTTCTAAATGACAAAATGAGGTAATTATTAACTATTTAAAAAACAAAAGTTGTATAAGGAACTGTAATCTTAATATACTGTTTAGTGAAAGGCAAACAATGTTTATATAAATATAGTAATATAAACTCTGGCAATTGTACCAAAAATTACAATATAATTATCTTACAAAAAGGAAGGTGGGAAGTAGCAGAGGTTGGAGGTAATAAGAGAGGGCTAAATTTTCATTTTTCAAGAATCAAAAAGTCAAGAAATGTTATTTAAAAATATTGACTTAAGTAGCTCAACAAAAACCTCTAAGACCTGAATGTGGTTGCCCTTGGGTAAGGAAACGCAGGGAGGTATGAAGAAAGAAAATGCCATTTTTATTTTATCTTATAACAGTATTCGACATTTTTAACTTTGTAGATGTATTTCTTTCATAAAAATTAATTTTTTGAAAAAATATATACAGCACTGAAAATACTGCCAAGTCAAGAACACATAGAATTCAGTGACATGTTTTATTCTTCTTTGGGGTTTCCCACAGAACTAAAACAGTGCTTTTAATATATTAGGAGCTCAATAAGCATATGCCATTTAATAATTACCACCCAAATGTTAGCTCAGTGGGTTTGGCAATGAATCTTATGGTATATAATCTGGGAACTAATTTTTTCCTACTAAAGAGGATCTAGAAGTCATAGTGTGCTGTGCAGTCCTTTGTCTTGATATTGAAAAGAACGGTTGGATGGCACCTGGAGGAAAACAGGCTAGTTGTATTCACTGTATAATATCTGGCACACTGTAGGTGGTCAGTTAATTAAACAATATATTCCATTAGCAAGTGTGGTGAATGATAATACGAACAGGGTACTTCTTGTTTTTATATGTTTTATGCCCTCTTGAGCTTTGTTTTCTCTTTCCAAGACTTTCAAAAGGTTCCTTTTCTTTCTTCAAAGTCAATGAATTTAAGATATACTTGTAAGAAGTATCAAGGATGGCAAATACACAGGGCTTATGTCATCTCTCCCCTACCTCCCTTACCTAGGCAGGTATTGCCATTTAAATGGCATTCTCAGGTAGTGGAAATGGCATGGCATTTCCAAGGACAGGAAAGTTGATTGACTTGATGGAGCAGAAGTTTACATACTAAGTAGCTGGAGTATATATTAAGTAGCAAGAGTTCAAGTTGAGCCCCAAAGCAAGAACAATTGATGCTTAGCCTTGGATATCTAGTTGAAGAATTCTAATGTGATTCATTGATAGTGGGTAAACTTTTTGAACTGTGAAGCAGCCTAATACACAACACACAACAAAGAGGTTCTGGTATTGTAGCGCTAAGGCCCTGTAAAGATTGATTCAAAAGGTAATAGAAATGAAGCAGAGATGGAAACTAGAGCGATTACTAAGAAGAAAGAGAAATGACTTGGTGAATTACTAGATGTAAGAATTAAAAAGAAAGCAGAATTATAGGTGATAATATATTTTAATACTTAATATGGCACCCAGGTGTTGTGCGAAACCAACTTTCCATATATTATTTATTAAATCCACTTAGGTAGACTCTATTATCACCATCACCATCCTATTCTCAAATTGAGGAAACTGAGGCAATATAAAGTCACTTTCCCCAGAGTCTCACAGCAAATAAGTGATTGATTAAATCCCAGATTGAAACCCAGTCACTTTGTTTCCTGCAATAGAGAACTTGGGAAGGAGACTGGATATCCAAGTGGAAATGACTAGTAGGTAGTTCGTTATAAGGAATAAGGTTTTATGTGAGAGGTCAGAGTTTAAAGCATTTATAGGGAGTTACCACCATTTTGATACAACTTTAATTTTGAGAATGGATGGGCACAGGGTCAAGAACAAAGCCTTGGAAACAGGCATATGAGAAGGTGCTCAACATCATTGATCATCAGAGAAATGTAAATCAAAACTACATCTCACCCCAGTTAAAATGGCTTTTATCAAAAAGACAGGCAATAACAGATGCTGGCAAGGACCAGAGAAAAGGGAACCCTCATACACTATTGGTAGAAATATAAATTAGCACAACCACTATGAAGAACAGTTTGGAGGTCCTTCAAAAAACTAAAAATAGAACTACCATATGATCCAGCGATCCCAGTGTTGAATATATACCCAAAAGAAAGGAAATCAGTATACTAAAGAGATATCTGCCCTCCCATGTTTGTTGCAGCACTATTCACAGTAGCCAAGATTTGGAAGCAACCTAAGTGTCCATTAACATATGAATTAATAAAGAAAATGTGGTACATATATACATGGAGTACTATTCAGCCATAAAAAAGAATGAGATCCTGTCGTTTGCAACAACTTGGATGAACCTGGAGGTCATGATGTTAAGTAAGTCAGGCACAGAAAGACAAACTTCATATGTTCTCACTTATTTGTGAAAGCTCAAAAATCAAAATAATTGAACTCATGGAGATAGAGGGTAGAAGGATGATTAGCAGGGGCTGGGAAGGGTAGTGGGAGGTTGTGACAAGTAGGGTTAATGGGTACAAAAAATAGTTAGAAAGAATGAATAAGACCTAGTATTTGATAGCACAACAAGGTGACTATAGTCAAAAATAACTTAACTGTACTTTTAAAAATAACTAAAAGAGTGTAATTGGATTGCCTGTAACACAAAGAACACATGCTTAAGGGAATGGATACTCCATTCTCCATGGCATGATTATTATGCATTGCATTCCTGTATCAAAACATATCATGTAACCCATAAATATATACACCTATTATGTACCCACAAAAATTAAAAATAAATGAAAAATAAAGGAAAAAGCCGTGGGTTGATGGTCAACAGGAGAAAAGCAGTGTCACCACAGAGTGAAGGAAGAGTTAAAGAGGTGAAGCAAAAATTCAGTATTATAGAGACAGAGCCTTGGATAAATTTTTAAGGAGAAAAAGAAAATCAACAGTATCAAGTACTTCCGAGAGATTTGATGGGGTAATAACTGAGAAAATGACACAGGACTGACATAAAAGCCAGGAAAAAAGTCATTTCAGTTGTCTGGTGGGAGTGAAAACCAGATTGCGAAGGCTTAATATGAGAATTGGTGATGAAGAAATTAACATAACCAGTACATTTCACCGGTTCAGGAATTTGGCAGTGAAAGGTGACTGCGTTAATGCAGTGGCTTGAAAAGGCAATGAGGTGAAGCAAAGATTTATATTCCAAGGTTGGGAAAAACCTAGGCATCATTAAAGGCAGAGAATGGGTAGGGTTTTTCTCATGAAAGTCAATTTTAACCATAAAGAATATATCTCAAAACACTGAGAAACACTAAACTTACCTCTATAAATGCAGTAACTAGCCAACATTCATTCCTTCCAGATAACCCTGGGTCTAATGCCAGGTAAAGTGCATTCTTAGGAAGATCACTAAGAGGTGATACACCTCTAATGCCTTGCTGCCACTCTAGGAGTGAGAGGCTGGCCAAGTGGAGCATTTTGGACATCCAGAGGAGGTGGCTGATTCTACTGGCCCAGGATCAAGGCCAGGAAGCTTGCTCCTGGGATTGGAGCAAGTTCAGTCAGGAAATGAGTGTCAGGGGATGGGGTGGGAGATGAATCAAAGGGAACACTCAGAGGCAGACATTTCACAGACGTTTGAGTGGGTGTTTATGTCACCACTTGGCAAATCTCATGGCAGAGTCAAGACCCAGAGATTCTGAGGTAGCAGTCTGTCTCAACCGAATAAGCAAGAGACTGCCTTGCATGAGAAACAGCCCCACTATCAATGCTTCTTATACCCATTAAACCAGCTAAAAGGACAGAGGCTTATAGGTACACAAGCTAGTGCTTTCCCACTATACAAACCTCCTGCACACCTGTGGGGGTAAAAGAGGAAGCAAATTTGCATATCTCCTTGATCAATGCTAGAAGTGAAGGAATCTGGGAAAATCAAAGTTTCATACTCCAAAGTTCCCAGTATGACTCTAGCAGAAGTGAAACTAGAATCCAGCATTTTTTCTTGCCCTGCTAGAAGAGATTTTCCCATTAACTGTGCTAATTCTCTGCTCTCTCTAATGAGTGACCCCTAATGCAACCAGTTTGGTTATTTGACATTTATTATATTTTCAATTTGAATCAGAAGCTACTAATCTAGTGTTAAATCCTTAGGCAATAAGTTTGTCTTTTCTAAGCAGGGTGGGCAAAGATCCTCATCTTCTTTGAATGCCCAGAGCTAACAATTAACTTTCTATCTTTATTTCTACCTCAAATCTGCCAAAAAGAAAAAATCAGAAACATCCTCCCTGGAACACAAAATTCAAAAGCTAAAAAATATCTTAAGAATTAATCTGTCTCCTATTCTTTGGCTGGCAGGTTAAAAACGGAATTTGCATAAATCCATAGCAGTCAGCCCTCTCTTGTTTGTGAGGATAAAAGAGGGTTTTCTGTACTAAAGGGAAGAGGGCTGGCCATGCTCTTACAAAGTGATAAAAAGTGGTACAAGGATGAGTTTAACAGAGTGCTTTAACTAGGAGTCTGGAGGTAATCTAAGATAAACTATCTACAGGTTAATAAAGGAGTGAAAAAAGATTAAGACTACCACCCACCGGCATATATAGACACAGTCTGACCATTGGAGGGAGGGGCAAGGAAAAAGACGATTGACGTTCAGATGGGAAGTTTACCTGGCATTTATTGACCCTGGCCCAGGCTAAAGAGCACTGTGACCTTCCAGTACCTTGTTCTGCCAGCTCCCTCCAGCCCACATCATATATCCTGAACTGACAAGTACCTATATAAGCTAACACTGGCATCTGTGTTGATTGGTTGATGCCATCTTATACCTCATTCAATATTTTAATAACACCCCTGGGTATATCCCAAACTACTCATCATCAACACTTAAAAGCTGAATTTATTTTCTGCCTTCCTAAAAATATTTCCTTTTAGTGCTTTCTTTCCTTTATGCCATCTCCATGTTCTTGATCACCCAGTTAGCCTCAGTTAGCTTTTGACTCCGGTCCCACAATTGCCTGTCTTCCTTTAAAATCCAAGCTGTTCCCAAATCCACTGGAATCCATCAAGCCTATATTGACATGCTGCAGGGCACCATCAGTTATATACTAGAGAGGCAGGGTTGGAGAGAGAAACAAAGGCAAGAAGAGGTCTAGCTGCTGGTGGCAGAAAGTTCAGCCTGCTGAACAAATATGAGATCAAGGGGTGCAGGGTACTCCAGCTATAAACCAGGTAGTGAGTGGGTTGGCAGGGAAGGACTAAGAGTTGAGCCATCAGTTATCTAGAGCGGGCAAAACTTGAGAGTTGTCACATGGCTGGTCACATGGTTCATGGTTGGTCTGTGGACAAGTGGCAGGGCTGACACCAGCACAGAGTTCAGTCAGGGTCCCGACAATCATAAGGGAAGGGTGCAGTAAGACAGCGCAGACCAACAGCCTTTGGATATGATTGTGTTACTCAGCAATTAGCACAAGAGAAACTCAGGAATAGGAGTGAAGGCAGGTCGGTTTTAAGAACCATGTTATAAGGCAGGGAAGTTAGGGTCCAAAAATAAGAATGAATCTGGCCAGGCACGGTGGCTCACGCCTGTAATCCCAGCACTTTGGGAGGCCAAGGCGGGTAGATCACAAGGTCAGGAGATCGAGACCATCCTGGCTAACATGGTGAAACCCCATCTCTACTAAAAACATAAAAAATTAGCTGGGCATCGTGGCAGGCACCTGTAGTCCCAGCTACTTGAGAGGCTGAGGCAGGAGAATGGCGTGAACCCAGGAGGCGGAGCTTGCAGTGAGCCTAGAGGGGTGCCACTGCACTCCAGCCCGGGCTAAAGAGCGAGACTCCGGCTCAAAAAAAAAAAAAAAAAAAAAAAAAAAAAAAAAAAAAAAAAAAAAAAAAAAAAAGAATGAATCTTTAGTGATGCGAATTTAACCTTTTAAGGAATATATTTACCAACTACCCACTATGGGTCCTCACAGTGGAAAGAGTTTAAATATAAGTGCAATTCCATGTGATAACTGCCAAATCCAGATAAGATTCAGATGCACCCAAAAGAGGAGATAGTCAAGCTCTGTGACATGGAGGTGTTATGTGAGGCTGCAAAGAGGAGACAATGCTCAACCACGTTCTGGAATTATGAGTAAGCTCCAGCAATGAGGGGAAAGAACTTCAGATGGAGGGCATAGCAAAATGCTGCAGATGGGCTGTCTAGAGAACTCCAAGTGTTCACACCCATAGCACTAGCAGTGAGAATGGCTGAGGGTACAGCCATCAGATGGTACCATTAGTGGGTAAGCATCTCCAGTCTCTGGCTGGAAGTTGCCCTGGATATACAAGCAGGGCTGGGCTTGCAGATCAAATTTGAGTGAGGTGGAGAGGAATGCAACATATATTTAACATACATCAGGCTTAATGTTTTTGTATCCGTCTCCTCTCCCTTCTCCTGAACACTACTCTAATCCATACCAGCAAAACCTCTTAAGCTTATCTAAACTGCCGCCATGACTCTTTAACCAGTTTCCCCAATTAGACTCCTCCACTTCCTTCCTTCCTACACAGTTTCTTGATAAATCTCCCTAAAGCACAATTTCGAACATGCTACTCCCCTGGGGGAAAAAAAGTCCTTTCAATGGCTTGAAAAGATCCCTATCTTGGGAGAATCGACCTTCTTATTTGCATTTTGTTTGCACATTTGAAGGACTACATTAAATATTTACTTGTCTCACATTATGAAAACAATACAAAAATTCACAGGACACAGGGCGGCATTGACAACAGAGGTGACAGGTGAAAGGTGGAGAGAAGAATGGTTAGGCAGAGCTGAAACCACAGACTGATGAGGCCTGATCATCCTCTGATCTTCCATCTCTTAGAATCTCTTTTCTCACTCGATCTTTGGAAGAGTGAACACAGAACCAAGCAGCCAGAGCAGACATGAATGACATCTTTGTAGCTTTTGTCATACAGTGTCCTCTGTGACACTGCCTTCTTTTTTCAGTGGTTTTGTTTATATTTGTTGCTTGTTTAATGGCTTAGATCTTATATTTTCTAAATTTAATGAGTATCTCCAAGTACAGTTTTTCTGTGCCAAATTTATTATTTTTTTCATATGCACGTGGAAGAAAATGCATTTTGCTTGTTAAATCTCACAGGCACATAAAAATAGGTTTTGAAAAATATGATGATAAAATAAAAGATAACAAGGAGGTTAGCTATAATTTTTAACTCAACATTTAAAACTTTGAGCCAATGAGGCTTTAATTCAAAAATGGTAAGAAATTTCTAATTCTAAAATTTTCCATTTTTTAATGTTCAGTGTTCATATACACAAACAGTAACTACAATAATATATGAATATAGAAAGTCAAAAGTTATCTCTGTGAAGGAGGATCAGTCTAAATTGAAAAGCAACTTTTGGTATTATAAAAACCAAAAGGAAAGTTGACAGGTAAGATCAATATACCTTCTAATTTATTTTTTACAAGTGGCTCCTACAAGTTTCCAAAAATAGTATCGTATAAGTTCATAGTTACCACTTTTTTTCTAAATACATATCCCTCCCATCACAGTGTAGTCTGAAGGTCTGGGCTCAATTTCTGATAATGATTGTAACAGTGAAAACAGTTTTCCTTTTTAAGTAAAAGACCTTTTTATATATGGCACCATTTTCAAAGGACATAAATAGCTCTGTCTGTTAAAAATCTGCCTTTAAATTCTATGCCACTCACATGACTGAAGAGACTATAATTTATAGGCCATATTCAGAGAAATAAACTTGTCCAAACATCTGTCTATCTGTAGAGCTAAAAGCTTAAAAACCACCGTTGACCCCAAACCTGAGATTTTGTTACAAATAACACAGGAATTTGGCACAGGGAGAAAGCAGGGTCAGGCTGCTGATCAGGGCTGGCAGAGCAAATTCGTCCAGCTTCCATCAGATAGAGCCTATTTCCAAGTGCAGCTGACCACAGCTGTGCTCTCTGCCACATCAGGGAAAGTTCAGAGAGTAGAGCTTACTCTGTCATGAAAGCACTCAGTCACAATCCCAGAGGCCCCCTTCTCAATGGTTGGAACACAAGGTAGGATGCTTTGAGTTGCAAGGAACAGAAGGGCCAACAGATAGTGACTGGGGCAAAAAGGGCATTTATCATTTCACAGAGCAACCAGTCTGGAAGCAAGGGCAGCTCTACAACAGAAGTAAGAGCTTCACAGTGCCACTAAGGACCCAGGCTCCATTCCTTTTTCCAGTCTCCTCTACTCAGAATTTTGTTTTTGTCCTCAGCATTTTGCTCTAGTGATTACAAAATGGCTGCCTCAGTTCCAGGGTATTGTATCTTCACACAATCACTCTGAAATGCAGAAGAAAGACACATTCTCCATGCATCTCTTTATCTGGGAGGAAGAGCTTTCCCAGCAGCCCCAGCCAGCTGCCTTTCAGGTCCCTTAAGACCAGATTGAGTACAAACTCAAGCTCTGGCTGTACAGGAGGAAAGCAATATTGGGCATTTTCTTATCTTGCATTCTTGCCTGTCAAAGTCTGACAGCAAGATCAAGGTGGTAGCTGGGCACAGAACAGGAACAGCTGCAGGGTGTAATTGGGTAGGTGATTAACAGTGTCACTTATAGAAAGTTAACAGCTTTAACGGCAGCCCTTTTTAAGCATAAACATTTAAAGTGTGTTCCTTTATAACTCCATATAACATTCCTTACCAGCATGCATTGCTAGCTTTGCACACTTAATAAATGAAAGGGCATATCTCTCTTCTAGATGATAATGAAGACAGATGCATAAAATATTGGCATTTGCAAAATATTTTTTCCAAGTAATGATCAATAAAACCGGAAATTTCCACATGATTGATTTTTTTCTTAGATAACAATTCTTCAAGACCTTATCTAGATACTTAAACCCTATGGCACAATATCCTCATATGTAAAAATGGGTATAGCATGAATAACATTGTAGAGAGGGCTATATATATATATATATATACTTGCTGTTAACAAAATGAATTTTTCTGATATTTTTTAAAAACTTGGATAAATAAGGATGTCAATTATTGCATCTCTCCCCAAGGGCAGAGTTTGCCTGAGGGTTACCATGGGAGGGCCCCCGTTGGTCTGTGGCAGAAAGGGTACAATAATCACCACACCATTTCACTAGGCTCTGTCAATATTTGTTTGATTTCCCAAAGCTACAGTACTGCCTATTAACAGCTCAATTGCACAAAAAAGTTAATCAACATTTGCTACAGAAATACTGTGCTAGCTTTCATAACCTACTTTGAAGATGAAACATAGGTTCATAAGAGAAGATAATTCATTACGCTTTTTTAGAAATTTTGAATCTACTGTGAATTGTTTTATGTACCTGATAAATAGGCCCACACAAATAAATGGCCATTGAGATATGTCACTTGACAATATCAAAAAACTTCTTCCCCACCCTCAACTTCACCCCCATCTGTCCTTACTCACAAATAGTACCCTCTCTTCACAGCTCTTTCAAATGACCAGTGAACTCTTCCCTATGTGCATGGAGGCAGTAGAGGAAAGGGAACTAGAAGCTGCAGAAAACAATGGTTAAAGGCCAGGCATGGTGGCTTCTGCCTGTACTCCCAGCACTTTGGGAGGCCAAGGTGGGAGGATCCTTTGAGCTCAGGCATTTGAGACCAGCCTGGGCAATATAACAAGGCCTCATGTCTACTAAAATTACAAAAATTAGCTGGGTGTGGTGGTACATGCCTATAGTCCCAGCTACTCAGGAGGCTGAGGCGGAAGGATCACCTGCGCCCAGGAGGTAGAGGCTGCAGTGAGCCGAGATGGCACCGCTGTACTCCAGCCTGGGTGACAGAGCAAGACTCTGTCTCAAAAAGCAAATTTGTTGCCTGGGAAAATCACTAATATCCAGTGTTCTGTTATCACATAGCAGAAAACAAACCCTTCAGTTAATGAGACTGGGTTGAGGGAGAGCAAGGCAAGCAGCAAGAGAGGGTGCTAGGGAAAGAGAGCCCGAGAATGGTGCAGGCACTGCCTGGGAGCTTGTCAGAAATGCAGAGTCTTGGGCCTCTCCCCAGACCCACTGAATCAGGGTATGTATTTTAACAAGACCCACAGGTGATTCCTGCACAGGTTAAAACTTGAGAAGCACTGCACAAAGGCAGGAGGCAGTACTTCCAAGGAATAAACCCTGCCACAGTGTCATGCTTGGAGCCCTGACAGCTACCTGGGAGCAGTCTCAGCTGAGGTAAGAGGGACGTTAGGCATGTGGAACAGGCAAGCATAGGTGCCAAAAGGGTAACAGTGGTAATCGTGGTTATAGTCAGCTTTAATGAAACACTGACAGTGTGACAGGCACTACCGTACTACTTTCCATACACTGTTTCTGATTTCACAATAACCCTGCAACACAGGTATCATAAAGAGATGGAAACTCAGGGAGGTTAGGTAACTTGCCCTAGGCTCAGGCCAGCAAGTAACTGAATCTGGATTCACTCCTGAGTTTTGGAATCAGAGAAATCCAAGCTCAAATCTTCTGTCTACTTCTTATTAGAAATATAATTTTGTTGAGGTCGCTTCCAAGATGGCCGAATAAAAACAGCTCCAGTCTACAGCTCCCAGCGAGACTGACACAGTAGATGGGCGATTTCTGCATTTCCAACTGAGGTACTTGGTTCATCTCATTGGGACTGGTTGGTCAGTGGGCACAGCCCACAGATGGCGAACTGAAGCAGGGCGGGGTGTCACCTCACCCGGGAAGTACAAGGAGTTGGGGGATTTCCCTTTCCTAGCCAAGGGAAGCCATGAGTGACTGTATCTGGAGGAGCAGTACACTCCATCCAAATACTACAATTTTCCCATGGTCTTCACAACTGGCAGACCAGGAGATTCCCTCCCGTGCCTGGCTCGGTGGGTCCCATGCCCATGGAGCCTTGCTTGCTGCTAGTGCAGCAGTCTGAGATCAAACTGGGATGCTGAATTTTGGCAGGGGAAGGGGTGTCTGCCATTGCTGAGGCTTGAGTAGGTGGTTCTATGCTCACAGTGTAAACAAAGCAGCAGGGAAGCTCGAACTGGGCAGAGTCCAACAGAGCTCAGCAAGGCCTACTGCCTATCTAGATTCTATCTCTGGGGGCAGGGCATATCTGAACAAAAGGCAGCAGACAGCTTCTCCAAACTTAAACGTCCTTGCCTGACAGCTCTGAAGACAGCAGTGGTTCTCCCAGCATGGTGTTCAAGCTCCAATAACAGACAGACTGCCTCCTCAAATGGGTCCCTGACCCCAGTGTAGCCTGACTGGGAGACACCTCCCAGCAGGGGCCAACAGACACCTCGTACAGGCGGGTGCCCCTCTGGGAAGAAGCTTCCAGAGGAAGGATCAGGCAGCAATATTTGCTGTTCTGCAGCCTCCGCTGGTGATAGCCAGGCAAACAGGGTCTAGAGTGGACCTCCAACAGACCTGCAGCCGAGGGGTCTGTTAGAAGGAAAAATAACAAACAGAAGGCAATAGCATCAACATCAACAAAAAGGACATCCACACCAAAAACTCATCCAGAGGCCACCAACGTCAAAGACCAAACATAGATAAAACCACAAAGATGGGGAGAAACCAGAGCAGAAAGGCCGAAAATTCCAAAAACCAGAACACTTCTTCTACTGTCGAAATCTGAAAGTGGATCCCTTCCTTACACCTTATACAAAAATCAACTCAAGATGGATTAAAGACTTAAACGTAAGACCTAAAACCATAAAAAGCCTAGAAGAAAACCTGGGCAATGCCATTCAGGACATAGGCATGGGCAAAGATTTCGCGTCTAAAACACCAAAAGCAATGGCAACAAAAGCCAAAATTGGCAAATGGGATCTAATTAAACTAAAGAGCTTCTGCATGGCAAAAGAAACTATAATCAGAGTGAACAGGCAACCTACAGAATGGGAGAAAAGTTTTGCAATCTATCCATCTGACAAAGGGCTAATATCCAGAATCTACAAAGAACTTAAATTTACAAGAAAAAAAAACCCCATCAGAAAGTGGGCAAAGGATATGAACAGACACTTCTCAAAAGAAGACATTTATGCAGCCAACAAACATATGAAAATAAAAACTCATCGTCACTGGTCATTAGAGAAATGCAAATCAAAACCACAATGAGATACCATCTCATGTCAGTTAGAATGGCGATCACTAAAAAGTCAGGAAACAACAGATGCTGGAGAGGACATGGAAAAATAGAAACACTTTTACACTGTTGTGGGAGTGTAAATTAGTTCAACCCTTGTGGCAGACAGTGTGAAGTTGTAGCTCACAATACTGTAGAAGCTGAATAAGTTTTATCCTCATTTTCCAGTGGCACAAACTGAAGCTGAGAGAGGGAACATTCTTGACAAAATTACATATATTTTTTATAAATATATTAAAAACATTTATAATGAAATGTTTACATACTTTTTTATTAGACTTTAAGTTCTGGGTTACATGTGCAGAACGTGCAGTTTTGTTACATAAGTATACACGTGTCATGTTTGTTTGCCGCACCCATCAACCTGTCACCCACATTAGGTATTTCTCCTAATGTTATCCCTCCCCTAGCCCCCCATCCCCCACAGGCCCTGGTGTGTGATGTTCCCCTCCCTGTGTCCATATGTTCTCATTGTATATGTACGTATATGTATGTATACATGCACATATATGCGCATATATACGTATATGTGTGTATATATATGCGTATATACACATATATGTATATATACATACACACATATATACATATATACGTGTATATACGTGTATGCATACATATACGTGTATATATGTGTATATATACATATACGTATACATATACATATACATACACATACATATGTATCCATACATGCGTATACATATGTGTACATACACATGTACATACACATATACATACACATGCATATGTATCCACACATATGTGTACATACATATGTACATGTTCTTAATATTATGGAAACACAAGCACCACTCTCTCTATATATATACACATACATATGTATCCATACATACGTATACATACGTGTACATATGTATACATATACGTATATATACACGTGTATATATATATATATATAGATAGAGAGAGAGAGAGAGAGAGAGGTGCTTGTGTTTCCATAATAGTAAGATCATGTATGCATTAAATAGTAGTATATATTATTACTCCTTCCAGTATAATTATTCCAGTATATTACTAAAGTATAATTTTTAAAAGTTTAGACAATAATACTCATTCAACTATCTAATAACTACATATCAAAGACTGTATTCAACTCACTACATAATGAAGAAACCAGTGAAACGTTAAACCTGGTTCAAATGAGAATTTGAGGAACAAGTGTTTGTAGCCAACTTAATAAAGTAAGGTTAGGATAAGACTGCTAGGTTATATACAAAACTGGTTAATGTCCTACAGGTTAATAAACTGTAACCTTTGGAATTATCCGTTTTCACAAAATAGAAATTACAGGCATGCATCACTTAACCACAGAGATACATTCTGAGAAATGTTGTCATTAGGCAATTTCATCACTGTGCAAACATCATAGAGTGTACTTACACAAACTTATGGTACAGCCTGCTACACTCCTAGGCTACACAGTGTAAGCCTATTGCTCCTAGGGTACAAACATTTACAGCATATTACTGTACTGAAAATGTAGGCAACTGTCACACAGTGGTAAGTATCTGTGTTATCTAAACATAGAAAATGTATAGTAAAAAAAATATGGTAGTATAATGTTATGGGACCACTATGGTATAAGCAGCCTGTCATTGACCAAAACGTTATTCAGCATATGACTGTATTTGCATCTCAACCACACTTCCATGAGTGGTGAAAGGAGTATTTCCTGGTCTGTTAGCCTTACCACTTTCTAAACAGCTGGAAGGAGTTAGTTTTAATTCCTCCATATTCTTTGGACTTTCCTTTAAGTGTATTTTTGAAAGTCAAATAAAACGTGGGTTTAGAGAAATTCACAATTATCCGGAGTCATATTTGTGACTATATAGCATTGGTTCTTAGCATGCTCATACCGTTCAATGAACTTCAGAAGCAACTAGATGTGGTAGAAAGGATCTTGGCCTGGGGGTAGTAAGAAGATCTGTGTTTATGCCAGCATTGCCATTAAATGGCTCAGTGACTCCAAGCCTCAACTTCCTCATCTGAAAATGAGGGGTTTGACTAGATGGCCTCTAAGGGTACAGGTCTCAAACTTCAGTGAGCATCAGTGTTACTGGGAGAAACTTGGTTAAAAGGAAAAAAAAAAAAAAAGAACAAACAAGTGTAGATTTCCAGACTCCACATCCAGATTCTGAGTCAAATCCAATTCTGTTGTTGTTAGCGTGTGTTTATTTTAACAACAGCCCAGGTGATGCCAGTGCAGTAGTAGACTGCACTTTGAGAGACTTTACTTGGAGGTCTCATCCAGCTCTAACCACCCACCACTCGGTATTCCAAGGAGGGGCCCCAGAAGCCTGGATTGAGCTGCTGCTGATTCTGGTCACAAAGAGTTCATGAGTATCCATGAGGATTTCATTAGTCACTTATTTCCTTTAAAGAGGCTACATGCATTAACAAACCGTTACTGGTACAGCACTTAATGCTCCTGAAAATAATGTACTGTTATTGCAGAGGACCTTTCTGAAAGGATTTTAGGTTGAATATTGTTGAGCTCCAATTTATTGTTTTACTTACACAAGACCTCTGAGTGGTAAATTGCTGTATACATTGTTACAATGCATTATTTTTTCAGCTAACATTACAAAAGAGATTTTTCTAATCTAATGCAGCCAAGCATTTACAATTTTCTGAGAGCTAAACCATAAACTGTCTTGAGTGGTTTGCCTTTCATCTTTGGTTATATTTTTTAATTGATTTTTCTAATACAGTGATGCAGGTCCTTTAAGTGTGTATTAGCAACATGTAACCATCAGTATTAGACCTAGATAAGCTTATAGTTGTTTGCTACAGGAAAACATTCTTATTCATTTCATTCTTTGTTTCTATAGGAGGCTAACAATGACTTTCATTAGACTTACATAAGTAGAAACAAGATTTAAATTGACAAAAAAGGCCGGGCACGGTGGCTCACACCTGTAATTCCAGCATTTTGGGAGGCCGAGGTGGGCAGATCACGAGGTCAGTAGATCCAGACAGTCCTGGCCAAAATGGTGAAACCCCATCTCTACTAAAAATACAAAAATTAGCTGAGTGTGGTGGTCCACACCTGTAATCCCAGCTACTCAGGAGGCTGAGGCAGGAGAATTGTTTGAACCTGGGAGGTAGAGGTTGCAGTAAGCTGAGATGGCGCCACTGCACTCCAGCCTGGTGACAGAGCAAGACTCCGTCTGACTAAATAAATAAATAAATTGATTTAAAAATCAAGGAAACTTGGACTTTGTACCTTATATACATTAAGAACTTTTTATGATCAAAGGACTGGAAAATTAATATCTTTTTAGCAGAGTATATATGAACACACACACACGCACACACTCCAAAATCACACACATCCAAAAAACATCAGAATTCTAATTAGAGAAAAATATAAGTAAACAGTGAAAATTCACCTGATGCTTAAATGTTACAAAAGCTTATTATTCTTCAAGGTGGAATTTGGGCTTTCCTTTAGAATCTGATGAGCACTTCTTGTCAGGCCTAAAAAACAAGAGTACTTGGAAAGCCGAAATAGCAGAACAACTAAATTAGCTCTCCATCTCGTAGGGAAGACACAATCTCCCTAGTGGAAGGTGGATGGGAGATGCACAAATAATCCATGTTTAGATCTGAGTGAAGATTATCTGCCCATCTCCCATCCACCATGTGGTGGGTGATTTCAACCAACTCCCGTGACAGCTTTGAGGAAATGTTCCCATCCCCCACACCTCAGGGGCATCTCTATCTGTCACAAGCTCTAACAGCAAACAGGATAAATTCTTACTACTTCTTTGAGCAGAGCCCTAACCTCATCCAGAAGGCCTCTATTTTAAACCTTTTCTTCCCAATAACACCAGTCTTCCATTTATCTGGAATTTTCTTTCTCACCTGCTTCACACTCCCTCCTTTTCATATGCCTGTGGATGCACAGGAGATCGTGTGTAAAGTAAAAAGAACGTTTGCCACCCATCTTCCCTTGTTGTCCTTATTGGCAAAGAGTCTCCTAAGTCAGATGAAGGAATTGTTCTTCAATTCCTTGGCTGAAGCACATTCAACAATTTACCTAAGAGGTTCCTTATAGTCTTTTAAAGTAAACTTTTTGATAAAGTATAACAAATACAAAACAGCGCACAAATCTCAAGCATGAAGGGTGAAGACACCCATATATTCAGCACTACATCAAGAAACAGAAAATTACCACCACCCTAGAGACATCTCACGTCCACTTTTAGTCACTAACTCTAAAGGAAAACCACTCTCATTACTTCTAATACCATATATTAGTTTTGCTTGTTTTTGAAATTCATGTAAATGAATTCATGTACTATGTACTCTTCTTTGACTCTCTTCTTTAGTTCAACATTTTGTTTATGAGATTCATTCGTGTTGTTGTGGCGGGAGTTTATTCATTTTCATTGCTATATGCCATGCCATTTTACAAATACACCATAATTTATCTAGTCTACTTTTGATGGATATTTGGTTTATTTCTCATTTGGTGCTATGATAAACTGTGTGCTATGAACAATCTTGTATATATTTTTTGGTGAACACGTAATTGCACTTCTGTTGTATGTAGAGCCAGGACTAGAACTGATGCATTATCTTTAGTAGATACTGCCAAATAATTTTCCAAGATAATTATACCAATTTACACTCACACGACAATTACTTCAAATCTGGGTGCATACTATATATCATTATGGTTTTAATTCATTTGCATTTCCCTGAAGTTCAATGAAGTTAAGCACCTTTCTATATCTTTAGGACAATTCAGGTATCTACCTTTATGAAGTGTCTATATAAATCTCCGTTTTCTATTGGGCTGCCTGCATTTTTCTCAAATAAACTCCTAAATTCTTAGAATAAACCCTACCTGCTTCTATTGACTATTCATTTTATATATTACTGGATTTGATCTGCAGTTTTGTTTAGGATTTTTGCTTCCAAATTCATTAAAGAGATTGGCTTGTAATTTATTGTCTTGTAAACTCCTTTTTAGGCTTTAGTAGCAGGTTTACACTGACCCCATCAAACAAGTTGAAAAGTATCTCTTTTTCTGCACTCTAGAAGGGTTTATGTAAGGTTGGTATTATTTCTTCCTAAAATGTTTAGAATAATTCATCAGTGAAGTAACATGAGCCTACGGTTTTCTTTGTGAAAAGATTTTTAATGATGGATCTGATTTCTTTGATAAAGAGATCCTTAATAACAAAGTGAATTAAGGGTTTTTTAGAAATTTGTCAATTTCCTCTAAGTTGCCAAATTCATTGGCATAAAGTTGTCTATAATAATCCAGTTTTCTTTAATATCTGTATGACCTGTAGCAGTGCCCACTTTTCATTCTTGATATTAATTTGTATCTTTCCTTTTTCATGAATGGTCTTGCTAGAGTTTTATCATATATATTAATCTTTTCAAATTTTAGCTTTGTTGAAATTTTTTTCTATTGTAACTGTTTTCTATTTTGTTGACTACTTGTTTTATCTTTGTAATTTTTCTTCTGTTTTATTTGTGATTGCTGTTCTTTTTCTAGTTCCTTGAAATGAAAGCTTAGCTTATTCCATTTCTGTCTTCTTTCCTACTACATGCCTTTAAGCACTTTAGTTGCATCACATCAGTTTTAACAAATTGTATCTACTTCATCATCCAGTATACAGCATTTTCTAATTTCTGCATCTGACTTAGAAGTATGTTGTTTAACTTTCAAAAAGTTGGGAATTTTCTAGTTAATTGGTTTCTAGTGCAATTCCACCATGGTCAGGGAACATATTCTGAATGACTGAATTTTTAAAATCCGTTGAGGCTTGCTTTATGACCTAGCATATGGACAATTTTGGCAAATGTTCCATTAGTACTTGAAAAAATTAGTATTCTGACATTGCTGAGGGCATTGTTTTATACATAAAAATTAACTAGAGGAGGTTTTTATTTTTCAGATCTTCTGTAACCTTACTGATTCTTTTGTCTAACCCATCACCTATTAAGAAAGTTGAGTAAAGTCCCCAAGTATGATTGTGGATTTGATTCCTCTTTTACTTCCATTATCTTTTGCTTTATACACTTTGAAACTATATTATTGGGTGGCTATAGATTTAGAATTATAATATTTTCCTGGTGTACCTACTCCTTTATCGTTGCAAAATATCTTTCCATTGATTTTAACACTTCTTACCTTCAGGTAAGTGTCTGAAACGTGTACCTTTTCTCTGGTATTTACATGGTATATCTTTTATTATTCTTTTTAAACTTTCCATGTCCTTGCATTTTAGGCATACCATTTTTAATTAGAACATTGAGGTTTTTTTAATCAAGTCAGAAATTCTTAAATGTTCAATGGTAATTCTTAATCCATTTTTAGCTAATGTAATTGTGATAAATTGGGCTTTATAGTTACCATTTTTCTGTTTGTTTTCTATATGACCCACCTATTTTATACTTTTTCCTTCATTCTTGTTTTCTTTTCTATTAATTAAATCTTTTTGTTGTTATTTCATTCTCCTCCATATTACCTTGTATTTATACTTTCTTCTAATATTTTTTCAGGATTATCCTAGAGATTACAGCATGCATGCTTGGCTTACTATAATAAGATAAAATTATTTCTTTCACCACTTCCCAGAGAACACTAGACTTTAGGACACTCTAACTCCACTTAGCCCCTCCCACCTTCTGCATAATTTTTTTTATTTCTCTCTATAAGCCCAATAGATATTAATGTTAATGGTTTTTTAACAATCAAGACTTGTTTAGATTTACTTGCATATTTACCTCTTCTGATGTTCTTCATTCCCTCTTGAGTTTCTGTTTTTCCATCTGCAGTGATTTTTCTTTGGATTAAAGTACTTCCTTTAGATTATTTTTAGTGAAGGTCTTCTAGAGAAAAATTCTCTTAGTTTGTGTTCCTCTAAATATATCTTTATTTCAATTTGTTTTTGAAGAATGTTTTTGCTGGGCATAGAATTCTACATTGGCAATATAAACCAAAAAGTGAGACATAATCGATTTAGAGGTTTCTTTTGCCAAGGTTGAGGATGTACCTGGGAAAAAGAAATGCCAGTTGCTTTAGAAACACAAGTTACTTTAGAAACGCAAGATCTATAACCTGTGACTTTTTTCCAAGATGGTTTTGAGGACTTCAGTATTTAAAGGGGAAAGAATGGGCAAGAGGAGAGAGAGGAAGGAAAAAAAGAAAGGAGGGTAGGCAAAGACCCAAGTGGTTACATTTTTGTGATGCTTTGGTGCTAACTGAATCTATATTTCACAAGTGAAAAGACAATAGTGGGGGGAGATTCAATTATGCATTGTCTCATGCTTAGTAACTCTACACCTTACATAAGGTCAAGTAAGCATGTGAAATTACAGCTGTCTGTTTGGGAATGAAAGCAGGCAGTTTTTTGTTGGGTTTTTTTGTTTTTGTTTTGTTTGCATGACTCAGTTCCCAAGCTTAACTTTTTCCCGTTTACATAGTGCATTTGGGGTCCCAAGATTGTATTTTCCTTTCACAGTAGATACTTTTTTCCATCACTTTAAGATGCCATTCTATTGTCTCCTGGCTTTCATCATTTCTATGAAAAGTCAGGTTCAAATTCTTTTTGTTGTTCCTTTGAAGACAATTAACTTATTTTTGGTGCTTTAAAATTAATCTCATTGTCTTTGGTTTTCAACAGTTTTTAATGTGATATGACTTGGTTATTTTTCTTTTATTTATCCTGTTTGTGTTTGAGGCACTTCCTAAACCTTTTGGTTCATCAGTTTAGGAAAATTTTTTACTAATTATCTTCTAATGTTGCTTGTGCACTCACCTTTTTTATGTACTCAATTGACATATGTGATATAAAACGTTAACTGCTTTCCATGTATCTCTAATGTTCTTTTCTATACTTTTTTTTTTTTTTTTTTTGAGACAAGGTCTCACTCTGTCACCCAAGCTTGGATGCAGTGGCATCATCACAGCTCACCTCAGCCTCGACCTCCACAGGATCAGATGATCCTCCCACCTCAGCCTTCTTAGTAGCTGGGACTACAGGCACACACTACCATGCCAGGCTAATTTTTGTATTTTTTTTGTAGAGACAGGGTCTCCTTATATTGCCCAGGCTTGTCTCAAACTTCTGGGCTCAAGCAATTCACTCAGCCTCCCAAAGTGCTGAGATTACAGGTGTAAGCCACCACACCTGGCCAATTCTTTTTTTCTCTGTGCTGCAATTTATTTTTCTATTGATCTGTCTTCCAGTGCACTAATCGTGTCTTCTGCTCAATCTATTCTGCTGTGAAACTCATCTATTGCACCTTATTCTTTATTTCTGAAATTTCCATTTAATTCTTTTTTAGTAAATTCTAATTCTTTGGTAAATTTTCCATCTTGATTCCTATTTTCCTTACCCTTTCTCTACTTTCTTTAGTATCTGAATCATAGTTAAGATCCTTGTGTGTTAATGCCAATATCTGAATCAACCATAGGTGTATTTACATTCTCTATTTTTTTCTCTTATTGTTGGTCATATGATCCTATCTCTTGGCATACCTAGTAATTTTTTTAGTGAACACTAGACAATATATGTGTGTGTACAGGTGTACACACACACACAGAAGAAGCACCATATAATGTTAACTTCATCTAGAAAAAGTTCGTCTTTCCTATGCTAGAAAGGTTAGAAACTGATCAACCTAATTTGATCAAGGAGTGAAATGACTCAAGGCTGACTGCAATTTTGGTATGACTAAGTCTGCCTCTGGTTTACTTCACTCCTGGATAGGTCCTGAACTCTTATCCTTGTGTTTCAGCATGGCAGGACTGCTGAAATATTTTGTTTTTTTCTTTTTTTTTTTTTTTTTTTTGTAGTCTTTCTGCTTAGCTTCTTACCATTCTGAACCACAGCTTTAAATTTTTAGCAAGTGCATTGAGCTCTACGTATTGACTATGTGTCCATCTCAGTGTTCTGCCCCACGCTTTCTTAGCCACCCCACTTTCCCTCTCACCACTGCAAAATTCTCTGCTGGTTTTTCTGTCCCCCCAGCAGCAGCCTTCCCTCTTGGATGCAAATTTCAGATTTTCAGCCTCTGCCCCATTCTCCAGGGTAAAATAAACAGATGCAGACTATTGGCTGCAATCTCTGAGGTTGTTCCTTTTTTTGAATATTCCTTCTCCTCTCAGCCTTGGTTGCTTCAGTAGCTCTCCCATGCCATGAAATTAATTGTTTTGTTTCATCTAGCTTTTGTAGTTGTTTTGGGCTAGAGAGTGGTTTGTTGCTACTACTTCAACATAACTGGAAGCAAAAATCCATTTTTTTTAATGAGTTCTGGGGAGCCCTTGTTAAGGAACAAAAAAAGGGCTGCTGGATGTGTCCAAGAGGCAGAATAGTTGGTTGTAACCATGACTCTTCATTTAAGTGCTGAAAAACATAGGCCAGCCATTGAACTTTTTCTACTTAAAAAGTGAGGACATTATCTTCCCTTCTTGACAGAACTGTCATGAAAAATAAATATTTATTTAAGAGTTTTGGAAAGGTAAACATGACATGTGTTACGTATACAGTCAGTCCTACAATATCAAATGTTTGTTTCTCTAGCTGTTCATTGGATGAATGTCTTTCTCCCCCAGTTAGATTGTAAGCACTTTAAGAGAGGGCCTGTGTCCTCTACTTCCATCTTATTTCCTGTGGTTTCAAGCTTTGTGTGACTCACAAAATAGTCATCGTTTAAGTGTCTTACTTTTAAAAAGCCACCTTACCCCATGTCTGTCCATATTAAAGTATTCTGGAAGGCAAGCTATCAGCCTTGCTATGGTGTGAATGTTTCTGTCCCTTTAAAATTTATACATGGAAATCTCAAGCGCCAAAGTGATGGCAGTGAGAGGTGAGGCCTTTGGGAAGTGATTAGGACTTGAGGACAGAGACCTTATGATTGGGATTAGCACCCTTATAAAAATGAGACCCAGAAAGCGAGCTCACCACTTCCACCTTGTGAAGACACAACAAGAAGACATCGTCTATGAACCAGAAAGCAGGCACTCAACAGACTTCCCAGCCTCTATAAGGGCAAAAAACAAATTTCTGTTGTTTATAAGCTAAAAGCTTATGATATTGTGTTATAGCAGCCAAAATGGACTAAGACAAGCCTCATTTGGATTTCTGTCAATCTATGTTGGTAAACAACAGCTTTGGGATTTGTAATGTTACGTGCTGACTAATTTAGGGGACAAATTTTGATAATTAGCTTTTATTTTCTCTTTCATCCTTTAAACTAATAAAGTCTTAGGGTAAAGAAATTTCAACTGCATGAAAGAGTAGACGACGTCACTTGCTGATGATCATTAGACTCAACTTCTTTTTTCGGTAATTACTAATATGTGGTAGAAGTTGATCACCTCTCATAAAGACAGGGTACTTAAAGTGAAATGCTTCTATGTACCCATTCAATCTCCACCTCTCTCCACCAGACCCTTGCTTTCATCTAAAAACAAAAGGAATCAATTGCTTATTCCAAGGTAGTCTTGAAAATCATTTAGACATATTTAAAGCTTGCAATATCCTGTAAGCAAGTATTATATTCTAATATTTTCTGCCAAGAACTGAATTTGCTAGGCATGACACATTTATTTCTGGCAGTAGATGTACCAAAACCTACCAACACCGGGGAATTAATAAATACCACAGCCCTCCTATGGAGCAAGTTGCATGAATATTTAATAGGAAATGCATGATGAATTTCTTGCATGATCATGCAGAAAAACATTTGGGAATGATTGCAGCTGTTACATGAACTAGCTCAGTCTCCCCCATCTCTGTCTTTATCAATCTCAATATTGTACTTTAACTTCAGCAGTAAGCTATCTCCAATGATGAGTACTGCAGACACCTGTCAACATTTTAGGACATGTGTGACTCTTTATATATGCTATCTGTGTGTGTGTGTGCCTTACAACTTTCAGTGGTGCATTTTGAGGGAACAACTGAGAGAGAAGGTGAAAGAAGATAAAAGGTAATAGCTGTCACTCTTATGGGTGTGTCACGTTTTCTCTGACAACACCTTTACATCTCCACCTAAGCCCTGTGAAAATCTAATCTAAATTCGATAACGATGGGATTTTTGCAGATTCTTAGTTGTTTTTAGTATTACAAAGATGTTTTTCTTCCTTCATGTGTATTGTATATCCTTTAACCATCCTCCCCTTCAAAATATTACCTTTTCAGCAGGTAAAATAGTCCTTTAACATTTTTTTAACTTTGTGGCACATTCATAAGGTCGAAAGACCATTGAACAACAAAGTTTTTTAAATCAAGAATTAGAAACAGAAGATCATTTATCAGATTTGAACAGGGAGGCCAAGTCAACATGTTTTGAAAGCCAGTCGGTTTGGGCCCTCCAGAGCTTCAAAGGGCATCTCTTTAAAATAAAAGCCGCTTTTTGATTCCATTCAAATTTCCCAATTCATAGTCGATCTTCAGCATCCTGTTCCTAGGAAGTGGGGATTCCAGAAAACCCTCAAACCCTGGAACCTCCACAGACAGAACACAATGTTATCAAATCACTGCAGGGAGCTCAAACAGGCCCAGATTTTGACAATAGCCTGTGACCTTCTAATGAATTGCAGGTGGCACAATGTCTATGCCCTCTAAAGCAATTGAGTGCTTACTAAATGCCATTAAAGAGTTGGCACTCCTTAAATTATCAAGTGGTAATTATATTCTTGGCTTCATAACAAGAAGAAAATCCTTCTAAATTACATATTTGTTCCCCAAGTGTGGTAGTGAGATGAGTGGTACCTACGAAAATGGTGACTTACTGTACTGCTCTCACATTTTGGAATCTATTTTTGTTAAGAGCTCTGGTCAACCTGGACAGAGGCTCTGCAATCACAAAGATAAATGCATCCTCACTGAATCATATGTTTCTGTCTGAAGAAAGTGTAGACACAAGAGACGATATGGTAAAAATCCAAAAATTTCAAGATGTGCACCCAAGTTAAACAAACAAAAAATCATGAACAACACTAAAAAGCAACTTCCTTTTCCAAAAGTTAAAATGTCACAGTGAGGCAAGACAGTTTCTATCCTGGCTTCCCTGACAATTTCCCACTGGAATCTGAATGTCTAATATGTGTGCATCCTTTGACAAGCTCACCAGAAAAGGCCATACGAGGGTTTCTCACTATTGAGGACATCCAGTGCTGCACTGCAAAACCCTTACAAACACGTTACACACAGAATATCCCCTTGTCAGCAAAAGTGAATACTGATCCTTACCCATCACAGAACCTTAATCAGCAGCATAGTGCCTCGGTGATATAACTTTAGGTGAAATAGACTCACATCACCCCCACCTTCCATCTTGCCAAAGTCTAAAATTAACAACCAGTTCTTGTGCAAAGAATCAAAAAGGAAAACTCATCGTATGCTAGAATTAACCTAAATGCTTTATTTATGGGGGTCTATCTTTGGTACTTTTAGAATATTTATATGCAGGCAGAAATATGTAGATTCAAGGAGAAGAAAGCCAAAGGGCCTTTGCTGTGCTGCACAGACACAGTTGAAATGAATTCCAATCTGACCATTAGATTATTTCTATTGTTAAAACATAAACTTTAGTTTGTGATGACTTAGTATATACCTCAATTAGAGCATGATTATAGAATGGTAGAGAATTCTAGTTCTAATGATCCCTAATGACCTTTTTCTTAATCCAGCACTATCAGGTATAGTCAATTAAAATGGCCAAAATATTTACACTAACTCACCCAGGAAAAGGTATTTTAAGGAAATTGTCCTTGCTTCTTTTTGTATCTTGCAGGAGAGTTCAGTGTTATCTCTCTCACGTGAATGGAAATGAGAAAATTTTCTTTGTAAGTGAATAATACTGTTTAGAGCTAACCTGCAATATGTTACATTTTAAATTTGGAAACTGACTTGACCCAACTCAGACTTGCTCTAAAGGAGGCTGATTCAAGCCACGCATTGGGAAGGGGCCAAACAAAGCACAGCCACCAGTTTCCTGTTGCCTGGATCTTTTATTACATTGGCTCATTAAAACTCCTTGTTTGTATTTGCATTTTACTCTTGGGCAATTTTACAACACAGAATAGTGATAAGCTTGCAGGCTGATCCTACTCATTATGTTTAATCATGACTGCAATAAGGGAGATCATAGTATCATGCCTCTATCTCAAATACACTGCAGTGATTTTAAAATAGAATCGGTACCTTACAATAGCCTTGGCACATGCTCTCTCTTTTTTCAAGATGAGTGCTTGAAACATAAAATAAAAGGCATACAATAAAGTTGGAGAAGTCTCCATTTTTAATCAGAATGTATGATTAAAATGAGGGAGAAACCTTACTGGAAAGCAAATGTGTGGAGAGAAAAAGAGAGAGAATAGATGAATATCATTAAAGAGTTTAGCTGATCTTCTGTGGCTGCCCCACACATCCCTGCTTCAAGACTTCCATCTGAGTGTGGCCCAAGAGGACCCTCCTGTTGTCTTGGGTTGGTCTCCTGCACATTCAGGTTTATATTGTAGTTTAACAGAGCCAGTGCTTCAGTTTCTGGCATCAGTTACTAATTTTCTTATGTTAATGAAAAACACACATCAGCTCCTTGAAATTCCCAAAAGCAGCATCAGTTTTGCCACTAATTGCGGTGCTTTTGGGGTGGTGGAGGGAGAGGAGTGATTCCAATAGCATTAGTTGGGACAGGGTTCTTTGCCTCCCTGAGTGGTCCTCTAACTGAAAACATTTGTGACTTGCCCCTCCTGGCCTTGAGTTCTCATGAATTTTGAGAAATTGGAAGCTCCCAGGAGCACCAGAGCATGATGAAATAATGGAACTCTGGAGGAACTCTGGCCTACAAGATATGAGGAAGAAAGTCTGGCTCAAACTTCAAACCCCAGCAGAAGGGAATTTGAGACATATCCATTTGATCTTCTGTCTCAACCTAACAAGATACTCCTCTTCAGGGCTAAATGCACTCCTACAGGCTGTTCCAGCAACTGATATCTTATGCATGAGAATAGTCTAATGAATGTGACAAGTACAAATATAATAAATAGATTTTCTATGAAATGTAATTTTTGAAATAACCAGAGGACTTTGGGATGCTGAGAATTCCCCCCAAAACTTAGGGAGAATCACTAAAGTGGGAATTTGAGGGATTTTTTCCTCCCCTGAAACCCACTTAGAGCCTTTCTAATTCTAGTTACCAATGCATAAAAATTAGCTTTGCTCAATAGAATGTGTTCTATGGATAAAAACAGAAATGTCACAAAAGAGTTGAAGACCCCATTATACATAATATCTCAACTTTTGCATACTCAAAACACACATGCTCAGCAGATATTTTGCTAAAATTATTTGCTGCAAAACATGAAGCAGGCAGGAAGCCTATGCACAATGAATTGATTTCCAAGACTTATTTGTGGCTGTTGTGAGGTTAGAGAGCCTTTCTGTGCTGGGTGGAGTGGTAAAATGAATGTTTATTGTTTAGGATTTAAAAGGTCCATTATCATTCAGGCTCAGTAAGGTTCTGCCACACAAAGCTGAATGCCAGGCCAGCAGGCAACTGATTCAAGTGACAAGAGGTGAGCTGCAACAGCCTTTCCATGTTAATAAAACATGTCCCAGCACTCAGAAGGAACTCTAGCACAGTATGAGAGCAGATAGAATATATTAATCAGAACTACTGTTAACTCTAATTATAGACTGCCCCCAAGTTACAAAATAAATGGATGCCTTGGAAATAAAGCTATGTTTTGTATATTGAATCCCATATTTCCAGTGAATCCCCTTATTATAATTGAAAGTGAGTTTTGATAGAAAAAAGTCTAATCCCATTAATAGGGACTGCCAGATAGCTCCCTATCCAATTTCCCACTTTTAACCTTGTAATCTTTAGTTCTGGCTGAAGTGCTTGTCCAGGAGTCAGGAACAATGGCATCTGGTTCTGAGTCTGCCAGTCATTAAATGTGGCACCTTAAGTCAGTCAGTTTTCTCATCTGCACAAGAGGAGGTGTTAAACTTGATCAGTTCATCACAAATGTTGAGAATCTTCTGAAAGCTATGGACCCCCTCCTCAGAAAGATACATGTACACACATACCCAAGACCTGTGGGAATCAATTTCAGGAGTAAATCAACGGAAGCCTATTGAAGAATCCTAGGTTTAAAATCCCTGAACCAGATCATCTAAAGTAATTTGAGCTTTAAAACTTTCTGTGATTTTGGTTTCTCAACCAGCTTCTGCATGGAGATAATAAATTACAGACATTAGTTGCATTGACAGGTCTAATGTGTGTGTGAGTGTGTGTGTGTGTGTGTGTGTGTGTGTGTGTGTGTGTGTGATGGGGTCTGGCTCTATCGCCAGGTTGGAGTGCAGTGGCTCAGTCTCAGCTCACTGCAACCTCTACCTCCCAGGCTCAAGTGATCCTCCCTCCTCAGCCTCCTAGGTCTATTCTTGACTGACCAAGATAACTGTGTACCCCTTTCTTTGTGACAGCTGCCTCTACACAGCATGGGCAGGAAGAGACTTTGCTTTAGGTAACACATATTCTGGTATATCAAATACCAATCTGTACCACCATAAAATAAGGGACATCTGTATGAATAGACCAAAATTTCAAACGCTGCAAGTGCAAGCAGATTGCCTTCAATAAGCCCTATGGCATGATGTCACTCTGGAGTGACGCCACAGAGCCTCTGGGTCTAGCAGCAGTGTTACAGTGCACAACTTTCCATCTCCACATCTTGTCTGTGCTGTGGAGTTCTTGCTACCGTTTTGAAACATAAAAGCAAATCATTGGACATTACACCTAAACAAACTGCTCTTTTCGTTTTTAAAAGTACCATGCAATATATTTAAAACCCTCCTTCTTTAAAGCACTCACCTCGTCCTTGATACTGTAATCCCTACCTTCAATTTATCCTTAAATACAATTTAAGGATACAATTTAAATACAATTTGAGGATTGAGGAGGTAGAGACAGAGAGACGATCAGGATGAGGATGAAGATCAGAGGTAAAATGGGGATCAGCAACAGCATTGGTATTAGTAGCTAAGGACTTTCTATTTCAAAGGCACTGAATTCACATGCTTTTCTTTCACTATGTTTAGCAAAACTTGAATCCCAAGGAGTGCTTTTTAGTCCCTGTAAAGCCCATATGCATATTAAGAAAGATTTACACCTCCCCCACCCCCCTAAAAAAAGAACCTTGAGGAAATCGACTCAGAATTACTTTGAGAAGTTTGATATACCTAGTAATTATATACCAGAAAAATACAAAATAGTAAATTTTAAGTCAGCTTATGTCTGCCCAATATTGGGGCACAAAAATTAGTTTCAGTATTGACATCACTAGCCAAGTGACAAGGTAACAGTACTGCAGCGGGAAAAGATATTTATAATACATACAACCAACTCTATCCAGGATTTACAAAGATGTCTACAAGTCAGTAGGAAAAATACGGCCAATTCAGTAAAATATGGTGAAGGAACTTGAAGATACACTTTGAAAAAGAGAATCTCTAATGGCTAATGAATATAAGAAAAAGTGCTCTATCTCATTAGTCATCAGGAAAATGCAAATTCAAATCTAACTAAATACCACTATCCAATAGAAGACACAAAAAGGGAAAATGGTTGACAATACCAACTGGAATAAACATGTGAAACAACTGGGACTTTCATACACGGCTGGTAGGAGTACTAAAGTTGAAGAAACTATCGGACCCAGCAATTTCATTCCTAGGTATATACGCAAGTGAACATGCACATGTGCACCAAAATTATGTACAAAAGAATGCTCACAGTAGCATTAGTCATAATAGACCCAAACTAGAAACATCTCAGACATTCAACAATAGAAGAATGCATAAAGATATTGTAATATAGTCATACAAAGGGAAATCAAATGACAAACTACATTTACAGGCAACAAAACTAGTGAATTTCACAAACAAACCAAAAAAAAAGAAAAAGAACCAGACACAAAAGAATATAACTGTAGGAATACATTTTATGAATTTCAAAAGTGGGCAAAACTGATTTCAGAATTTAAGCTAGTGGTTACCTGGGAAGATGGAAGGGATAGTGATTGAGACAGCATTCAAGAGACAGTGCTTCTGTGATTTTTAAATGTCTTGATAAAAGTGGTGTTTTCACACATGGAATCATTTTGTGATAGTTTACTGCAGCATGCATTTATAATCTGTGCACTTTTCTGAATATATTATTCTTTAAAAAATAGTTAAGAGAGAAAGAGAACATAGCTTTGGGAGTATATACAATATTTCAAGTGTTGAAATCTTAATTTCTCACTTGCAAACTGTGACTTTGGCAATTTATGTAATTTATCTGAGCCTCGGTTTCTTCATTTTTAAAATGAAGATAATAGTGATTATCGGCTTTGTGTTACTGAATGGAAATATTCATGAAAATTATTTAGCACAGTAAACGTTTGCTGATCTAGTCTATCCCCTCAATTTACAAATGAACAAACCAAGAGACAGAAGTGACATGTCTTATTCACAATTCCTACCTAGCCTGTTATCAGAGCCAGAATTTGGGCTTATAACAGATAAGCAGTCACAGGCAAGGGTGACTACTGTACTGTGAACTGAAATTAAACAGAAGACACCCTTCAGACCATTCTGTTTTCTTCTTCCATGTGTGTCAATAACACGAGATACACATTTTTTTGCTCTGATTCTGGCTTCACAGTGACATTACTCAGCCAGTATCTACAGAGTGGCTTTGGAAAAGAGATAGCAAAGTAAATCAAGTAAGTAATTAATTCAATTCAACACATATTTACTGAGCACATACTATGTGCCAGACACCATTCTAGGCCCTTAGAATTGTCCAGTAAACAAAAGAAAAAAAATGCCTGCCCTCCAAGCACTTATTCTAGCAGATGTAGGGCAGAGAGGGAAGAAGTTGGACAATGAAAATTAACCTGATAAATCACTTATATATTGTTTTTAAAGGTAATAAATGCTTATTTTAAAATGTAGGGTTTATTATTACTCAAATATGGTGAGGCAAATAGATCAGAAAACAACTGCCATTGTAAAGACAGCTGTTATATTCACAGGTCCCAATTTAGGCTTATAATGCATAAGCAGTCACAGGCAAGGGCGACTACTGTACTTGAACTGAAATTGAATAGAAGGCACCCCTCAGACCATTTTGTTTGCTTCTTCCATGGTTGTCAACAACACAAGACACACAGGGGCCACAGGGGCCACAAGGGGAAGCACCAGAGTGGATCAGGAGGCAAGAGCAAGACAAAAGTACAGAAAAGAGCCTTTATTGTGGCATCTACAGGAAGCAATGGATAAGGCAAGGTAAGCAGGTTTAGGATTGGTGAGTTTGAATAATTTCAGCCGGCCCTGGGGTGTAGGTACCTGGCCTTGGGATGAATGTAGGAAGGGGAAAAGTGGCCTGGAATGTGAGAGCTCAATATAGAAAGTGGTTGGACATTTGGGCTCTGGATTGGTTGGTTTGCATACAAAAGACATGCTCACAAGCCAGTCATTTACTAGTTCTAGGAATTGGCTAGCTCTGAAAGGATCACTCTTCAGGGTCAGGAAGGCTTCAGATGTCAAAGGACCAGAAACTCATGGTTAATACAGTGGTCTGAAAAAGAGGGCAAGGAACAGGGACTAAGGAGCTACTGATCATCATCCAGTTTAGAAGATTTATCAAATAGATCACCAAATGGGCATCTGACTTTTGTTGAACTAGATTTATATGTTTTCTTTTACATTTTAATTTTAGTCCTTAGCTGTCAGCGCAGAATTGACTATCCCATGTAGGGGGAAACATGTCATATGTAAAAACTAATTCACGTTTTGTGACTATGCTCAATACTAAAAAATAAGAAATGGTGGTTTGCATTTGTGTCTATGTACTTGTGTAGCTTGGAAGCCACCTAGCCAGAAATAAGCCTAAGTCATCATTCTTCCAGAACAGCTGCTTATGTGATGCTTACATTCTGCACACTCAAATGATAATCTCATGGTCAGGTCAGTACCCCCACTCCAGGACCCGGATGTAACTATAGCTGTATGCAGATACAGAATGGAGATGACAGCACAATTCATTGTTATATAGAGTTTACTATACATGGTTCTAAATAATGAACCATAAAGGCTATACGGTGAATCTGGGGCCAATCCTTAGACTTTCCTCATTGTAAAACAATTACTATCTTTAATTTGTGTGGTTAAGAGAATAAATAGTTCCGATCTAGAACTATTTATTCTCTTAACCACACAAATTAAAGATAGTAATTGTTCTGATCTAGAACTATTTATTCTCTTATACGCTTAATCCTCTTTTCTGTCAGTCATCAACAAATAGAAGCCATTGGGTGGTGGTAGTAGGGTAGACCTTGGGAAGTACAGGAAATCAGAGTGGAAGACAATCAAAAGTTGGCAAACTGTTAAAGAGTTATAAATGATTAATCCAAAAAGGAAATGACAAAAAAAAAATGATTCTGCAAACATTTTAAAAACACTGCTACTTTATGCATAATCAAGGCAATCACAACCTGTTCGAAGCATGTAACACTTGTGAATAGATGTCTGTCAGGCAGAGACTGGGGAGTTTTAAGAGGCCCCAGAGTGGTTAATGGGGGAATTAGCACAATTCAGAAAAGACATTAATTAGGTCAATCTGCAGTTTTGAAAAACTTTAGCACCTCTCCAATGCTATTAGTGAATTAATGACCCCAGTTATTGAACAACAGACAAAGATTAACACAAAAATTTGGGCTTTTAAAACCGACTTTAAAAGGGAAGTCCAAAGAGAACTAACAAAGTTGGAAACTACAATAAGAATTAATGGAAGTGTGTTCATGAATTATAAAAACAATGAAATAATGAATCTTTTATAAAGAACTCTTCAGCACAAACTTATAACTAAAAGGAAGAGAATGCCCAGTGATATTTAGCCTAACAAGAGGTTGTATAGCTTCTCTAAAAAAGAAATTTTAATTTGTATATTAAGTATGAATTTGCTCAGCAATACTTGGGAATAAGAAGTATCCCAATAATTTGCTGATCTTTAATTCTGGCACCAGCTCCCCCTCTCATGGTGTGGTATGTCATATTTTAGGAGCCTCTCCTTTAGGCGTTAGAGAATCCAGACACTTACGTAATGTCTCAACACAGGGAAAGAGCCTGTCCCTTTATGTCCCTTAAGGTGATTCCCATGCCTGCTGCTCCTTCTACAATTTGGTGATCTTACACACCTGGCCCTCCACTCTCTGTCAAACAATGATGCTCCAGAAAGAACAGAGCTGTCCTTCCCTGCAGTCCCCACCAATGACCACTGAAACCCTTGTAGGAATGATACAATATCACCCAATAAGGCTGATGGGGTAAGTACAGACCCTTTCCAGACAGCATAATGTTTTGCAATCTGTGTGTGGCAAATAATAATTGTTATGGAGAGGCCTGGGATTATATAATTTAAACATGCTGCTTGTTTCCAAACACAGGATACCATAATCAAGAAATTCTGCCATTGGAAAAACTATGCAACAATCAATAATCAATAGAATATTAAGACTTTATTCTCACTTTTTTTATGGAAAAGCCAATGTCTTTGGCATATTTTGCCAACCAATTCAGGATGTGTTACATACAATCTTCCTTACCATGCTGTAAGAATCAAAATTCATTGTTAAGCACTAACATTTCTGTCTCCACACAAATAATTCCTGAATACATTGGGAGTAGTATGGCTTGTAAAAAAAATACACACACACACACACACACACACACACACACACACATATATATGAAATGATTGTTTTCCAGAATAATTATTGTTACCAGAAAAGGGATTTATGAACGGCAAATCATGTTGACTGACAAATTCCTCAGGATAGCACCTCCTCCACATCTATTTTAAAATTTGTGAGGTGGGAGGTTTGCTTGAGCATGAGGATTTGAGACAACTCTGGGCAGCACAGTGAGAACTCGTCTCTACTAAAAATTAAAAAAAAAAAAAAAAAAAGATTAGTCAAGCATGATGGTGCACACCTATAGTCCCAGTACTTGGAAGGCTGAGGGGGAGGATCACTTCAGCCCAGGAGGTCAAGGTTGCAGTGAGCCATGATGATGCCACTGCACTCCAGCCTGGGTGAGGCCTTGTCTCAAAAAAAAAAAAAAAAAAAAGTTTACTATGTGGGACTTCACACAGTTAATCAATCACAGAGTTTAATCAGCTTTAGCAGGTGGAATAAGGAAGCATTTTAATACTAACATTTCCAGTGGAAGTGGAACAACATGATCTGGAATCTGTTGGGAAAAAGAGCTAAAGGCAAAAACAGGACATTTGATGATGTTCTTCCAGATTTACAGACAAGATTATAGTAGTAGAGATTGGACAAAAGATTCCAAATTTTTTTAGAGGGCCACAGTTAAAAAGTTTAGTTTCTTTCTAGAAGAGAAGCTAAAGGAGACAGCACAAATTTTAGAGGCACCTTTAATGGTCATTGTGGAATTCCTCAAGAGCAAGGGCTTTGTAATCCATTTCAGCATAGTTCTGCATTGTAGATTACACTGTTCTTGAATATTAGGAATTAGTGCTTCCATGTTCCTTGCATTTGCACTTGACTATACCCAACCCCAACACTGAGGTGAAGGATCAGAAACAAGAAATGGTGGGTTTTGGTCATCTCAATGTACCAATCATAAACTCATGTCAAAATATACCCTGCAAATTAATCAGCCTGTCAACCAGTCTTGCCTGTTTTTCTCACTCTTAACACCAAAACACTGAATTACTTAGGTAGGTAAACGACTCAGGAATCGCAAATAACAATCCTTGAAGGGTTTCTCAACTTGAGATAGTATGAAGAAGACAGAGGGCTTACTAAGAATGATTAAACTACATTCAGTGATGAGAATTTGATTCCATTTACTTTACACATGTGTACACAATAAACTACAATGTAAAAAAGAAAATGATTCTCCAGTTCCCTCACCAAGGAACTGATAACCTTTAACTGGAGTGATATAGGAACAGTCTGGTTCAGTCTGGATCCTCTTTAGAGCTTTGCATGTCCCTTGTCTTAACATTTTCTCATATGTGCTGGGACAGTCGAGTGAATTCTTGAGAATAACAAAGTCATGCTACAGACCTTTGGGACCCTGAGAGCTCTGTGCTTGGGATAAGGAGTAGAAAAAGAATTCTTACTTAGAATAAATATAGATGAAACAAAGAGGAAAAAAGGGAAGATGCTGGGTCTGCATGGGACACCAGGAGTCCTCAGGTCTGCATCTCTCTGACCTTGAACTTTGTTCTCTCACTCCATTCATCTCTGCCCTAAGTGCAGTAGGAAGAGTCACAGTGACAAGAAAGGCAGCTTATATTTTTGCAGTATCTTTCAAATTTTTTATCTTGCTCATGCCCCACACAAGGGCAGTGTATTAATCAGGGTTCTGTAGAGGGACAGAACTAACAGGATATATGGATATATGAGATGGAGTTTATTAGGGAGAATTGACTCACACAATCACAAGGTAAAATCTCATGATGGGCTGTCTGCAAGTTGAGGAGCAGGGAAGCCAGTGGTGGATCAGTCTGAGTCCCAAAACCTCAAAAGTAGGGAAGCTGACAGTGCAACCTTCATTCTGTGGCCGAAGGCCTGAGAGCCCCTGGCAAACCGCTAGTGTAAGTCCAAGAGTCCTAAAGCTGAAGAACTTGGAGTCTGATGCTCAAGGGCAGGAAGCAACCAGCACAGCAGGATTTTGTCCTGACTGCTTTCTTCTAGCCACTCTGGCAGCTGATTAGATGGTGTCCACCCAGATTGAGGGTAGGTCTGCCTCTCCCAGTCCACTGACTCAAATGTTAATCTCGTTTGGCAACACCCTCACAGACACACCCAGGAACAATACTTTGCATACTTCAATCAAGTTGACATTCAATATTAACCATCACAGGCAGCATTCTTTAAGCTGTAGCAATGGGAATATTCAGACCCCTTTGGGTTAAAAAAAAATGGACACCACAATACTTTCTAAGTAATACTATTAATAATAAACTTCCCTCCATAAAAACTGGCTTCAGGTGTTCCCAGTAGGTCATTTCTCACCCAAAACTGTCACAGTTACGATACCATGGATTCAAAAGCCAATGGATTTAATATTCTAGAAAGATCCTCATGCTTGGAAATCCAAAGTTATTGGATTCCTTTCAATCTGTAAAGTTGAGTAGCTCTAGAAGGACCACATTTTTGTTTTATTTGCAGCTTGGGCCTATCACAGATTATTACATTTTCTCTTTCTTGGCTGGAATTAATACTAAGTACTTTACAAAGGAGACACTGGATGTTCCTGATCTTTCTTTGACAGCTAATTATCGTAATGATGTGAGCCTATATAAAACCTAACCATGAGTTTGCCCTCTGTCAGCTGCAAAACTAAGGAATCTAAATGCGGAACACATCCAAGTTTTAGAAGGCAGTATCTGGTTCAGGCATCAGAGGATGCAGGAGTGATGACTGGCATCTACAGCATTAACATGCACCATTTTGAGCAAGAGCCATTACTGAAAAGACTTACCTCCCTAAAAGCACAGTGAGGAGCTTCCTTCCCTGTCTGCTGAAAAGACTGACCCAAGGCCAGCCTGGGGCTGCTGAGGTGCCTTAGAAAGTCATTGTATGACTAAACAGTTCAAGGGCTCCTTGACTCAAACTCTCTTCATATTAGAGATTTGAAATTTTCAAGGAAAAATGGATAAGAAAAAACAAAATGTGTGGAATGACTATTTGCCATGTGCCAGGCACTTGCTAAGCATTTTATGAACATTATGCCAATTAAACTTAATACAAACCTAAAAAGTGGGATGACATGCAAAATATTATACTCTACAACAAATACAACACTGGCCCTGACCAATTAATTTAATGGACACTTTTTTTTTTTTTTTTCAGATGGAGTTTTGCTCTGTCACCCAGGCTGGAGTGCAGTGGTGCGATCTTGGCTCACTGCAACCTCCACCTCCCAGGTTCAAGTGATTCTCCTGCCTCAGCTTCCTGAGTAGCTGGGATCACAGGCATGTGCTACTGTACCCAGCTAATTTTTGTATTTCTAGTAGAGACAGGGTTTCACCATGTTGGTCAGGCTGGTCTTGAACTCCTGACCTCAGGTGATGCACCCATCTTGGCCTCCCAAAGTGCTGGGATTACAGGCATGAGCCACCATGCCCAGCGAATTTAATGGACACTTAACTTATCCATAACCCCTCCAGTTATTATGCCATACCAGTATATAACTGGCTGAAGATTAATCACATTTTGCAGGTGAGAAAACGGAGGCTTAGAGAGACTGAGTAACCTGTCCAAGATATACTGCTAGAAAATGGAAGAGTTGAGATTTGAACATCTGCCTGATTCCAAAGCTTGAGATCCCCTTCTTGTTACCATACATGTTTCCTCTTGTTAAGTGACTGGTTCCTTAATAAAAGGATTTTTGTCACCATTAAGATGCTGGATGAAAGGCTATCCATGAAGAAACCCTGCTGAACACTCCCAACATCTCCTGTGTGTGCATTGAGGTTTTTATCTTCTGTATGTCTCACTGGTAAGCATCTTCAAGCTCTTCCCATTGTCTACAGACTCTAAACTCCCTAGCTCTGGCCTCATAACTTAATAATCCTCTCTAAACTCCACCAGTCCTGTGGATCTTATACTCCAGTCACTCTAGGTGCCTAGTCATTCCTCAAATATACTTGAACTTTCCTTATTTCTTGTCTTTGCTCATGCTCTATCTAAGTCAGAACTGTTCTCTAGCCTTTAACCCTAGTTGAAATCCAGGACCTCTTTTAACAGGCAATTAAAAGTTGCCCCCTATATTAGACAGTTAACTTACCTGCCCCTATCAAAATCCCTGCAAGGGGCAGCCTGATAGGCCATGTGGCACCTTCATTTTCACACTGACACCCCTCAGCAAGAGCTGACCCAAGGCCAGCCTGTCCATCATCTAGTTAGCAAACAATTAGATTGCTAACTTTATCTCTAAAGGAGAAAGAGAGGCCAAGTGGGGCTGAATACAAGACTCAAAAGGTCCTGTCAAACTAGGATGGGCAACATGTAGGGCTGAGTGACAGTAGAGGAAACAGAGAGGGGACAAAGAGGGACCAGAGATTGCTTCTGCAGCAGTTTATCTGCCTCAGGCCCCCTTCCTCATGAGGCCTGGTTGCATTTTGGTTTTCTGTGATCTTCATATTCTTTCAACAATCCCTCCTTTACTTGAGTTAGCATGAGTGGGTCTCTTCTGGAAAACAAAGAACCTTGCCTAGAGATCAGGTTTCTCTGTTCACTGTACAAGATTTAATACCCTCCTGCTTGGCGGTCCACTAAACTTTTTTATTTATATTTCAATTTTGGCACTTTTATCTCACCTTCAATTAATGTTAATTATGCATATATGTCTGTCTCACCACTTTTCCTTCAGACCACGTCCATTCATCTTTCCCTTAGCAGTGAGTAGAACCTGGCACACACTAGAGTGTTAACAAATGTTTATTAAATTGGGTACTTCTTGGTGATGTCAATAACCATGCCACCAACGGGGCCTTGTGAAGTTATATTATTGATATGTCACAAAAGATTTTACCATCACTACCACCCACATACTTGGAGTGTCCACTCCAAAAAGGTGACAAAAGAAGGAAAGGGAGGCAGTGATGTTTAGCCAATCACCTAACATTTGTGCTTTCCTTCTCCAGCATAGAGATGTAGCTGGTAAATGCCTTCTCAGACAGGAAACATATTTCCCAGCTGCTTACATATAGGTAGGGTTAATTATACTTCTTCCCCACAGAACATGAGCCACGGTGATGGAAGCCTCTTCCAAACCAAAGTGCTCAATAAGTGCTTGTGAGGACCGTACAATGTGGAAGGAACCTGGGTCCCTGAAAATTCCCACAGAAGGCTACTGACCAGGAAATCTTTCAATAGACTGTGACAGGAGCAAAAAGTACATTTTTATTGGGTTAAACTACAGAGATTTCTGGGTGTATCTGTTACAGCAACTGGTGTTAATTAAACAAATAGAGAAGAGCACTGTTCCATTTTCTCTTTAAGGTTGGAGTGTTAAATTGCCTCTATTGTCTCTCTTCTGGTATTGATATTTTTTGGTTGATTGATCGACCAGGTTTCTTTACTATCAATTCTTCACCTTTAATGGGCCCTCTTTACAATTTTTTCTACATATCCCTGCATTATATTTTCTTGATGTTTTCCGGGACATCTTAGGGGAAGGAGGGTGGGTAAATGGTGGGATGCAGAGCCAATGATTCTTCCGAACTTGATTCAAGTCCTGTGGGCTTCCACTGACATGTGGATAATTAAGATTACTTAATTCAAGGTGATCTGGAATACTAACAGTTTCTGGATATCAATCTGGTGGAAAGAAACCTTCATCTTATGGAATCTGCATCCTGCATCTTTGATTCATCAAGCAGAATGTGGATGTTAGCATTTTCTTTTCTTTTTTAGGCGTAGGTGGGAGTCATTAACATGCTGATTTTGGTTCAACCAAAGAGGCCTCACTGGAGGGTTTCATCATGAACTTCATATACAGGGCAATCCTACAATATATCATCAAAAACAATTTATAAAATTGTGGTTTTGAGACAGATGGTGCAGCTCTGTAGTGTGAGTAGTAAATAGTAGTGCCCTTGTCGTGGTAAGATTCCTTTTGTGAAATTTAAACCTCTGAATGATGATTAAGGGTACTAGAGGAAAGCATGCTTTGGATAAAGCCCCAAGTTCATCAGATGCCTTGCATGCATTGGCATGTGTTTGGATCCCACAGATCATTAGGAACAGAGTGAGTTTTGGTTCAAAGCCTTTATTTGGTTTACATTTAAACCATAATGAATGGCCCTTAGCTTATGAATCAAAGGAATCTTATTCATGAACTTCCCACTATATAATATGCTTCCATTTGACCCAAAGCCATGATTTTAAGCAAAGCATTGGCTCAGTTTTTCAGATGAAAGCTACGTTCAAATGTTTGCTGGTATCACTGAAGCACAGTAATAATAGTTAACATTCATAAAGCTATGACTACACAACAGACTTTTGCTAAGCACTAAGCAGTTTGTATTATCTCTCTAATCTTCACATAACTGTATAGAGATGTGCTGTTACCAGTGCTGTTTCAGAGTTGAATTTTTTGCAAGGTTTACAGAAGTCAATAACTTGCCCAAATTCACAGTATTAAGCCAGGACCAGAACTGTGGACTGAAAACAAGACATTCTAAATCTAGTGTTTAAAAAACAAACAAACACAAAACCCACAATATTTTATTAAAACATAAGTAGTACATGCATGAGATTAAAAAAAAAAAAATACAGACACACATACATAAGAAAAATCACGGCGGCTGGGCACGGTGGCTCACGCCTATAATCCCAGCACTTTGGGAGGCCGAGGCAGGCAGATCACGAGATCAGGAGATAGAGACCATCCTGGCAAACATGGTGAAACTCTATCTCTACTAAAAATACAAAAAAATTAGCCAGGCGTGGTGGCAGGCACCTGTAATCCCCAGCTACTCAGGAGGCTGAGGCAGGAGAATGGCGTGAACCTGGGAGGCGGAGCTTGCAGTGAGCCGAGATCTCACCACTGCACTCCCCCCTGGGTGACAGAGCGAGACGGCATCTCAAAAAAAAAAAAAAAAAAAAGAAGAATATCACATTCCTACTACTTAAGAGATCACCACTATAACAACTTAGACCAAATTCTTCCAGGTCCATTCTATATATACAAACACAAAATATATGTGGCAAGAACTGACAGAATTGGAGGGAGAAATAGACAAATCAACAATAACTGAAGACTTCAATACTCCGTTTTCAGTAACGTATAGAACTATCAGACAGAAGATCAACAAAACAATAGAAGACTTAAATAATGTTATAAGCCAACTTAACCCAATAGATACTATAGAATACTCCACCCAACAAGAGCAGTATACACATTCCTCTCAAACATATATGAAACTTTCTCCAAGATAGACCATATATTAAGCTATAAATAAGCATCAACATATTTAAAAGGGCTGAAATCATGCAAACCACTATGTTCTCCAACCACTATGGAAAGAAATTAGAGGAATTAATAATGAAAAATTGTGAAAATTCACAAATATGTGGAAATTAAACAACATGGTTCTAAATAACCAATAGGTCAAAGAAGAAATCACAAAGGAAATTTCATAAGAAATCATAGAAAATACCTTGAGATGAATAAAAAATTGGGACACTATGTACTGAAACAGATGGGCTATAGATAAATCAGTGCTGAGAGGGAAATTTAAAATTTCCCTCTCAGCACTGCTTTATCTGCATCCCATAAATTTGTACATTATATGTATCCCATTGTTTACATTACAAAAGAAGATCTCAAATCAATAATTTAGCCTTGTAACTTTAAAATACTGGGGTGGGGGGATAGTAAAAGCAAGCAGAAGGAAAGAAATAATAACAATTACAGCAGACATTAGTGACGTAAATAATAGAAAATAGAGACAAGCAACAAAAACAAAAGTTGGTTCTTCAAAAAGATCAAGAAAATTGTCAGATCTTTATCTAGACTGATGAAGCAAAAAGACAATTCAAATTACTATAATCAAGAACAAAAATAAGACATTACTACAGAAATTAAAAGGACTACAGGAACTCCTATGAACAACTATATGCCAATAAATTAGATAACTTAGATGAAACAAGCAAATTACTAGAGAGACACAAACTACAGAAATTGACGCAAGAAAAAAATAGATAATCTAAATAGACCTATAATAAGTAAGGAGATTGAATCAGTAATCAAAAAACACAAAGGAAAATGCAGGCCCAGATGTCTTCATTGGTAAACTCTACCAAATGTTTAAAGAATTAGTATCAAGCCTTGACAAAATTTTCTAAGAAATTGTAGAAAACTATTCCTAACTCATTATATGAGGCCTGTATTACTGTGATACCAAAACCAGACAAAGGCATCACAAGAAAACTGCAGACCAATATCTCTTATGAATATAAGAAAACATACTAGCAAACTAATAACATATTAAAAGTATTGTACACCATAACCAAGCGGGGTTTATTCCAGAAATGTAAGTTTAGTTTAACATCTGAAAAATCAATTAATATATACATTACACCATACCAATAGAATGAAAAACAAAAGCCATGTGATCATCTAAATAGATTCAGAAAAGGCATTTGACAACATGCAACACTACTTCATGATAAAAACACTCAACAAACTAGGAACGGAAGAAAAATTCCTCAACCTGATAAAGGGCATTTACAAAAACCCACAGCTAACATTACAATTAATAACTTACACTTGAAAGACTGAAAACTTTTCCTCTAAGATTAGGAACAAAACAAGGATGTATAGTCTTACCACTTCTATTCAACACTATACTAGAGATTCTAGCCAGGGCAGTCATGTAATTTTAAGGTAAAATTAAGTAAAAGGCATCCTGATTGGAAAGGGAAAAGTAAAATTATCTATATTTGCACATAACATAATATTGCATATAGACCTTAAGGATCTTGTATGTAGAAAATTATACAAATTCACTAAAAGGCTATTAGAACTAATAAGTCTAGCAAGGTTGCAGGATACAACAATATACAAAAATCAATTGTATTTCTATACACTAGCATTGAATAATCCAAAAATGAAATTCAAAAAAGAATTTCACCTACAATATCACCAAAAAATTTACAAATAAATCTAACAAAGGAAGTATAAAACTTCGAAAACTACAAAACAATGTTGAAAGATACTAGAAAGGACATAAATAAATGGAGAGATATCTCATGTTCATGGACTAGAAGACTTAATATTATGATGGCAATACTCTCCAAATTGATCCACAGATTCAATGTACTTCCTATTATAATCTCAGCTGACATCTTTTGAGAAATTGGTAACCTGATACCAAAATTCATATGATAATTCAAGGCACCTATCAATCTTGAAAAAATAACAAAGTTTCAGGAATTTCACATCTCAATTTCAAAACTTATAAGACAGTGTGGTATTTGCACGAGGACAAATAGGTAAATGGAATATAATTGAGACTCCAAAAATAATTCATACATCAATGATCAATTGAGTTTTGACTAGAGTTCCAGACAAAACTTTTCAACAAATGGTGCTGGGAGAACTGGAAATCTACATGCAAAAAATAAATAAATAAATAAATAAATAATGAAGTTGGAGCCTTACCTCACTCCATAAAAATTGACAAAAAATGGATCAAAACCATAAAACCTTTAGAAGAAAAACAGGAGATATATTGGATTAGATTAAGCAATGGTTCCTTTAAGATGACACCAAAACATAAACAACAAGAGAAAAAATAGGTAATCTGGACTTCATCAAAATTAAAAACTTTTGTGCTTCAAAGAACACCATAAAATAAGTGAAAAGGCAACCCACAGTATGGGAGCAAATAATTGCAAGTCATATATGTAACAGATTTGTATCTAGAATGTATGTTTAAAAACTTTTACAACTCAAACATAGAAAGAAAATAACCGAGTTGAAAACTGGGCAGACTATATGAATAGATGTTTCTGCAAAGAAGATATACAAACAACCAATACACATATAAAAAGATGTTTAACATCATTTGCCATCAAGGAAATGTAAATCTCACCCATAATGAGATACCATTTAATACCCACTAGGATGAATACAGTAAAAAGACAAAAACAATGTTGACTAAGATGTGAAGAAATTGAAACTCACAAACATTGCTGACGGGAATGTAAAATGTTGCAAACTTTGAAAACAGTCTGGCAATTCTTCAAAATGTTAAACACAGATTTACTGTATGATTCAGCATTTCCACTACTAGATACACAAATCATTTATTCACACAAAAAACTTGAGAAAGGAAAAATAAAAATTTATGCCTGCAGGAAATCTTGTACATGAATGTTCATTGCAGCAATAATCATAGTAGCCAAAAAGCAGGAAAAAATCACCATGTTCATCAGCTGATGATGGATAAATATGGTATATCCATGTAATGGAATATTATTCAGCAATAAAAAGAAATGACATACTGATACATGATTCCAAATGGATGAATCCTGAAAGTATCATGCTAAGTGAAAAACAGCCAGTTACAAAAGACCACATATTGTATCATTCTATTTATATGACATGTCCAGAATCGGCAAATCTATAGAGACAGAAAGTAGATTAGTGGTTGCCTAGGGCTAAGGGTCATGGTTGGGGAAAAATAAGAATGACTGCTAATGGGTGTAAGATTTTTTTTTTTGAGGTGATAAAAATGGTCTAAGATTGTGGTAATGGTTGTGCAAGTCCATGAATATACGAAAAAGTATTGAATTATACGATTTAAGTGGGTTAATTATAATGTCATGTGAATTATATTTCAATAAAGCTATAACTAAAAAGAGAGAATGAGAGAATTAGGACATTGAGAAGAATAGTTCTTTCAACGAGTTTGCTCTAATTGGGACAGAGAAAGGGGAAAGCAGCCTGAGAGAAATGTGGGGTCAAGGAATGACTAGTTTCTAAATGAAAGATATTACATATGTTCCTATTTTAGTTAATGTTCTAAAGGATGATGATGCAAGAGAGAGAGAAAGCACACTTGCAATTAGGCAGGAAGTGATGAGAGCTATTGCAAAGTAGAGGAGGTAGCCTTAAGTCAAACCCCATAACTTGCAGTTCAACTCATCCATTGCAGTAGGGCTGGCAGAAAGTACAGTTACAGATGCAGAAATGTTGGCAGACTGGTGCCATAGGCATGAGAAATTCTTTGTGAAAAGGGAAGGGGGGGAGTTGATGTTTTGAAGAGAAGAAAGTATAGAATAGTCATTTAGAAGAATAAGAGAGTCATAAAGTGAATAAAGTGCAGAAATATACTATTACTGTCAGGTAGCATTCAGAGCCTAACAACAGTTTGTGCTTACATGTTTAAAGTGAGACTACTCAGCACAGCTGAATATATTTATCTTTCAGAGGCTTAGAGGTGTGCCAAGAGTAGGAAGGAAGGTTGAATTTTACAAGGGTGTGATTGGTGAATACTTGGTGGGCTGGGTAACAAACAATAAAAAGTTAAGCCAGTGGATTAGAGATCCTGGAATGGTGAGAGATTTGTCAAAGGGAAGATACTGGAGGGAAGGAGAGGAAGGAAAATAGGAAGGACCCAGGGAGGAAGGAGGAAAAGAAGGAAAGAAGACAGTGTTAAAAGAAAAACTTCAGCCGAATGAAATTTAAAGCAGTTTAATTGAGCAATGAATGATTTGCAAATCAGGCAGCACCCAGAATCACAGATTCAGAGAAACTCCAGTGCAGTCATGGGGTGGAAGAAGATTTATAAACAAAAAAAAGGAAAGTGACATACAGAAATCAGAAGTGAGTTACAGAAACAACTAGATTGGTTACAGTTCAGCATTTGCCCTACTTGAACACAATTTGAATACTTGACAGTATATGAGTGGTTCACATATGGCTGCTGGGAATGGTCAGGACCCAGCCACTATTATAGGCACATACTTCCAAGTTAGGTTCTCAATCTTGTCTACCTATTAAGTTATGTTGTAATTCATCCACAAAGGACTCAAATAGAGAAGTACAGAGTCCTTCTCAGGCCATATTTAGTTTGCTTTAATGGAAAGGAGGGGAAGGGGAAGCGGGGAGGAGAAGGGGAAGGGGGGAGGGGAAGGAGGGGAGGGGAAAGGGGAGGGGAAAGGGGAGGGGAAAGGGGAAGGAGGAGAGGGGAAAGGGGAGGGGAAGGAGGGGAGGGGAGAGGGGAGGGGAAAGGGGAGGGGAAAGGGGAGGGGAAAGAGGGGAGGGGAAAGGGGAGGGGAAGGAGGGAAAAGGAAGGAGGGAAGGAAGGGGGGAGAGGAAGGAAGGGGGGAGGGGAAGGAAGGGGGGAGGGGAAGGAAGGGGGGAGGGGAAGGAAGGGGGGAGGGGAAGGAAGGGGGGAGGGGAAGGAAGGGGGGAGGGGAGGGAATGGGGAAGGGGCAGGGGAAGGGGGGAAGGGGAGGGGGAAGGGGGGAAGGGGAGGGGGAAGGGAAGGGGAGGGGGAAGGGGGGAAGGGGAGGGGGAAGGGAATGGGAGGGGGAAGGGCAGGAGGAGGGGGAAGGGCAGGAGGAGGGGGAAGGGGGGAAGGGGGAAGAGGAGGGGGAAGAGGAGGGGAAGAGGAGGGGGAAGAGGAGGGGGAAGGGGGAAGAGGAGGGAGGAGGGGGAAGGGGGAAGAGGAGGGGGAAGGGGGAAGGGGGAAGGGGAGGGACAGGAGGGAGAAGGGGGGAAGTGGAGAGGAAAGGGGGAAGGGGAGGGACAGGAGGGGGAAGGGGAGAGGAGGGGAAGGGGAGAGGAGGGGAAGGGAGGGGGGAAGGGAGAGGGGTAAGGAGGGGCAGGGGGAGGGGAGGGAAGGGGATGGGGAGGGGGAGGGGAGGGAAGGGAAGGGGCAGGGGGAGGGGAGGGAAGGGGAGGCGGAGGGGAGGGAAGGGGAGGGGCAGGGGGAGGAGAGAGGGAGGACAGGGGGAGAGGAGGGGGAGGAGAGGGGGAGAGGAGGGGGAGGGGAGGGGGAAGGGAATGGGAGGGGAGGGGGAGGGGGAGGGGAGGGGGAAGGAGAAGGGAGGGGAAGGGAGGGAGAGGGGACTGTGGTCAGAGAGAGGGTTGCTTAAAAATGAGGTCAGGAAAGGGGAGCAGTTTTTGACAATGATCATGTCTCAGTTATGAGCATGGATGTTGGTAGCTGAGGAGCAGTAGAGGAACCAAGAGTCCAGATTGTTAGATTGATCACCTATGTCAATATGGAATCATCATGTAGTGATGGAGAGACAGTGAGTCAGGTGCTAAATTCTTCAGAGAATGAAGGACAGTGACCTAAAATCAATAGTTACCTGAACCAGGAAGATTAGTGTGTGCTTTAAAGACACTTTAAGGGAGGTGAGACACTTTGCAAAGAATTATTTTAGGAATTTTAGAAAGAAATTTTATTTAAAAGATGATTGGTTTACAAATGGCAAAGAGGAACTAAGAGGATGACTTGCCCACCTCCAGTTCCTAAAGGAGAAAACAGGTGCAAGAAACACAAAGACCTCAAGGACAGCCAGGTTTCAGTCGCAGGAGTATCTCCTAACTTGTTCTTTATTATTACCCCCCTAAGGAGCCTTTTTAGGTATTACCTGATTGCCCCCTGTGACATTGTGAAAGATCTATGTTTTGTATGTAAAGAGTATGATTTTTTCACTGCCCCTGCCCAACAAGAACTAATTTTTGCCCACATTGAGAATTCATATATTAAAGCAAGAACGTGAAGGGAATAGTCAGGGAAGAGGTTGAAAATAAATGAAGCACTTTACTGGAAATACACGGATACAGGCCCATTCACGCATATCACTAAATTTCTTACTTAATCTATGTTCAATTAGTTAATCAAAGAAACTTTAGGACCGGTTGTGGTGGCTCATGCCTGTAATCCCAGCACTTTGGGAGGCTGAGGTGGGCAGATCACGATGTCAGGAGATCGAGACCATCCTGGCTAACATGGTGAAACACTGTCTCTACTAAAAATACAAAATAAAAAAATAAGCCAGGCATGGTGGCAGGCGCCTGTAGTCCCAGCTACTGGGGAGGCTGAGGCAACAGAATGGCGTGAACCCGGGAGGCAGAGCTTGGAGTGAGCCGAGATCATGCCACTGCACTCCAGCCTGGGCAACAGAGCGAGACTCCATCTCAACAAAAAAAGAAAAGAAACTTTAAAGAGAGGGAAAAAAAATGAACAGGTGGAAGTAAACATTGAAATTATAAGCCTCCATTTGCAGCCAATGTCTGGTTCTCCATGATGGGGGAGGTTATGATACAATAGATGCTATCTTCATACATCTCAGTATTTTTGCATCCCAGGTACAACTGTTGGATGTCCTTAAAAATGTTTTTATTCATGAGAAGAAAACACTAGTCATTTAATACCATCTATATTTGAAAAGCATACCAAAGATAGTTCTGTGCTTTAACCAAAATGACATGACATACATTTTGGGGGGTAAGACCTCAAAAGCACAGATGACAAAAGCAAAAATATACAAATAGGATTATATCAAGCTAAAAAAACTGCTGCACAACAAAGCATACAGTCAACACAGTGAAGAGACAGCCTACAGAATACAAAAAAATATTTGCAAACTATCCATATGACAAGGGATTAATTAGGATACATAAGGAACTCAAACAACTCAATAGCAAGAAAACAAATGACCTGATTTTTAAATGGTCAAAAGACCTGAATATACATTTTTCAAAGACCCACAAATGGCCAACATTTGAAAAACTGCTCAATATCACTAATCACCAGAGGAATGCAAATCAAATTAATGAGATATCATCTCACTCCAGCTAAAATGGCTAATATCAAAGACAAAAAATAAGAATGTGGAGAATTGCTAGTAAACTTCTGGTGGTAATGTAAATTCATGCAGCCACTATGGAAACCAGTATGGAGTTTCCTCAACCAACTAAAAATAGACCTACATATGACCCAGCAATCTGCTAGGTATATATCCAAAAGAAAGAAAATTGGTTTTTTGAAGAGATATCTGCATGCCCATGTTTATTGTATCATAGTTCACAATAACCAAGATATGAAATCAACCTAAGTGTCAATCAATGGATGAATAGTTAAAGAAAACGTGGTGTGCACACACAATGAAATATTATTTAACTAGGCCAGGCGCGGTGGCTTATGCTTGTAATCCCAGCATTTTGGGAGGCCGAGGCGGGCGGATCACGAGGTCAGGAGATCAAGACCACGGTGAAACCCCATCTCTACTAAAAATACAAAAAATTAGCTGGGCGTGGTGGCGGGCGCCTGTAGTCCCAGCTACTCGGAGAGGCTGAGGCAGGAGAATGGCGTGAACCCAGGAGGCGGAGCTTGCAGTGAGCCGAGATTGCGCCACTGCACTCCAGCCTGGGCAACAGAGCGAGACTCCGTCTCAAAAAAAAAAAAAAAAAAAGAAATATTATTTAACCATAAAAGAGAATGGAATCCTGTCACTTGCGGCAACATGGATGGAACTGGAGGTCATTATGTTAAGTGAAATAAGCCAGGTACAGGAAAACAAATATCATATATTCTGACTCATATGTGGAAGCTAAAATAGTAGATCTCATGGAGGTAGAGAGTAGAATGATAAATACCAGAGGTTGGGAAGGATTGGGGGAAAAAGGGGATAAAGAGGGGTTGATTAATACATATAAATGTACAATTAGATATTAATAGAAGGAGTAAGTTCTAATGTTTGATAGCACCATAGAGTGACTATAGTTAAAAATAATTTACTGAATATTTTAAAATAGCTGGAAGGGTAGATTTGAAATGTTCCCAACACAAAGACATGATAGATGTTTGAAGTGATATATATCCTAATTACTGATTTGATCATTATACAGTGTATGTATGTATCAAAATATCACACATACCCCATCAATATGATAATTAGGTACCAACTTTAAAAAACATTAAAAGAAGTTTCAGAAGACTTTCAACTAGAAACTAGGCTTTCGACTAGAGAACCATAGCTGCAAATGTCAACATAGTCCACCTTTCACTCCTCATGCTTCTGATCTTACTTTACTGTATTATAGGACTCATTTTCTCTCTCCCTTTCTACTTCCCCATCTTGTTCTCTTCTGCATTTCTTCTTATATATTCTTAAAACTTCAGTCAAAAATCTCCAGAACTAGAAGAGGGGGTTATGAGCTAGAGGTTGAAGCCTGACCTCCAAATGCTAGCTGATCAAACAGCAAGCAGAAATCCAACACTTTTGTCCTCTTGCACTCTGCTTAAACAAGGTATTTGGTTCACAATGTGAGCCTTGTTAACCAGCCAATATCTTTGCTAATGATGGGCCAACAAGGACCAATGCCTACTTCGGCATACTGTACCATTTAGAAGACTTTGAGGCCGGGTTCAGTGGCTCACACCTGTAATACTAGCACTTTAGGAGGCCGAGGCTGGCAGATTGCCTGAGCTCAGGAGTTCGAGACCAGCCTGGGCTACATTGTGAAATCCTGTCTCTACTAAAACACACACAAAAAATTAGCCGGGCATGGTGGCGTGTGCCTGTAGTCCCAACTACTCAGGAGGCTGAGGCAGAAGAATTGCTTGAACCCGAGACGGGGAGGTTGCAGTGAGCCGAGATAGTGCCACTGCACTCCAGCCTGGGTGACAGAGTGAGACTCTGTCTCCAAAAAAATAAAAAATTACAAAAAAAAAAAAAAAGACTTTGAAACAGGGTCTTAGACAGGTCAACTCCAGATCAAGCATTCAAAGCACTGGTGAATATGCAAAGAGGATCACAGCACAAATGGCCATGTCAGGAATCCCATGCAACAGGGGCTTCAGGGTAGTCATCGGGTGAAAAGATGTCTTTCAGGTGAAGCTGTATTTGGTTAGAAAACCCGTGTGTGTGTATGTGTGTGTGTGTGTGTGTGTGTGTGGTTTTTATTTATTTATTTATTTTACCTACATTGTATTAAATAGATCAATTAAAGTGGCACGTTTTCTATGAATGCTTAGTAGTACTTTTTATATGAGTGTTTCTATAGTATGATGTATTTGTATTTGACTTTTGTTATTCTTGTTATTTGGAGTAGCTTTGGGGAAGCTGATAGAGATTGTTGAGGGCCGAAGACTCACCCCATCTCTCTGTCACCACTTGAATGCATTTCTCAACTATGAAATGCTTAACTCAGTGATGGTTACACCAGATTCTCTGATTGAGGTCTACAAGCTCCATGTACTAGAAGCAGCCTGGAAAGAACAGCAGGGCACCCAAGCTCTGAAAACAGCAAGTGTAGGTGAAAATTAACTCCTTCTCAGCAAGCCATTGTCAATCCCTTTTTAAAATTGAGACACAATTCACATACCATAAAAGTCACCATCTTAAACTGTACAATTCAGCGGGTTTTAGTATGTTCACAAGATTGTGATCATCACTACTAATTCTAGAACATGACTCCAGAAAGAAATCCTATGCCCATTAGGCCGGGCGCGGTGGCTCAAGCCTGTAATCCTAACACTTTGGGAGGCCGAGGTGGGCGGATCACGAGGTCAGGAGTTCGAGACCATCCTGGCCAACATAGTGAAACTCTGTCTCTACTAAAAATACAAAAAAATTAGCAGGGCGTGGTGGCGGGCGCCTGTAGTCCCAGCTACTCAGGAGGCTGAGGCAGGAGAATGGCATGAACCCGGGAGGCGGAGCTTGCAGTGAGCCGAGATGGTGCCACTGCACTCCAGCCTGGGGGACAGAGCCAGACTCTGTCTCAAAAAAAATTAAAAAAATAAAAAAATAAAATAAATAATAAAAAAAAGAAATCCTATGCCCATTAGAAGACATTCCCCATTCCTCACTTCCCCCAACCCCTGGCAACTACTAATCTATTTTCCGTGTCTATGAATTTGACCACTCTGGTCATTTCATATAAGCAAAATCATAGAATATGTAGTCGTTTGTGCCTGGCTTCTTTCTTTACCATAGTGTTTTCAAGGTTCATTCGTGTTGTAGCATGCGTCAGTACTTCATTTTTTACAACTAATATTCCATTATATGATTATATGACATTTTGCTTACCCATTTATCCATTCATCACTTGATAGACATTGGATTGTTCTCACTTTTTCACTCGTATGAATAATGCTTCTATGACCAACCCTTTTTGAAAGGAAGCTTCTGGAGCCCTAGAATTCTTAAGAACTCCAATTCTCTTGCAAATACCTTTTCAGCATCACCATTCTCACTAGCCCCTCGTCTCTCCTTCACTCTATCTCCTTCAAGTTTATGGCCTCGTCTCTCCTTCTTCACTCTATCTCCTTCAAGTTTATGGCCACATGAGGCAGGCAATGAAGGTCATGACCCAGTACTTCCTTCCATGGAGCTTGCAAAGAAAAGTGGTGAGAGAGGAAGAGCAGCCAGAAAGGGAAGAGAAGTAGCAACCAAGCATCCGTGCAGTGGGCCTGAGGGATCTGGATGGGAACAATGCCTGTGCGAGGAATGGGACCAACAACCCAAGACTGTGGCTCCTAGCAAGGCTGCGGTGTCCCCATGACCCTGGGTACTGTGCTTCCCTTAGTGGGAGAACAGATATAAACACTAGTGGCCAAGTTCCTCAGCTCTAGGCAGTCAGGCCCAAAAGGGGAGTGATAATAAAGGCACTGCCCCAGTAGGTCTTCTGCCCTTTGACAGTTCCACATTTTACCCACCCTGGATCCATTTTCTACTTGTCATGTCATTTACTCTCTCCTCTCCCAATGCCTCTCCCAGCAGGTTTGATTCTAGATTCATCCATATACCTACACATTCACATCTGTGCTTGACTTGGACCCCTCCGTGCTATGAACTCCCTAACTAACCCCTAACCGCCCCAATCCTGCTATTCCATTCACAAATGCCTCCCTATGCCTTGCTTCTGACCCTAGCCTGCCCTGGCCTTGGTTTTGCTGTTCCCAGCTTGGCTCTGACAATTCCTAGTGATCTCACCCCATTGCTGATCCCAGATGGGACAGTTGTGTTCAGAAAGGTCATCAGTCAGTGGGGTGTTTGGAACTCAAAGAATTTCCTCACAGAAAAAAATCATGATAAATAGTGGTATGGTTCCCAGGCCGAACCACAAAGGCCTGTTTAACCAACCATGGTGCTGGCATGGCTGTTCCAAGCCACAGGGTCCCCTAAGTGAGAGTGACATGGAGGGAAATAGGCAAGAGAGTAGAGGCCCCTGGCAACTTAACAATTCCCATGGAAACATGGAATGAGGGAAATTCCAGTGGGAGAAGAGGCAAGGAAGAGATTGAGCAGTATCCCATAGGTCATCCAAGGAGAGATGAAGCGCTCAAGATGCAGAGCAGAGGGCACCCTTCCTGGAGAGGGTTTGCAAAGCAGAGACTATCGCAGACTGGACTGGGAGGAGTCCAGGGCAAAGAAGCAGAGGCCAGCCCTCTGATTGTTCATAAGCAAAACAGCATTATTGCAGGCCTGCCCTTGCTGAGTACCTGCCTTCCTGCTAACTCTGTCCCTGTCCCTCTTCCTATGAAATTCCTGATTCTTCTCTGCCCTTTGACCATCCCATTCTGCTTATTGGATATTCCTGATAGCTGATAGATGGCTTTTTGCATAGTGAGATTGGCTTTCACTGGTTTGCTTGTTTTTTGGCTGAGGGGCCAACTGTTTTGACTGTTCCACATCCACTCCATTCCATATCCTTACTTTGAGAAAATGCACCATGAGTTCCTCTAAGGGAATCCCTCTCTCTCATTGGATACAGACTAGGGGGTTGTTGATCAAGGTACCATGCCCTCCTCTAACGACAGATCTACTATCCTGTCTTTCTAGCTCACCTTTCAGCCTTCCTTAATCTTCAAAGGCCTCCCTAGCCTTTTAGTGAAATGCTTTGTGCTTGAGCCCATTAGATTTGCAACCAATGATCTCTAACACACATAGGACATCAAAGCGTTCTGCTCATGGCTTGATACTTTCTAATACACTCCCTGAATGCTTGCTGATCACTTGGCCCCAGTTCATTCCTGCACAGACCCTGCAGTACCACATGTGCCCTGCTTGCCTGGCACTTCCAAATGGCTGCTGCTTGGGGCACACTGTAACCTGTGCTATTGCTCTTCCCTGTGAGGTTTGGGCTGAAATGAAAGCAAATAATCCATTACAGTTGCCTTCTTAGCCCCCATCATGTCTTCCCCTTCAAAGTACACATTCCATTCCTCTAGGCCCATGTATCTCAGAGTCACATGGGTGACATAATTAAATGCAGATTCACAGGCCCCAAGCCCAGGAATGCTGCTTCAGTAGGTCTGGTGTGGATCCTAGGAATCTGCATCTCTACAAACACCCCAGGTGATCACACAGCCCATGGTCTGAGAAATGCTGCTGTGCAGTGACTCCAGTCATGCCACATGCCTGTCAGCTGAGCTATTCACTGGGGCTGCCTGAGCTATTGCCCTGACAGAACCCTTCTTTTGTGAGATCGCCAGGCTTTGGGTAAATATTCTTTTTACTTTCATGGATAGTGAGAGAGAGAGACACAAATAGAGAAATAGTAACAGGAACAACAGATAATAGTTCCAGCCCTGGGAATCAACTGGCAAATTTCAAAGTTAACAGTTTTTGCCAAGCTGATTACTGGTCAAATTTTTTTTGACTGGCAAGGTGAGAGAAAATCTGCATATTGATAAAACTGTAGATATGTTGGTGGAAAGATACACATTTATACCCATTCCCTTTTTGTCATCATTTTACAATCCGAAGAATAAAAACGCATGTTCACAATGAGTTAGCCAATCTACCTGATCAAGGGGAAGCAGAAATAACTCAGAACCTCAGATTTGTAAACATCTAGTATATTAACACTGTCCCAGAAAAGGCTTTGTGTATCAGACTGTGAGGAAGACCTGCATCAAAGGCAGGAGGAGGGGACCACTGCAGAGCACAAAAGGATTTTCGAGCCCTCATTTCTGTCCTGTGCAATGGAAAATAGCAGAAATGTTGGCAGCAAGACAAAACAAATGGTATTTCAGACTCTTGAAAAGTATTATATTACATGCAGTTCCTAATGATATCTAGTATTAATCTAAAACTAACACCCAAGGTCAACTCTGCAGTATGTTTCATGATTACTAAAGGATACAACATTCTGAATGTCTGGGAACAGACATTTTTGCATGGGAGATGGCCTGGAGAGCTAGTAAGAAGCTTGTTTTTCTTTGTTTCAACATTTTCCTCTCCAACTTCCTATCACTCCCTTCTTTAAAGAAGAAGGAGGAGGAGGAAAAAAAAAAAAAAAACTATTTGTAGTAACTGCTCTAGTTTCTGCCCTTAGAAATCTGCTCTATTTATTAACTACTCCTCCGGTGAAGAAATTCCACTGAAATTCCTTCAGGGCCTGGCTGCCTTTCAGCTTCTCTCTGCACATTCCTGCCTCTATGTATGTCACCATCTTAAATAGCTGAGCCTTCTGTGCTTTAATAAGGTCTCTCTATAATCCCTTTTTTTTTTTAAGAACACAGACCTAGTTTTGCTAAATTTCTGAATATCTTGGATTATAAAGCCCCCATAATACTAATTAATTTCTGTTCTACCTTGTCTCTGTCCTCACTGGTCGGCTAATAACATAAGGACCAGAACTGACCTCATTATAATAACTTCTTACATTTCTTACAGCGTAATGGAAATGATTCCTCCAGGCTGGTATTTGAATTACATCCCCCTCCCTCCTGCTACCCCCCATCCCCAACCCCGAGGCACTATGTTAAAGATTTAGATGTGCATTCTTCACAGATTTCGATTTTCTGGGTCCCAAAATTTGGGTATTAAATTTTTTACAAGGCATATTCTTTTTCTTTGCGAAGTTCATGACATGTCCAAGCATTGCACTGTCTGCATAGAAAACTAAACATTGTTAAACATGGTTCTGAATTACCATCAGCCAGAATTTATCAAAAAAAAAAGAAAAAGAAAGAAAGAAAATTGTAAACATCCTATTGTCTTTCTTATGACAAGGGCTTGCTTGAAAAGCTTTCAGAAGCTCTTAGAAAGAGCATCTCACCCCTTAGGGTATAAGGAGTCAGCAAACATTTTATCTTGATTTTACCCAGATGGAGGCTTTTGAGTTCTGGTCCTGTGAGAAAATCCCAGAACTCTCTCCACAAATTTAGATTAGTGAAGTATTTCATAAATGCATCTTTTCCCTTCCCCTTCCCCACTCCACTCCCCTTCTTAAATTATCTCCAGACCCTTGCAGCAAAAACTAGTCTTGGAGCTGGATGAGGAATAATTTCTAGTGTTCTATACCACTGTAGGATGACTATAGTTAACAATATATTATATACTCTCAAATAGCTAGAAGCAGGATATTAGATGTTCGCAACACAAATAAATGGTAAACATTTGGGATGATGGAGGTGCTAATTATTCTGATCTGATCACTATACATTCTGTGTATTGAAACATCACTATGTATCCCATGAATATCTCCAATTATTATTTTTCCATTTTTTAAACTTCTTTAAAAAATCAGTATTGGAGCAAAGAATTGACTGGCTGTTTTTGCTGATTCCTCAGCAGGATGAAAAGTGCCCCTGTCCACATATTGGGACCCCTTCGGTTTTCTATTCAAGTGGCTTTCTGAGGTTTTCCGTTGAGCCCTGGTGCACACTCAAGGCAATCGTTCTCTATATGAGCTGTCTGAGTCATCCTGAATAGTAATCTTACTTGGGGCTCACCAGGGCCCTCCTCTGGCTCATTCTTGCCCTAGCTCCCACTACCGGTGATTTTTAACTTGTAGGTTTACATGGTCATGATGTCCCACATGGCTTGGGCTATGATTTTCTTACTGACTTGTATTCCACAGCTCACATTCAACCTCAATGATACCCTTAAATCATATCACATAAATGGAAACTAAATAGTCGGAGGGGATTATTTAGACACTCCGTCGGAGGCTGTTATATTGGAGGATCTCCCTAATACATCAGGCTGTGGCAGCTAGGTATTTTGTCACATAGTATGATTTTCCATCCCCTTTGAAACACAGCCCTCTTTCCTTTGAGGAGCTCCTATGCTTGCCCCTGTGAAGCTAGAGACAGAGCTTTACCACTGAAGCACAGGGGGAGGCTCACATGGGCCGGGTCAGGCCAGTCACAAGTCGTCATCTCCCCCCAAGCCATGTCAGTCAGAATCTTTCCCTGAGAATGATACTCAGATGCTAGATGTAGGGTTGGATACAATGGGTTGGTGCAGCTCTGGAGCTAGTGATGGCCATCTTCTCTGCCACATGGAGAGGGTAGAGAGGGCCACGCTGCAAAATGAGGCTCAGCAGAGGCAAGAGACAAGAAATGAGTCCACAGTTCTTATCCCTAAGGCTCTAGCACTTAAAGCTCTTCTGTGAGCCCCTATATCTTCTGGAGCATTTTCTGTGAGCTCACTTCCGTGAGTCCTCAGTATCTTAAAATCAGAGCTAATTCATTATTTTATGCTTAAGATCATTCATCTTGGGTTTCAGCCGTTGCAACCAAAAACACTTTGTCTAAAACCTCTTCCCTTGGGAATGATGGAAATTACTAGAGATTGCATTGTTCCAAGGAAATTCCAAGAAACATAAGATAATGCCAGTCCTTGTCTAATTAGGGTGAGCACAGAACAGGGTGAGTACTAGTAGACATCGTGGGAAGGTCTATGGCAAAAGTATTAGAAAGCTTCCGCGTAATGAAGTGAGCCACAAGATCAGTGATAGCATAAAATGGCTGATGCAAAAAAGGAATAAGAGGCAGGAGCTACAATATTGAAAAACAAAAACAGAGAGAGAAGCCAAGTAGAAAAGATGAAGATAAAAAACAGCTATAAGTTTAACCACAGAACACAAGAAATGTCACCTCATTGCAAATACGTCTGACAAAATTACATCCAGAAATGTGTTTTCAAATGTAGGTTTTAAAGGGACAATAGGGGGATGACATGCTTACATTCCAAGGCAATACCACCATGGCCAGAGCCAGGCCAACCACAGCGTGGCTCCAGGACCTCGGTCATGTATGCTGTTCCGGGGGACCACGAGGTGCAGACTGTGTCTAACAGCCCACCAACCAGATCACCTCAGCCACTCTCCTCCCAGGTACTCCCACAATTAAACCAGACATTTGGAGGCCCCCAATCTTTGGCTTTATGTTGGCCATTTCATTTTGGAAATGTTTCTTAATTAAAAAAAAATTTATTAGTGGAGCAAGGAAACATCCTTGGCTTGCAGCAAACAGAAAGATAATCAAAATATAGTTAATTCTATTTGAAGGAGCTTAGACGCTGATGGGAGGGCTACGTAGATAAGGAACTCACTTAGAGGGAGAGGGAATGGTAGGGTTGTCCCTGATGGTGTTCACTGACCTCAGGATAATGCCTTTAAACCTCCCTGCAAGGCAGACAGCTATCTGGAGAAGGATACAGCCTCTGAGGGCAGGCAGCCCAAATCCAAACCTGGGATCTGCCTCCCACTGATATAATCTTGAGCAGGTTATATGGCCTTTTTGTGCCTCAGCATCCTCACCTGTAAAATGGGGAGAGGAATAGTATGCATACCTTACAGAGCTATTGTAAGGACTAAATGAGTTACTATGCATGAAGAGATTTGAACAATACCTGATATATGGTAAGTGCTAGGTGAGTGCCATAAAAGTGCTGGCAAGTATTGTTACATCCCAGCTGAGTTGGAAATAATTGACTGCTATGTGGCTATGAGGAAGGACAGCAGGACAGATTTTAAAATTCTTTCCCAGAAGAGCAGCTTCTTGTGGCATGATGTGTTCAGAGAACAGCTTAACCCTGGACAGATCCAGGGAATATCAGGCACATCCTTTCATTGCCTCACTCCTCCTGTCTCAATACATATCGTACTCTCCTATCCCTTTTCAATGGTTATTTCTGCAAACAATTTTATACTTTTCAACAGTGCAACGTTTTTGTTTTAAAGAAAATCTGAAATGTCATCTCCCCAATGTAAAAAACAATAAGCATTCTTTTATTCTCCTCAGCACCCCATTTATTTCCAAACTGTGTTTGGTTGGTTGGTTTTGATTATTTCATTCATTCATTGGTTTTATAGTACCAAGAAAATCCAGATTCTCAGAGATAACAATTGCAAACAGTACTTTTTTAAATTTAATATCTTACCTTGCATTCTTCGGAAACTTCAAGTAAACAAAGGTGGCAATAAACGGGCAAAACTGGTATATAATATAGTTAAAAATGTGTATTTTTAAATATAAATTTTAATCTAATTGAAGTATACTTTAGGTAAATTCTAACCCAATATTTCAACACCCTTAATTTATAGCCTGTAACCTTGTGGTTGGCAAAATTCTAAGATAGTCCCCAAGGTTTGCAACTCCTGATATATACACTCTATTTGTAATTGCCTCCCCTTGAGTGTGGTCAGGACCATATCATATGTGAATATGATGGGATATCACTCTCATCAGTAGGCTATTATGCAGCAAAGATGAAGCGATTTTGCAGATGCAAATCATGACCCTATTCACTCAACCGTCCTCAAAAAGAGGTTTCCTTGGGTGGGCCTGACCTAATTAGGTGAGTACCAAAAAGAGACTCAAAGCAACAGTGGGTAGTCTCTACTATCCTTGAAGAAGAAAGCTGCCAGGCTGTGAGAGGACTACATGGCTAGGACGTAAGGGAAGCCCCTAGGGAAGCAAGGAGCACTTCCAGCCAAAAGACAACATGAAAATAGGGACCTCAGTCCTATAACCACAAAGGACTGCATTCTGGCAAAAATCCCTGAGCTGGGAAAGAATCCTGAGCCTCAGATGAGATCAAAGCTCTGGCCAACACTTGAATTTCAGCCTTGAGGGGCCCTGAGCAGAGGACCTAGTTAACCCTTACTTGGACTCCTGACCCACAGAAATTGTGAGCGAATAAATAAATGTCATTTTATGCCACCAAGTTGTGATAATTTGTTGTTTACTAATAGAAAAGGAATATGATCTCTACAGAAGACACTATGTGCTCAATATTAGAGAATGCCCAGCTAGTAGTCAGGGTATCCTAGGAGACTTTCCTGAAGTTGATATGGGTATCTTCAGAAAAAAAGCCACTACTCAGAAAAGCAAAATTAAAACCCTCGTAAAGTCATCCATGAGAGAAGGAAGCCCAAGGAACTAACAGCAGTGTTTATAGCCTAGGAAAAAAACAAGTGGCCATGGACCTAATGCAGTGTTGAAAATACCCTCTGTGCACACATGGAGAAAAAATGAATTTAAGACATGAAAGAGGGCTACAACATTATAAGTAACATTTGTTTTATTCCAATTCCTAAAATACATACTTATTGAAGTTTAAAAATTAAGACATAAAAACAAAATATTTTGACGTTATAATCATATGTATTTTGTATATTTTGTGTTTTGCTTTTTTTTAAGTTCAGCAGTACATGTGCAGGTTTGTTATATAGGTAAATTTGGGTCATGGGGATTTGTTGTACAGATTATTTCATCACCCAGGTATTTTTTTCTTTTTTTTTTTGTAATTTTATATTATACTTTAAGTTTTAGGGTACATGTGCACAATGTGCAGGTTTGTTACATATGTATACATGTGCCATGTTGGTGTGCTGCACCCATTAACTCGTCATTTAGCATTAGGTATATCTCCTAATGCTGTTCCTCCCCCCTCCCCCCATCCCACAACAGTCCCCAGAGTGTGATGTTCCCCTTCCTGTGTCCATGTGTTCTCATTGTTCAATTCCCACTTATGAGTGAGAACATGTGGTGTTTGGTTTTTTGTCCTTGCGATAGTTTGCTGAGAATGATGGTTTCCAGTTTCATCCATGTCCCTACAAAGGACATGAACTCATCATTTTTTATGGCTGCATAGAATTCCATGGTGTATATGTGCCACATTTTCTTAATCCAGTCTATCATTGTTGGACATTTGGGTTGGTTCCAAGTCTTTGCTATTGTGAATAGTGCTGCAATAAACATATGTGTACATGTGTCTTTATAGCAGCATGATTTATAATCCTTTGGGTATATGCCCAGTAATGGGATGGCTGGGTCAAATGGTATTCCTAGTTCTAGATCCCTGAGGAATCGCCACACTGACTTCCACAATGGTTGAACTAGTTCACAGTCCCACCAACAGTGTAAAAGTGTTCCTATTTCTCCACATCCTCTCCAGCACCTATTGTTTCCTGACTTTTTAATGATCGACATTCTAACTAGTGTGAGATGGTATCTCATTGTGGTTTTGATTTGCATTTCTCTGATGGCCAGTGATGATGAGCATTTTTGCATGTGTTTTTTGGCTGCACAAATGTCTTCTTTTGAGAAGTATCTGTTCATATCCTTCGCCCGCTTTTTGATGGGGTTGTTTTTTTCTTGTAAATTTGTTTGAGTTCATTGTAGATTCTGGATATTGTCAGACTCATCATTGTCAGATGAGTAGGTTGCGAAAATTTTCTCCCGTTTTGTAGGTTGCCTGTTCACTCTGATGGTAGTTTCTTTTGCTGTGCAGAAGCTCTTTAGTTTAATTAGATCCCATTTGTCAATTTTGGCTTTTGTTGCCATTGCTTTTGGTGTTTTAGACATGAAGTCCTTGCCCATGCCTATGTCCTAAATGGTATTGCCTAGGTTTACGTCTAGGGTTTTTATGATCTTAGGTTTAACATTTAAGTCTTTAATCCATCTTGAATTAATTTTTGTATAAGGTGTAAGGAAGGGATCCAGTTTCAGCTTTCTACATATGGCTAGCCAGTCTTCCCAGCACCATTTATTAAATAGGGAATCCTTTCCCCATTGCTTGTTTTTGTCAGGTTTGTCAAAGATCAGATGGTTGTAGATATGCGGCATTATTTCTGAGGGCTCTGTTCTGTTCCATTGATCTATATCTCTGTTTGGTACCAGTACCATGCTGTTTTGGTTACTGTAGCCTTGTAGTATAGTTTGAAGTCAGGTAGCGTGACACCTCCGGCTTTGTTCTTTTGGCTTGGGATTGAATTGGCGATGTGGGCTCTTTTTTGGTTCCATATGAACTTTAAAGTAGTTTTTTCCAATTCTGTGAAGAAAGTCATTGGTAGCTTGATGGGGATGGCATTGAATCTACAAATTACCTTGGGCAGTATGGCCATTTTCACGATATTGATTCTTCCTACCCATGAGCATGGAATGTTCTTCCATTTGTTTGTATCCTCTTTTATTTCATTGCGCAGTGGTTTGTAGTTCTCCTTGAAGAAGTCCTTCACATCCCTTGTAAGTTGGATTCCTAAGTATTTTATTCTCTTTGAAGCAATTGTGAATGGGAGTTCACTCATGATTTGGCTCTCTGTCTGTTATCGGTGTATAAGAATGCTTGCGATTTTTGTACATTGATTTTGTATCCTGAGACTTTGCTGAAGTTGCTTATCAGCTTAAGGAGATTTTGGGCTGAGACAGTAGAGTTTTCTAGATATACAGTCATGTCATCTGCAAACAGGGACAGTTTGACTTCCTCTTTTCCTAATTGAATACCCTTTATTTCCTTCTCCTGCCTGATTGCCTTGGCCAGAAATTCCAACAATATGTCAAATAGGAGTGGTGAGAGAGGGCATCCCTGTCTTGTGCCAGTTTTCAAAGGGAATGCTTCCAGTTTTTGCCCATTCAGTATGATATTGGCTGTGGGTTTGTCATAGATAGCTCTTATTATTTTGAGATATGTCCCATCAATACCTAATTTATTGAGAGTTTTTAGCATGAAGGGTTGTTGAATTTTGTCAAAGGCCTTTTCTGCATCTATTGAGATAATCACATGGTTTTTGTCTTTGGTTCTGTTTATATGCTGGATTACATTTATTTATTTTCGTATGTTGAACCAGCCTTGCATCCCAGAGATGAAGCCCACTTGATCACGGTGGATAAGCTTTTTGATGTGCTGCTGGATTCGGTTTGCCAGTATTTTATTGAGGATTTTTGCATCAATGTTCATCAAGGATATTGATCTAAAATTCTCTTTTTTGGTTGTGTCTCTGCCAGGCTTTGGTATCAGGATGATGCTGGTCTCATAAAATGAGTTAGGGAGGACTCCCTCTTTTTCTATTGATTGGAGTAGTTTCAGAAGGAATGCTACCAGCTCCTCCTTGTACCTCTGGTAGAATTTGGCTGTGAATCCATCTGGTCCTGGACTTTTTATGGTTGGTAAGCTATTGATTATTGCCACAATTTCAGAGCCTGTTATTGGTCTATTCAGAGATTCAACTTCTTCCAGGTTTAGTCTTGGGATGGTGCATGTGTTGAGGAATTTATCCATTTCTTCTAGATTTTCTAGTTTATTTGTGTAGAGGTGTTTGTAGTATTCTCTGATGGTAGTTTGTATTTCTGTGGGATTGGTGATGATATCCCCTTTATCATTTTTTATTGTGCCTATTTGATTCTTCTCTCTTTTCTTTATTAGTCTTCCTAGCGGTCTATCAATTTTGTTGATCTTTTTAAAAAACCAGCTCCTGGATTCATTAATTTTTTGAAGGGTTTTTTGTGTCTCTATTTCCTCCAGTTCTGCCCTGATCTTAGTTATTTCTTGCCTTCTGCTAGCTTTTGAATGTGTTTGCTCTTGCTTTTCTAGTTCTTTTAATTGTGATGTTAGGGTGTCAATTTTGGATCTTTCCTGCTTTCTCTTGTGGGCATTTAGTGCTATAAATTTCTCTCTACACACTGCTTTGAATGTGTCCCAGAGATTGTGGTGTGTTGTGTCTTTGTTCTCATTGGTTTCAAAGAACATCTTTATTTCTGCCTTCATTTCGTTATGTACCCAGTAGTCACTCAGGAGCAGGTTGTTCAGTTTCCATGTAGTTGAGTGGTTTTGAGTGAGTTTCTTAATCCTGAGTTGTAGTTTGATTGCACTGTGGTCTGAGAGACAGTTTGTTATAATTTCTGTTCTTTTACATTTGCTGAGGAGTGCTTTTCTTCCAACTATGTGGTCAATTTTGGAATAGGTGTGGTGTGGTGCTGAAAGAAATGTATATTCTGTTGATTTGGGATGGAGAGTTCTGCAGATGTCTATTAGTTCCACTTGGTGCAGAGCTCAGTTCAATTCCTGGGTATCCTTGTTAACTTTTTGTCTCATTGATCTGTCTATTGTTGACAGTGGGGTGTTAAAGTCTCCCATTATTATTGTGTGGGAGTCTAAGTCTCTTTGTAGGTCACTCAGGACTTGCTTTATGAATCTGGGTGCTCCTGTATTGGGTGCATATATATTTAGTATAGTTAGCTCTTCTTGTTGAATTGATCCCTTTGCCATTACATAATGGCCTTCTTTGTCTCTTTTGATCTTTGTTGGTTTAAAGTCTGTTTTATCAGAGACTAGGATTGCAACCCCTGCCTTTTTTTGTTTTCCATTTGCTTGATTGATCTTCCTCCATCCCTTTATTTTGAGTCTATCTGTGTCTCTGCAAGTGAGATGGGTTTCCCGAATACAGCACACTGATGGGTCTTGACTCCTTATCCAATTTGCCAGTCTGTGTCTTTTAATTGGAGCATTTAGCCCATTTACATTTAAGGTTAATATTGTTATGTGTGAATTTGGTCCTGTCATTATGATGTTAGCTGGTTATTTTGTTCATTAGTTGATGCAGTTTCTTCCTAGCCTCGATGGTCTTTACATTTTGGCATGTTTTTGCAGTGGCTGGTACTGGTTTTTCCTTTCCATGTTTAGTGCTTCCCTCAGGAGCTCTTTTAGGGCAGGCCTGGTGGTGACAAAATCTCTCAGCATTTGCTTGTCTGTAAAGTATTTTATTTCTCCTTCACTTATGAAGCTTAGTTTGGCTGGATATGAAATTCTGGGTTGAAAATTCTTTTCTTTAAGAATGTTCAATATTGGCCCCCACTCTCTTCTGGCTTGTAGAGTTTCTGCTGAGAGATCTGCTGTTAGTCTGATGGGCTTCCCTTTGTGGGTAATACCACCTTTCTCTCTTGCTGCTCTTAACATTTTTTCCATCATTTCAACTTTGTTGAATCTGACAATTATGTGTCTTGGAGTTGCTCTTCTCGAGGAGTATCTTTGTGGTGTTCTCTGTATTTCCTGAATCTGAATGTTGGCCTGCCTTGCTAGATTGGGGAAGTTCTCCTGGATAATATCCTGCAGAGTGTTTTCCAACTTGGTTCCATTCTCCCCATCACTTTCAGGTACACCAATCAGACGTAGATTTGGTCTTTTCACATAGTCCCATATTTCTTGGAGGCTTTGTTTGTTTCTTTTTATTCTTTTTTCTCTAAACTTCCCTTCTCACTTCATTTCATTCATTTCATCTTCCATCACTGATACCCTTTCTTCCAGTTGATTGCATCGGCTCCTGAGGCTTCTGCATTCTTCACGTAGTTCTCGAGCCTTGGCTTTCAGCTCCATCAGCTCCTTTAAGGACTTCTCTGCATTGGTCATTTTAATTATCCATTCGTCTAATTTTTTCTCAAAGTTTTTAACTCGCCATTGGTTTGAATTTCCTCCTGTAGCTCGGAGTACTTTGATTGTCTGAAGCCTTCTTCTCTCAACTCATCAAAGTCATTCTCCATCCAGCTTTGTTCCTTTGCTGGTGAGGAGCTGAGTTCCTTTGGAGGAGGAGAGGCACTGTGCTTTTTAGTGTTTCCAGTTTTTCTACTCTGTTTTTTCCCCATCTTTGTGGTTTTATCTACTTTTAGTCTTTGATGATGGTGACGTACAGATGGGTTTTTGGTGTGGATGTCCTTTCTGTTTGTTTTCATACTAACAGACAGGACCCTCAGCTGCAGGTCTGATGGAGTTTGCTAGGGGTCCACTCCAGACCCTGTTTGCCTGGGTATCAGCAGCGGTGGCTGTAGAACAGTGGATATTGGTGACCCACAAATGCTGCTGCCTGATCGTTCCTCTGGAAGTTTTGTCTCAGAGGTATACCCAGCCGTGTGAGGTGTCAGTCTGCCCCTACTGGGGGGTGCCTCCCAGTTAGCTGCTCAGGGGTCAGGGACCCACTTGAGGAGGCAGTCTGTCCGTTCTCAGATCTCCAGCTGTGTGCTGGGAGAACCACTACTCTCTTCAAAGCTGTCAGACAGGGACATTTAAGTCAGCAGAGGTTACGGCTGTCTTTTTGTTTGCCTATGCCCTGACCCCAGAGGTGGAGCCTACAGAGGCAGGCAGGCCTCCTTGAGCTGTGGTGGGCTCCACCCAGTTCGAGCTTCCTGGCTGCTTTGTTTACCTAAGCAAGCCTGGGCAATGGCAGGTGCCCCTCCCCCAGCCTCGCTGCCACCTTGCAGTTTGATCTCAGACTGCTGTGCTAGCAATCAGTGAGACTCTGTGGAGGTAGGACCCTCTGAGCCAGGTGCAGGATATAATCTCCTGGTGTGCCGTTTTTTAAGCCCATTGGAAAAGCACAGTATTAGGGTGGGAGTGACCCGATTTTCCAGGTGCCGTCTGTCACCCCTTTCTTTGACTAGGAAAGGGAACTCCCTGACCCCTTGCGCTTCCCGAGTGAGGCAATGCCTCACCCTGCTTCAGCTCGCACATGGTGCGCTGCACCCACTGTCCTGCCCCCACTGTCTGGCACTCCCTAGTGAGATGAACCCAGTACCTCAGATGGAAATGCAGAAATCACCCATCTTCTGCGTTGCTCATGCTGGGAGCTGTAGACTGGAGGTGTTCCTATTCGGCCATCTTAGCTCCACCTCATCACCCAGGTATTAAGCCTAGTACCCATTGGTTGTTTTTCCTGATCTTCTACCTCCTGTACCCCTGACCCTCCCCACTGTGTGTTATTCCCCCACATGCATCCATGTTTCATCATCATTTAGCTCCTACTTATAAGTGAGAACATGTGGTATTTGGTTTTCTGTTCCTGCATTAGTGTGCTAAGATTAATGGCCTCAAGCTCCATCCATGTCCCTGTAAAGGACATGATCTCATTCTTTTTTATGACTGCATAGTACTTCATGGTGTATACATACCACATTTTCTTTATCCAGTCTGCCACTGATGGGCATGTAGATTGATTCCTTAACTTTGCTACTGTGAATAGTGCAACACTAAACATATGTGTATCTGTGTCTTTGTGATAGAATGATTTATATGCCTTTGGATATGTACTCGGTAATGAGATTGCTGGGTTGAATGGTATTTCTGTTTTTAGGTCTTTGAGGAATCACCACACTGTTTTTCCACAATGGTTCCACAATGGTTGAAATAATTCACACTCCCACCAACAGTGTAAAAACATTCCTTTTTCTCTGTAACATCACCAGCATCTGTTATTTTGTGACTTTTTAGTAATAGCCATTCTGACTGGTGTGAGATGTTATCTCATTGTGGTTTCAATTTACATTTCTCTAATGATCAGTGATGTTGAACTTTTTTTGGTATGCTTATTGGCCACACGTCTTCTTTTGAGAAGTATGTCATGTCTTTTGCCCCCTTTTTAATGAGTTTGTTTTCTTGTAAATTTAAGTTCCTTAGAGATGCTGGATATTAGGCCTTTGTCAGATGCATAGTCTGCAAATGTTTTCTCCCATTCTATAAGTTGTCTGTTTATTCTGTTGATAGTTTCTTTTGCTGTGCAGAAGCTCTTCAGGTTAAAGAGATCCCATTCGACAATTTTTGCTATTGTTGAAATTGCTTTTGGCATCTCTGTCATGAAATCTTTCCCTTTTCCTATGTCCAAGGTTTTTATAGTTTGGGGTTTTACATTTAATTCTTTAATCCATCTTGAATTAATTTTTGTATATAGTGTAAGGAAGGGGGCCAGGAAGACAGCCAGACTTTTAACCTAACAAATGTTATCCTGAGTCATTGCATTTTGTCATCTGCATCATTTTAAGGGGTGCATATTATTCCATCTCATGGCATGGGCTGTGATTTACTTAAACATTTTCTGATTGTTAGATGTTAAAGCCGTTCTAAATTTTAAAATATGTATTCTGAACTTGGGGGAAACTTTCAAGCTTCAAAACCTATAGGAAATGGTGTTAGTTCATAGAGCTTCTTCCCTTGCATTTGACTACTCACCATTTTAAAACAATCTAAAATAAAGCTAGTAGGGGTTCCTACTGAATAAAATCCTATCTTATCCTTAGAGTTTCCTCTGTCCTTGGGTATTCTTTTTGTTCAAACATGCTCTGACTTGATCCAGATCACTTATTCTCATTGCAATTTTCCTCCCCTGGGAAATCTGTTCTTTCCTGGCCTGTCTTTCTCTGTCTCCTTTGTAAACACTAAAGTATGACATGAGATTTGTCCTAAGTAATGTTTACTTTCTCCTTTAGTAAAACAGCTCTTCCATCTCTGAGAAAGCCCTATTGTTGCTATCACTAGTCACTCATTCCTTGTATACATGCAAAATAAGCACTACAAGCCTCTCAGTGATCCTCCCATCCTCCCACTGCATGACTTTCATTTATCATGTTTTCCTTATACTGTCATGAATTTACTTTGTCATCTCTCCAGCTTGCCTCTGCCTGTGCTGTCATATGTTTATATACCCAGCACAGAGAAGCCACAGGAGCTAGTGGATGGTGGCTTGGTCTAGAGGGTAGGCCTTGAGTTCTAATCTACCTTTAATGGGTGACTGGTATATCAGATGGGAAAGGGGCTCCATAAGGGAGATGCCCTGCACCATGTCTTTGGGGAGTGGTACAATGCAGCGCATGTAACATGGGTTTTAGAACCAGACAGACCTGAGGTCATTATCAGTTTTGTGGCCAAAGACAAGTTACTTTCATTCTTTCAGTTTCCTCATTTGTAAAGTGTAATTGACAATAGTACTAACATCATTAGGTGGTTGTATGGATTACATGAAATGATGCATGTGCCCTTAGCATAGTCCTTAGCACATGATAATAGGTAAATTTAAAACCATGACTGGTATAAGTTGCTCCCTAGTTGGGACATGTTAGAAAAGGCTTCCTGAAGGAAGTAAGGTCCAATCTGAGATCTGCAAGTAAAGGGGTGAGGAAGTAGGCCCAACAAAGAGAATTTCAAGCATAGAGGACAACACATGCAAAGGGCCTGTGGTTAGAGGGAACTTTGCTCATTAAGAATATCAGAAAGAAGAACAGAGTAGCTGGTATAGAAAGTGGAGTGATTGAAAAATAAGAGATGAGCAGGTGTCAGGCCCAGTAAGCCTGTATGGGATGTCTATTATTTGGCTCTTGAACCCAAGTGCCATGGAAAAGCACTCAAATATTTTCAACTGGAGATAGTGGGAAGGTGGGGGTGATGGAATCATATTTTTATTTCAAAAGTCAGTTATTTCAGGAGCAATGTAAAAAATTAACTGAAGATGAGTATTAAAATTAACATGGAAGGCCTTTTAGCAGGCTATTGCACTAGAAGAGACAAGGGATAATGGTAGCTTAGGCTGTTGGTTTTGATGATGGAAAGAAGTAAAATCAAGAGACACTGACAAATAATAAGGAAGAGGGAAATTTCAAGAACAACTTCAAGGATATAGGCTTGCACAGGCCAGTAGATTAAGGAGCCACTACTTGAAAGAGGGAACTTTGGAAAGAAACTGTTTAGAAAGATAATGGCATGAGTTTGAGGTAACTTTGAGTCATTCTCATGGACATGTTGGGTAGGAGGCTGAGGATGTCAGTCTCAATCTCAGAAGATGGTGAGTCATCCAGAGGGAGGTGGTATTTGAGGCAGTTGGCATGAATGGAATTGGGAGTACTGGATGTGATCAATTAAATCCTAGCGTCTAAGAGTGCAGTCTGGGTAGCAGTACTTTTAAAAACTTCAGGTGATGCTAACATGCAGCCAGGATTGAAAACCATTGCACCTGCTATTCTTCTGTGCTGAGGCAGGAAGAAAGAATTGACAAGGGATAGGGGCATCTTGCATAACTAGTTGCTCTTGTGATCTGCTGTCTGCTGGCTTTCATTCCTTTTATGACCAATGCTGAACTGACCTCAAAATCCTCTGGCTTCTTTGTAGGGTACCCCATGAACTCTTCAGAAGGCTCTTAGTTCTGCTATGAGGAGCAACTCCCAGCTGACCCTCCTCAGCTCTCATGACCAGTATTTCATACCTCTTACTATTAAGATTCCCACAACTAGGGGTCCTCTCTTGTGGATAGAGCAATAGCCTGAAGACTGTAGCCAGATGACACAGTGATATTCCTTGGCACAGAGGAAATTTAAGACAAACAGTGGACACATGGGCTTCTCCATTTCACCTTCTCTCTTTTCCCTGCTATCCCTTTCTCATCCTCTTTTGTCCTGCTCACGCAAAGGATGGATAAACTAACAAGTCCTCTGCCTAAGCCCAATATCCAGCTGGGCTTTTCCTAAAACATTCTGATTTCTACACTCATATTAAAGTCCTGACTACCCACTTAGCTTGGCAAAGTTTGGGTAGGAAATACCAACAATGTCCACCTTTTGGTTGGGCAGTGGGGATAAGTTATGATGATGAACACTGCAGTCCTACTCTCATTCTCTCCTCTCCTCTACGGTATTATGCATATGTTGCCTGCCTTGGAGCTGAGGATAAGGCTCTTTTGAGGCCTTGTAATAAGCCCTGGAGCATTGTGTGGCATCATTTTTTAGCAGCTGTCTTTTGAGTTCGAGTCTAGCTGAAAATTAGATTCACCTGGGAAACCTCAATTAAAAATACCAACGCCGAAGATGGCCGAATAGGAACAGCTCTGGTCTACAGCTCCCAGCATGAGTGATGAAGAAGATGGGTGATTTCTGCATTTCCATCTGAGGTACTGGGTTCATCTCACTAGGGAGTGCCAAACAGTGGGTGCAGGACAGTCGGTTTAGCACACCGTGCGTGAGCCAAGCCGAAGCAGGGTGAGGCATTGTCTCACTCAGGAAGCGCAAGGGGTCAGGGAGTTCCCTTTCCTAGTCAAAGAAAGGGGTGACAGACGGCACCTGGAAAATCGGGTCACTCACACCCTAATACTGCACTTTTCCAATGGGCTTGGAAAACGGCACACCAGGAGATTGTGTCCCGCACCTGGCTCGGAGGGTCCTACGCCCACGGAGTCTTGCTGATTGCTAGCACGGCAGTCTGAGATCAACAGCAAGGTGGCAGCGAGGCTGGGGGAGGGGCGCCCGCCATTGCCCAGGCTTGCTTAGGTAAACAAAGCAGCCAGGAAGCTCGAACTGGGTGGAGCCCACCACAGCTAAAGGAGGCCTGCCTGCCTCTGTAGGCTCCACCTCTGGGGGCAGGGCACAGACAAACAAAAAGACAGCATTAACCTCCGCTGACTTAAATGTCCCTGTCTGACAGCTTTGAAGAGAGTAGTGGTTCTCCCACCACACAGCTGGAGATCTGAGAACAGGCAGACTGCCTCCTAAAGTGGGTCCCTGAACCCTGAGTGGCCTAACTGGGAGGCACCCCCCCGGTAGGGAAAGACTGACACCTCACTCGGCCGGGTACTCCTCTGAGACAAAACTTCCAGAGGAACAATCAGGCAGCTGAATTTGCAGTTCACGAAAATCCGCTGTTCTGCAGCCACCACTGCTGACACCCAGGCAAACAGGGTCTGGAGTGGACCTCTAGCAAACTCCAACAGACTTGCAGCTAAGGGTCCTGTCTGTTAGAAGGAAAACTAACAAACAGAAAGCACACGCACACCAAAAACCCATCTGTACATCACCATCATCAATGACCAAAAGTAGAAAAAACTTCAAAGATGGGGAGAAAACAGAGCAGAAAAACTGTAAACTCTAAAAAGCAGAGCGCCTCTCCTCCTCCAAAGGAACGCAGTTCCTCACCAGCAAAGGAACAAAGCTGGATGGAGAATGACTTTGATGAGTTGAGAGAAGAAGGCTTCAGACAATCAAACTACTCCGAGCTACAGGAGGAAACTCAAACCAATGGCAAAGAAGTTAAAAACTTTGAAAAAAAATTAGACGAATGTATAACTAAAGTGACCAATGCAGAGAAGTGCTTAAAGGAGCTGATGGAGCTGAAAGCCAAGTTTCGAGAACTACGTGAAGAATACAGAAGCCTCAGTAGCCGATGCGATCAACTGGAAGAAAGGGTATCAGTGATGGAAGATGAAATGAATGAAATGAAGCAAGAAGGGAAGTTTAGAGAAAAAAGAATAAAAAGAAATGAACAAAGCCTCCAAGAAATATGGGACTATGTGAAAAGACCAAATCTACGTCTGATTGGTGTACCTGAAAGTGATGGGGAGAATGGAACCAAGTTGGAAAACACTCTGCAGGATATTATCCAGGAGAACTTCCCCAATCTAGCAAGGCAGGCCAACATTCAGATTCAGGAAATACAGAGAACACCACAAAGATACTCCTCGAGAAGAGCAACCCCAAGACACATAATTGTCAGATTCACCAAAGTTGAAATGAAGGAAAAAATGTTAAGGGTGGCCAGAGAGTAAGGTCGGGTTACCCACAAAGGGAAGCCCATCGGACTAACAGCTGATCTCTTGGCAGAAACTCTACAAGCCAGAAGAGAGTGGGGGCCAATATTCAACATTCTTAAAGAAAAGAATTTTCAACCCAGAATTTCATATCCAGCCAAACTAACCTTCATAAGTGAAGGAGAAATAAAATACTTTACAGACAAGCAAATGCTGAGAGATTTTGTCACCACCAGGCCTGCCCTAAAAGAGCTCCTGAAGGAAGCACTAAACATGGAAAGGAACAACCGATGTGAGCCACTGCAAAAACATGCCAAATTGTAAAGACCATCGAGGCTAGGAAGAAACTGCATCAACTAATGAGCAAAATAACCAGCTACCATCATAATGACAGGATCAAACTCACACATAACAATATTAACTTTAAATGTAAATGGGCTAAATGCTCCAATTAAAAGACACAGACTGGCAAATTGGATAAGGAGTCAAGACCTATCAGTGTGCTGTATTCAGGAAACCCATCTCACATGCAGAGACACAGATAGTCTCAAAATAAAGGGATGGAGGAAGATCTACCAAGCAAATGGAAAACAAAAAAAGGCAGGGGTTGCAATCCTAGTCTCTGATAAAATAGAATTTAAACCAACAAAGATCAAAAGAGACAAAGAAGGCCATTACATAATGGTAAAGGGATCAATTCAACAAGAAGAGCTAACTATCCTAAATATACATGCACCCAATACAGGAGCACCCAGATTCATAAAGCAAGTCCTGAGTGACCTACAAAGAGACTTAGACTCCCACACAATAATACTGGGAGATTTTAACACCCCACTGTCAACATTAGACAGATCAAAGAGACAGAAAGTTAACAAGAACACCCAGGAATTGAACTCAGCTCTGCACCAAGCAGACCTAATATACATCTACAGAACTCTCCATCCCAAATCAACAGAATATACATCTTTTTCAGCACCACACCACACCTATTCCAAAATTGACCACATAGTTGGAAGTAAAGCTCTCCTCAGCAAATGTAAAAGAACAGAAATTATAACAAACTGTCTCTCAGACCACAGTGCAATCAAACTACAACTCAGGATTAAGAAACTCACTCAAAACCACTCAACTACATGGAAACTGAACAACCTGCTCCTGAATGACTACTGGGTACATAATGAAATGAAGGCAGAAATAAAGATGTTCTTTGAAACCAAGGAGAACAAAGACACAACATACCAGAATCTCTGGGACACATTCAAGGCACTGTGTAGAGGGAAATTTATAGCACTAAATGCCCACAAGAGAAAGTAGGAAAGATCCAAAATTGACACCCTAACATCACAATTAAAAGAACTAGAAAAGCAAGAGCAAACACATTCAAAAGCTAGCAGAAGGCAAGAAATAACTAAGATCAGGGCAGAACTGAAGGAAATAGAGACACAAAATCCCTTCAAAAAATTAATGAATCCAGGAGCTGGTTTTTTAAAAAGATCAACAAAATTGATAGACCGTTAGCAAGACTAATAAAGAAGGAAAGAGAGAAGAATCAAATTGATGCAATAAAAAATGATAAAGGGGATATCACCACTGATCCCACAGAAATACAATCTACCATCAGAGAATACTACAAACACCTCTACACAAATATACTAGAAAATCTAGAAGAAATGGGTAAATTTCTTGACACATACACCCTCCCAGGACTAAACCAGGAAGAAGTTGAATCTCTGAATAGAGCAATAACATGCTCTGAAATTGTGGCAATAATCAATAGCTTACCAACCAAAAAGAGTCCAGGACCTGATGGATTCACATCTGAATTCTACCGGAGGTATGAGGAGGAACTGGTACCATTCCTTCTGAAACTATTCCAATCAATAGAAATAGAGGGAATCCTCCCTAACACATTTCATTAGGCCAGCATTATCCTGATACCAAAGCCTGGCAGAGACACAACAAAAAAAGAGAATTTCAGACCAATATCCTTGATGAACGTTGATGCAAAAATCCTCAATAAAATACTGGCAAACCGAATCCAGCAGCACACCAAAAAGCTTACCCACCGTGATCAAGTGGGCTTCATCCCTGGGATGCAAGCCTGGTTCAACATACGAAAATCAATAAATGTAATCCAGCATATAAACAGAATCAAAGACAAAAACCACATGATTATCTCAATAGATGCAGAAAAGGCCTTTGACAAAATTCAACAACTCTTCATGCTAAAAACTCTCAATAAATTAGGTATTGATGGGACATATCTCAAAATAATAAGAGCTATCTATGACAAACCCACAGCCAATATCATACTGAATGGGCAAAAACTGGAAGCATTCCCTTTGGAAGCATTCCCTTTGAAAACTGGCACAAGACAGGGATGCCCTCTCTCACCACTCCTATTCAACATAGTGTTGGAAGTTCTGGCCAGGGCAATCAGGCAGGAGAAGGAATTTTGGATCTTTCCTGCTTTCTCTTGTGGGCATTTAGTGCTATAAATTTCCCACTACACAGTGCCTTGAATGTGTCCCAGAGATTCTGGTATGTTGTGTCTTTGTTCTCCTTGGTTTCAAAGAACATCTTTATTTCTGCCTTCATTTCATTATGTACCCAGTAGTCATTCAGGAGCAGGTTGTTCAGTTTCCATGTAGTTGAGTGGTTTTGAGTTTCTTAATCCTGAGTTGTAGTTTGATTGCACTGTGGTCTGAGAGACAGTTTGTTATAATTTCTGTTCTTTTACATTTGCTGAGGAGAGCTTTACTTCCAACTATGTGGTCAATTTTGGAATAGGTGTGGTGTGGTGCTGAAAAAAATGTATATTCTGTTGATTTGGGATGGAGAGTTCTGTAGATGTCTATTAGGTCTGCTTGCTGCAGTACTGAGTTCAATTCCTGGGTGTCCTTGTTAACTTTCTGTCTCTTTGATCTGTCTAATGTTGACAGTGGGGTGTTAAAATCAAGATGGATGTTAGACCTAAAACCATGAAAACCCTAGAAGAAAACCTAGGCAGTACCACTCAGGACATAGGCATGGGCAAAGACTTCATGTCTAAAACACCAAAAGCAATGGCAACAAAAGCCAAAATTGACAAATGGGATCTAATTAAACTAAAGAGCTTCTGCACAGCAAAAGAAACTACCATCAGAGTGAACAGGCAACCTACAAAATGGGAGAAAATTTTTGCAACCTACTCATCTGACAAATGGCTAATATCCAGAATCTACAATGAACTCAAACAAATTTACAAGAAAAAAACAAACAACCCCATCAAAAAGCGGGCGAAGGACATGAACAGACACTTCTCAAAAGAAGACATTTATGCAGCCAAAAAACACATGCAAAAATGCTCATCATCACTGGCCATCAGAGAAATGCAAATCAAAACCACAATGAGATACCATCTCACACCAGTTAGAATGGCCATCATTAAAAAGTCAGGAAACAACAGGTGCTGGAGAGGATGTGGAGAAATAGGAACACTTTTACACTGTTGGTGGGACTGTGAACTAGTTCAACCATTGTGGAAGTCAGTGTGGCGATTCCTCAGGGATCTAGAACTAGAAATACCATTTGACCCAGCCATCCCATTACTGGGCATATACCCAAAGGACTATAAATCATGCTGCTATAAAGAGACATGCACACGTATGTTTATTGCAGCACTATTCACAATAGCAAAGACTTGAAACCAACCCAAATGTCCAACAACGATAGACTGGATTAAGAAAATGTGGCACATATATACCATGGAATACTATGCAGCCATAAAAAATGATGAGTTCATGTCCTTTGTAGGGACATGGATGAAACTGGAAAACATCATTCTCAGTAAACTATCGCAAGGACAAAAAACCAAACACCGCATGTTCTCACTCATAGGTGGGAATTGAACAATGAGAACACATGGACACAGGAAGGGGAACATCACACTCTGGGGACTGTTGTGGGGTGGGGGGAGGGGGGAGGAACAGCATTAGGAGATACACCTAATGCTAAATGACGAGTTAATGGGTGCAGCACACCAACATGGCACATGGATACATATGTAACAAACCTGCACATTGTGCACATGTACCCTAAAACTTAAAGTATAATAATGATAATAATAATAATAATAAAATAAAGAAAAAAATAAATAAATAAAAATAAAAATACCAATGCCTCTGGATCCAAGCTTCAGGAAGCTTTTGTTCAATTGGTCTGTGGTCTATCTCAGATTTTTGTGATTTTTTTTCCCTTTTATAACTTTATGGTTTTTTTTCATTCATTTGTTGTATATAATTGTAGATTCACATGCAACTGTAGGAAATAATACAGAGCAATTCCATAGACACTTTACCCAGTTCTCCGCAATGGTAACATCTTGCAAAAGTTTAGTACAATGTCACAGGTAAGATATTGACAATGATACAGTCAAGATGCAGAGTATTTTTATCAATACAAATTGCCCTTTTTATCAACACAAGTTGCAGCCACTAATCTGTTCTATAATTTTTCCAATTTAATAATGTTACATAAATGGATTATACAGCATGTAACATTTTGGCTTTTATCACTCAGTATGATTCTCTAGAGATTCTTCCATGTTATTGTGTTTACAATGTACCTTTGCTCCTTTTTATTCCTGAGTAGTATTCCGCGGTATGATGTACCATAATTTGTTTAGCCATTTGCCTGTTGAAGGACTTCTAGGTTGTTTACAGTTTTTGACTTATGAATAAAACTATTATGAACATTTGGGTACAGATGTTTGGGTGAATATAAGTTTTCATTCTTCTAGGATAAATGCCCAAGAGTACTGTATTAGTCAGGGTTCTCTAGAGGGACAGAACTAATAGGATAGATGTATATATGAAGAGGAGTTTATTAAGGAGTATTGACTCACACGATCACAAGGTAAAGTCCCACAATAGGCCATCTGCAAGGTGAGGAACAAAGAAGCTAGTCGGAGTTCCAAAACCTCAAAAGTAGGGAAGCCAGCAGTGCAGCCTTCAGCCTGTGGCCAAAGGCCTGAGAGCCCATGGCAAATCACTAGTGTAGGTCCAAGAGTCCAAAAGCTGAAGAACTTGGAGTCTGATGTTTGAGGACGGGAAGCATCCAGCATGGGAGAAAGATGAAGGCCAGGAGACTCAGCCAGTCAAGTTCTTCTAACTGCTGCCTGCTTTATTCTAGCTATGCTGGCAGCTGATTAGATGGTGGCCAGATCAAGGGTTGATCTGCCCCTCCCAGTCCACTGACTCAAATGTTAATCTCCTTTGGCAACACCCTCACAGACACACCCAGGAACAATACTTTGTGTACTTCAATTCAATCAAGTTGACACTCAGTATTAACCATCACAAGTAGTTTCTAGGTTGTATGGTATTCATAGTTGCATGTTCAGCTTTATAAGAGACTGTATTGCCTCATGGTCCAAGACAATTCTTTGAGTGAACCATAATTACCTGAATTTCAGATGACAGAAAGAAGTAAAAGGGTAAAATAGTACATCTCCAATTAAGTAACTTCTCTTTATGCAGACTTCCCAGGAGTTTTAGACAACACTTTAACTTATGTCTTACAGCTAGCACTTAGTTACCTGACAATATCTAGCTGCAAGGGAGTCTGAAAAATATCTCATCTGGGTGCATGGCCACCCTGAATAAAACCAGGGTCCCATCTATCTGAATAAACTAGATTATGCTACAGTAACAAAAAACCCTCAAGTCTCAGAGGCTTACCACAACAAAGTCTTAATTTTCCTCTTTTGTTACACGACCATCCCGGATTAGTTAGGGCTTGGCTCTGTGTGTCTTCACTCTGAACCCAGAAGCATGATCAGGAACATGGCCAAAGAACATGGTAATTCCTACTCTATTCTTTAAAGTTCACAGTGTATTGGCCAAAGCAAGTCACCTGGCTACATCTAACTGCAAGGGGTCAGGAAGTATAATTCTACCATTTATCAAAAGGGGGAGAAACAGAAATGTTTAGAGAATATGAGTGATGACTTATCACAGTAAAGGACGAAGGGGAGAATAGATGTTTAGATAAGAAGCAATCCCTGCCACAATCTCAATTGTCTATGTGTTATTTGTAACCTGCTTTTGCTCTACCTTTTGTGTATCAATGACACTAAGGGTTTAATTGTCATTACCTAAATACACTATGCTACTTCATTACTTAGTATATTTATTAATGGGGTTTGCATTCCCTGAAGTGTCTTCCCCCATTTATCTTCCATGTTCTCAAGACTTGGCTCAGATGTCCTTAAGCCCCATGCCTTGTGCCCGTCTCACAGCACCTTGTCTGTGTTTGCCCTTTAGGATTACATACAGCTGTAGTGGTTCCAGATCCTGACCTAGTGTGGCAGCTCTGCTTCCCAAAATCATCAGGGATCCAGTGTCCTTCTACTTTGCACAATGTAACTCTTTGATTGCCGTATCATATCCAATTTGGCTGCTTAAATTCCAACCATCATACCTTTAACCCAGCACATAGGAAGGATGAATAGTCAAAGACCAGCACACAACTCCTCCCATTGAAATACCTTTTTGATTAGTTGCAAATATTTCTACTTACATCCCATTAACCAGAACTTAGTCATACAGCTATACCCTGCTACAAGGGAGTCTGGGAAAATGTAGCCTTTTTTTGGGGAGGCATATATTCAGGTCAATATTGAGGCTCTATTATAGTACTAATGAAGAAGAGATAATGCTGAGGGAGACTGAGGTATAAACAGTCTCTGCTGCAAAGATGAACACAGCAGTCCATTGCTTCATCCTCCCTTTCAGTCTTCACTCAATCAAAACTTGTCTGTTGTGTTCCTACTGTCTAGAAGAAAACAAGACAGGCATGTTCCCTGCATTTATGAAACCTCCAATCCTTAAACAAATAACCACCCAAATGAATACATGATCGCAAATTCTGATTAGCACAATAAAGAAAAATTTCACAGCCGGGCGTGGTGGCTCATGCCTATAATCCCAGCACTTTGGGAGGCCGAGGCAGGCGGATCACCTGAGGTCAGGGGTTCGAGACCAGCCTCAACATGGAGAAACCTCGTCTCTACTAAAAATACAAAATTAGCCGGGCGTGATGGTGCATGCCTGTAATCCCAGCTACTCAGTAGATTGTGGCAGGAGAATTGCTTGAACCTGGGAGGTTGAGGTTGCAGTGAGCAGAGATTGCGCCATTGCGCTCCAGCCTGGGCAACAACAATGAAACTCTGTCTCAAAAAAAAAAAAAAAAAAAAAAAAATGACTGAGCTAATTCAGATGGAAGGAGGGATCAAGGAGAACCTGTTAAGGGTTGTGGGGGAAGCATGGCTGGGGAGGCTGGCACAAGGATCAACAGTGCAGCAGGGGTGTGGGGGGACTGCTCCAGGAAGAGGGGGAAATATCTGCAAAGGCCCTGGGGCAAGAAGGAGCTTGGTGTATTTGAAAAACAAAAGGACAGTCATGTGGTTGGACCTAGTGCACAGAAGAAGGGAGGTGTGAGATGCAGCCGGAAATCTAGGCAGAGGCCAGATCCCAGGCTTTGCAGTCCCACGCTAAGGGACTGGGAGGATTCTAGGAAGAGTGACATGATTACCAAACACTAAGCAAATGAGGAAGTTAGAAACTGGTTTCTTATTTTTCATGTGTTACATTTTTCCATACATCAACCTCCTATTTTTATCATTCTTTGTATAATCATTTTTCTTTGAACATTTTTCCTTCTTCTATTCAGATTCATGCAGTAGTATTTGCATTCTTTTGAATTGGCCTTGCTAAAATTCATCATTGGTTTATTTTTATTCCTTCTTAGGTCCCTGTTTATCATTTGCTATTCTCCAAAAGAGGCAGAAAAACATAGGGGGATTCATTCAGGAAAAAGAAATGGTTATTTAATATACTGCAATTTAGGACCAATCCCTGGTCTTTCTTCTGAAACTATTATCAGCCCTGTTTTGTGATTTCACAGGGCTGGTGCAAACCATGAACTTCTAGATTCATCATTGGTCTGCACAACCGCAGTGATGAGATGGAAAGAAGGGGCACCACAGAATTCTTCTGGCTGTGACTTTCACGCTTTGGCCCTGCTGTGATTCCCATATTCTGATTTGGAGTTGGCCCTTTACTCCTGGCAATAATATAATCCAGCCTGATGTTAGCTGTACCTCACTAGACTTCTTGTCCCCAGGCTTTCTCTACAGACCTACACAGTGGCCCTGCTGCTGCTCTGGGAAACTCTGCCTCGAGCCTTGATTCTTTCCTTTTTTCCTACATTTTTATATTTTTGATATCTTATTTATATCTAGCCATAAGTCTAGGCAATAGAGGAAATTTTTGCTAAGAGAGACTAACGGGGCTGGGATTTGATTCAGATGGAAGGAAGAACCAGGGAAAGCCTTTTCAGGGTTGCGGAGAGAAGTATGGCTGGATACCGCCTTCAGTGGGGTGGGTAGACATGTATTGGTCACCTACTTGTGTCAGCACTGTGCTAGGTGCTTGGATGCAAGGATACACTGAGAGAATCAGGGAAGGATTCACAGAGATGCCTGTTCAGCTGAGACTTGAGGCATGAGTAGAGGATAACCAGGGGAATATGACGTGGGGTGCCACAGCAAGGAGCAGCAGCAGGGGCACAGGTGTGTAGATGTGAGAGTACAGCCTGTTGTGACTGTAACACATGGAGGCTCGTGTAGTGGGTGCAGAAGGCACAGCATCAAGATGCGAGACTGGAGAGCAAGCAGCCCTTGATAGAGCGAGCCTTGAATCCTGCTAACAATGGAGGGTGATTGACAAGAGTTTAAGTAGGAGGTTGAGATGAAGAAATCTGCACATCAGTATGAACCAGGGAGGAGAGATTTGAGGGAGGTTGCCTGAAAGCGAGAAAGTGAGTCTTTGAAGCAGTCTACCTGAAAATTAGTGAAAAACTGACCTTGAGTAATGGTAATAAGATTTGAGTGATTTGACATACAGGGAGGCAGAATGGACATGGCTTGGGAAATCACTGAATGAGTGGTGTGATTGACAGTCAGGGATCAGAGATGAACCTCCAGTCTAGTGGGTGGCTGGTGCTACTGAGTGACGCACTGAGTTAAGCAATGCAGGGAGAAAAGCAAGTTTTGTAGGAAGGTTGATGAGTTTTCAATGTTGAGTCAGCTGATTTGAACGGACAGAAAGCAAGTTGATTTTAGTGCCATCCATTTATATTTCATTCATTCTTTAGTGGATGTAAAAACTAAGAGTAAAGGAGATGAACAAAAAATAAAAAGAGATGAGTGAAAACGGAACTAGGATATATGAGCAAGCAATCATGCTGCTATAAAATTCATGGCAGGTTATTCATTTCCTAAATATTCACAGAACATGTAAAATCCCCAAGGCAGTGTTCTATAGAAACTGTAAAGATAACTAAACTATATGTAACAAATACTAACATTCAATTAGCTATCATACAGGGCTACAAGAATGCCAAAAACAAAATGCAAAAGTAAAAAATGTATTTATATTCAGGAAGATCTAGTAGCCATGGCCTTATGTAAATGATCAAATGTGTTATCACTGGAAGCTGGACATCCTGATGTGGTGTATTTCCTAGTGTGATGCAATATGAAATCAACAGCAGCATCTATTAAGTATTCTTGCCAAAAATATTTATCTTGACTTTAATCAAGCCTGTATAACCTAACTTCTGGGTTATAGAAACTAGTTATGAACAAGTCCCATAGCACCAAGAAGAAACGTCAGAAAAATTCAGGGATGTTCTAGAAGACCACTGATCTAGTCTCTTTAAGAAGTCAATATCATGGTGGGGCATGGGTCAGGGGCCAGGCGAAGGAATTAGTGAAATTGTTCTAGATTAAGAGACTGAAAGGACTTAACAATCAAATGCAATGAATAAACTTTGGATTTAGTTTGAAACAATCACTACAAACTGCATTTGGGGAGCAAGTTGAGAAATGTTAATATGGGCTGGAGTGTTATATGGTATTAGGGAGGTATTCTTAATTTTCTTAAGTGATAATGGTATCGAGGTTAATAAAAGAATGTTCTTATTTTTAGGAGAAATGTGAAGAATTTAAAGGCTGTGTTAATCAGAATCAGGAAAACAGAACTCACACACACACACACACAAAAGGGTGTTCAAAAGATGGGATTCAATACAGGGAACTGGCCTAAAAAGTGTCAGAAGAAGTGAAAGGGCCAATGGGACAAAAAGGCAACCCAGAGATCAGCTAAAGCAGGAAACCACTACCACCCTGGGATTGAAGGGACAATGGAAGGAGGTTGTATTACCAGAGTCCAGGAGCCAAGGCTGTCTAGTGGGAACTAGCCAGGACTCCCCAGTGGAAGCCTGGATTGTGGAAAAAGGGGCTGACAGAAGTAAACGAAGTCATTTCCCAAAACCCAGAGTGGTAGAAACACCCTGTCTTCTCTTCTCATCCAATCTCCAGCCCATGCTTTACATTGGCCAAAACCTACAGAACCCAGTTGCAAGGAGTCTGGGAAATGCAGTTTGCAGTAAATGGCTCCCGGAGGTACTTTCACAGTGTAGGGTGAAGAGCAGGGAATGGATCAAAGGCAAATTACTGGCCCCAGAAAAATTGTCATGATACTTGCAACTTATTTTCGAATGGTCCAGGGAACAAAATATGTACATACATATACATACAGATAAAAGAAGTTTGGTAAAATGTGGAATCTAGGTGGGCATATAGATGTTTGTTATATTTCCATTTTTCTATGTTTGAAGTTTTTCACAATAAAAAGTAGGTGAAAAATCCATTCTGATACTCTATGAAAGAGATATTAGGAACCTGATACAAGGTCATGGCCGTGAAAATAGAGGAAATACTAAAATTGAATTTGACAAAGTTTCTTATTAAATTCTTATAACCAAGATGAAAAAAAATATGTGAGCCAGGGCAGCATTTATCGTTTTTTTTCTACCACTACACTTTTGATAGTTGATTTTTTTTATTTCACTCTCCCAGGGACATACCCACTATTATTCCCATGCCAGCTATAACACCTAACTCTGTATACCACATGCAAAAAAGTTTGATAAAATGGAAGTGAATGAGAATGGCTTTAACTTGATGGTAATCTTTAGTCTGTTCTATTTTTTAAAGAAACTAGTTATGAAATACCTCACGGTCAATTGCAAAACACCAGTGTGTTGTGACATTAAAGTTGAGAAACCTTCAGCTAGAAAAATAGTATAATTATAAAGCCACACACATGGTTTTATACTACCCAACTACTACCCAAAGTAGTTGACTAATGCAAAGATGTCAGCCTGGAGGGAGGCTTCTCATAATGCACCAGAGGGTGTTTTTTAGTTTGGCCCTGTCAGTTTTACATATTTATCGATGTCTTGGATGAGATTTAGAAAACAAGATCATAATTGCTAATAGCATGAAACCTAGGGTGAGAGTGAATGCCAGCTCAGGATCCATAAAGATTTGGATCAGAGTGATGAACAAATATAAATTGGTTTCTAATAGAAATATGTGACCAGTCTTTCACCTGGATCCAGAAAGCCAGCTAAGCATGACATGTCTGGTACATAGAACTACACAGCTTTAGTTCATTCTCTAGTTCTTCCACTAATGACCTGTAGAAACTTCAGCAAGTTACCTTTATCTCTCATTAAGTGCCTCCATTTTCACATTGGTAAATAGAAACAATAGTAATATCTACTCCACAGTAGCTTAAGAGAGTTAATATACATTAAAGCAGTTGAATAGTCCCTGGCCCAGATAACAAGAAATGTTGCTTCTTATTAGTGATGTGTGTAGAAGAGGGCTGATGGCTATAGTATCTACTAGATAGGATAAAAAAGATTGATACTACATTCAATAGATTTCAGTTGTGGTACAGTTATTAGTCTATGACACAAGACTATTTTGCTCAACTTTTTATTGTGATAAAATGCACATAACAAAATTTACCATCTTAACCACTTTTAAGCATACACTACACTTCAGTAGTACTAAGTACGTTCACATTGTGTTACATTGCCATCCTCCATCTCTGGAATTCTTTTCATTTTGAAAAAGTTAAACTCTATATCCATTAAAGAACCCCCATTTCTACTCCCCATAGCCTCTGATAACCATCATTTTACTTTCTGTATCCCTGATTTTGACTACTCTAAGCATCTCATAGAAAGGAAATCATAAAGTGTATTTTTTGTGACTGGCTTATTTCACTAAGCATAGTGTCATCAAGATTCATCCATGTTATAGCAAATATCGAATTTTTTCCTTTTTAAAGCTGAATGATATTTCAGACATAAATACACATTTTGCTTATCCACTCGTCTGTCGAGCACCTGGGCTGGTTCCATGTTTTAGCTATTATGAATATAGATGTACAAATATCTTTGAAATCCTGCTTTTAATTGTTTTGAGTATATACCCCAAAATGGAAATGCTGAATCATATAGTAATTCTATTTGATTTTTTGAGGAACTACGGTATTGTTTCCACAGTGACTATTCCATTTTCCATTCCCATCAGCAGTGCAAAAGGGTTCCAATTATTCCACATCTTCAAAACTTGGTTTCTTCTGGGGGGTTTTCTGATAGTAGCCATCCTAATGGGTATGAGATGGTTTCTCTTTATAGTTTTGATTTGCATTTCCCCAATGATTTTGAGCATTTTTTCATGGCTTTTTAGGCATTTGTATATCTTCTTTGGAGAAATGTCTTGGCACTTTTTGAATCAGGTTGTTTTGTTGTTGTTGAAACTTTAATAGAATCTCACTGCTGTGAATAAGACTGATGAAAGTCATGATTTACTCTACCCTGCTTGGGCTACAACTGGAACAAGGGCTTGAGATCAGGTGTCATAGTAGCAAACTCTCATAAACAAATCAGAGTCTGTGCAGTACAGAGCTGAAATGCAGGCACTGTTGATAGAATTGGAGGTGTCAGACTGTCTAAAATTTTAATGAGCTGTGGAATAGAATTGACATTGTTTTGTGTGCCCCCCATTGATTTCTCCAGAGCCAATGAGTAAAAATTACCATGACATAGATGCTGAGTCCACATAATGAAAACCTTCCTCGTGATCAGAAGAGCTGTTTTGGGGTGTGCTAAGTTCCCTGTCCCTGCCATGATAAGGCATTATATATTAGGGTGACTGCTTGGCAAGGGTGCGATGGGACTTAAACTCCAGATGTGTGATTGGATTAGGTGCCTTTTAAGATTGACTCCCAGAAATTCTGAGTTTTTATCCAATGAAAATCTTAGGATTCTAGATTTGTTTCTAATTACATACTTAACTGCTTCCTACATTGCTGCCTTTAAAGCTCTTATTGGGTGTTTTTAGGCTCTGGGCCAATAAGACTGCACTTTTTTTTTCCTACTACCAAATAGGTTAAATACTCAGTGTGTTCATTTTTTAGGAAATGAAGTTGAAATGATTAAACAGGAAATATGCACTTAGCTCCTAATGTTAGCTACATCAAGACAAAATCAATTTCATTTCAAATGGAATGCTATTGGAGAGCTGTTTAGAAATTTGTTGATAGGAAAGAAATATTGAAGGTGAATACGCCAGACACAGGAAATGAGAAACTTAAAGATATCTTTCAATGCTAAAAAACACTCTGTCTTTCCTATTCTCAAAACCTTGAAGAAATCTTTAAAATGCTCTACTTATTTGAGACATAAATATCTTAGACTAAAAGTCAACAACACCTGGATCAAGAACCAAAATTTTCTCTACTAGGTCGTCTATGGAAACTCAGAAACCTGAATTCTGAAGATGCCCAAATCACTGACCACGCATACCTCCATGAATATATAGAGAGGGGGAAAAGCCAGAAAAATCTTGCTAGTTCTGACACTTTTACGTGAACAAGGCCGTTGGTCATACCCCACGTGGCCTCTGTTTTCAATTGGTAAGCATTCTTTTTAAGCCTAAGAAGTAGAATTTACACATTATATGCAGCAGTGCTTCATTTCCTTCTCAACGACCAGCTCTGCTGCTTTGGGAAAGGGAACATTTCCAACTCTCCCAAGGCAGTTGAGTGGCTTATGCCAAACAGTGTAACTTTTTCATCAACTGCAACAAGGTTTGTGAGTCTTATGAAATAACCAAAAAGTATGTTCAGAATCTCTGGCCTCCAGTCAAAGACGAAGATGGAAGCATGAAATTGAGGTTGAATATATTATACCTTTCTCCATCTTAGGTTTTTGTGTTTTACCTATAGGGGAAAAAAATCAAATATATATTTTAAAGATTTATATTTTACATCAAATACATATTTTAATATATCATTGGGGAGGATTTTGTAATCTTGAAATTTAATCAGACTATTTTCAAATTTTAGAA